>NW_009648440.1:1724357-1832588 GCF_000708025.1 Charadrius vociferus
TGAGAAATTAAATACTTAGTGATCTCTGGTGTCCTTGAGCTACACAGTAAGACTGATAATAATAAGTAATAATTATTATTAATAAAGAGGGATTATTAATAAAGAATATAAAAATGCTGCCTTAAACTGCATTTCATCTGCATAACTAGCAGCTCTCTGCAGGTGCAACATTGTTTCTCATTTTATAAATGTGAAAGCCAAAGTGAAACTGCAGCCTTGCGATAAGATTTACTGACATGTTTCTAAATAGAATTGCATTACAACAATGAAATCAAAGAAAGTCACTTATGACCAGATCTCTTACTGTAGAACATTGTAGGAAAAAGAACAGTAAGAGATTTGCTCAAAAACAGGAGGGGAAGAGATGTCTGTCCTGAGTTTCACACTCAATAGGCGCTCCCTTGTAGCAATGCCTTAATTCTCTGTAAGGATTGCCGTGGTGGAAACAGCCAGAGATGTGTGGCTCATCTGCTGTTGTTCCTAGCAAAGCACTTGGATGACAGGGGCTTCCATGAAAAATCTATCTTTCATAAATACTGTTTCTACTTTCACTCCACTCCCTGGTTTTGATCACTGTTTCTTTAAATATTAAGGGGAACTGAGCATTCTTTGGGTACCCACTTTTTTTTCCCCCCTCATTGAACCTTCTGTTATTACTGCATTAATTCTTCATGCAGCACAGCAACAAGATGCCCGAAACAAAATAATACAGGAAAAAAATGCAAGCACCATATTGTGCTAGTGATATAGGTGATAAGCGGGAAGGAAAAATAAAGCTTTTCGTTAGACAGCTTCACTGGTATGCAACTGTTTCAGGAAGAAGTTTCATGAAATATGTTGAAAAAGTATGTGGAACATTACCTGGAGAAGTAAATTTGAAGGTCATTAAGTCAAAGGAAGTGAATATATTATTTCTGAAGTGAGATGGAGTAGATGGAGACAAGCAGCAGATGAATGAGAGCAGTGATCATTGTGTGGGGAGGATGAAAGAGATATATATGCAGGAGGGCTTGCATCACATGCTAATAATCAGTTGCTGAGTTTGTAGATTTGAAACTAAAAATATTGCTACTTTGTAGGGATGGATGCTCAGGGTATCCACTACTGATCGAGAATTAAAATACTCTAGGTAAGGCAACCTTAATGTCCACACGAATCTCAAACCACTCACCGTTCAAGCTACATCAAGCCCTAACCACACATCAGTGCCAAACTGACCCTGCTCCCTCTCACTTCACCATTGACAGGCCCCCAAAAAGAACATACCTTCGCCTTCAGGGAAACTCACTTGCACAAGGTTTGGTGTGGTCTTGCTGGAAGTATCAAGCAATGTAACTACAGTAAGAAAAGAGGATTAATTCTAGGAGATGTTATAGAGCCATGAAATTGTGAACCTGATCAGCTCAAAGGAGTGAGGTCTGCTTTTCAGGTGACATAAGCCACCTTCCTCCATTCTGCATCACATTTCTTCTTTGTATGGCTGTGAGAGCTCCCTAAAACTGAAGTACCCTCGCTCAGAAATGATTGGCTTAGTGTCTGATGAGCAGCAGAATCAGAGACAGGTCCATTTCTCCGCCCTGATCAACACAGGCCACTGCTGTCTGACTGTCCATTATAGTCGCAATCCAAAGTATTGCTTTTGTATTACAGAGCATCAGCTCTAAGCGGATCACACTCAGGGTCCTGTATACCTCACCGGTCCTTTTAGTAACAACAGGAGGTGTGGCACATAGTGTCAGGAGTAAATTGCACTCACCCCTTAGAATTACACTTGCCTGTAGATGTTGCATGCACGGGTGAACACCGGTGCTCTTCCAAACCCTGGTGCTAACCTGTCCACGCTTCAGAGATTTTCAATGTGAAAACAAGTAGGTAAAAGAGGAAAGGAACTTTACCCAGTTACTTCATTAGGTAACAATGAAGTGTAGCAAGTGTTTAAAAGAATTGTGATTAGGTTTCAAGATATCCTCCTGTCCTCTTAAGTCCTAACTGTCCACTTCTCACACACAGAGATCAAATGAGTTTACTAACATCATACACTAGGATGACAGTGGATCCAGGAATCTGCATTCATTGCTTCAATGAAAGCAAAACTTCCTCCTTGTGCAGTGCTGCAAAGCCTTGCAAAAGAGGAATATATATTTAAATGCCTGTATATGATGTGAAATCCACCTCAGTGTTCACACACTTGTAGAATTAAAAAGTCATATCTATGTAGTCAGAGTTTAGAAAATAATGCTCCAAGAATTCCTCGTGTAAATCTTGACATTAAACCAATCTTACCCTTGTCTTGCCACTTGAATCATTTATTTAAGCGGTGATAATAAAAGGTGTCAGCAATTCAGTTGTAAGCTCTTGAAGATTTCTGTGCGCATTGACCTTTAAGTGTTTGCATCTTGACAGGTGAGCCGTTCTTAACGTCTCCTATGAGATATGGTGGGGGCAAGGGGTCAGGCACGCTAATGATAAAATTACCATTTACCTTTTACCTCACCAGTCTCAGTGCCTGACATTATAAATGTAGGTAACCTTTCACCTGAAGGCTCTATTTCTTCTGCACTGCTAGGGATTATGGAGAAATGAATGTGCTTGCAGCTGCAGAAGAGGCATCAGTCATGAAAAAAAAGGCACTTTGGTGATCCTTTCCCTTTAATTTTCTTTTTCTTTTTTTTTTTTTTATTCTAACCCATAACCATATTTTCAGAAAAAGTATGAAGAGCTCTACTCTGTTTTATTTTAACAGAGATGGTTATTTGACTATTTCTATTCTAGCATGCTATTTCTACTCAAGACTACTCTGTTCTTTCTTATTAAGATGAAAGCACTATTTGTTAATTGATTAATACAACTGATACCGCAGCAGTCAATAAGGTTTCTTTCAGGGATAAGCGGTCACATTAATGAGACTGTATTGATGATCTTCATTATTTGCCATAGTCCAATAGAGTCAACTTGTTCACATTTGCATCCTGATCCAAGTTCTCCCAAGCTTCAGCAATTTTCAGACTCTAGTCAAGATCCCTCTTCCAAAGGCAATACCATTTGATCAGTGTTAATGGGTACACAATAAGAGCTTTGAAGGTATCAATATGAGTCTAAAGACTATTTGAATGCTGATCTCCCACCCACCTATGATGTGCTTGATTGATCAGAAGTAAACACTTGCACGATCTGATATACTATGAAGCTTAAAGAAGAAGAGTGGGGAGTATTTACTTTTCCATGTAAAAACATTTACAATTTCTAAAAGCCATGCTTCTTACGGATAGGACAACTTCCATGTGTAGGAGAAATGTTAAAGATGGTGCTAGGTGCAGAGCCTGTATTTGGCTGATTCATGGGCAAATGATTCATATCCTGATTTGAAATATATATATTTCTTGCCGGAGTTAAAGTGTATGAGGGTGGAAAACATATGAAGAGACAGACACAGAAAATGAGATTCAGTTTATTTCACTGATCAAGAGCCAAATGATCACAAGCTTTAGTAGAATTACCAAGAAGAACAGTCCCTTTCTGCTAGGGCATAAATCGTACAAATTGAAGACTATAGTTCAAATATAAATCGTTATATTCAGTTTAGTGAAAATTGGTATTGTGTGAACATTATTCATATCTATGAATCTTCAGGCACAAATCTGGTTGCATTTTATTCATGTAATAAGGTTATACATTTTGCAAATTTTCATTCAATGGATATCGACCTTAATGAAATTGGACTCTGGGAAGCCTATAAAAATTGTTTCTTCTTCATATTAGAAAACCTGAGTAGACCTATTTTCAGTTTTATCTGTTCATATACAGATAAAGAGTACGCACACAGAGTTCAACCATCTAATAAATGAAAGGCACAACTTCATTACCGTATTATACTGGCCAAGTAAGAAAAAGGCTTGGTTTGTACCATATTGAAAGGACAGCCAGGTTACAATGCTGAAAAAAAGCCCCAAACAGAAGAAATATTGTCCCTTCAAGAAAAGTGTATAGCTCTCCTCTCACATCAACCTGCGCTGCTGCCATCAGGGAGTTTGTGAAGTAGCGAAGCAGGACAGAAAGCACAGGAAAAGCCTTCCTCTGGGAAGCTCGTGCTCAAATCAAATGTGTTGAAAGGACACAGTCACAGATGTCATTCAGGCTGGATAACCTGACAGAGTCATTTCCAGGCTTATCAGATCATGTTCCACTTGTCTGAATACTCTTGTTTTACTTCTGTGCATCAACACAAACTCAGCTCCCAGTCCTAAAACCAGATTCATTTCTACAGCACAAAGGACTTAACTGTGCTTTTCAGCAGGTTTTCCTCCTACCCCTCTGCCCATCTTTCTCCTGGAATGGATTGCTACTCCTACATTCAAATTCTGCATTTACTGTGGCATAACTAATTTCTAGTCATGGCTTAGACCATGGAGGCACACACAATCTTGTACAGATATGTAATAACTTTCAGAACAGTATGAGAGGTTGCAGAGACACCAAAGATGTAATAAAAGTTGCTGGCAACATTCGTAAATGGATTTTACAGGTTATGACATATTCCCACCCATTGATCCGTTTTTCTGGGACTGGGACTAATATTCTATGATTCTGCAAGTATCAACAGTATCAACTCTGTTGAGGAGAAAAAAGAATCCTGCCAGTAAATATTTCTTTCCCCTCCTCCAGCCTGCAGCATGTTGAAGGATACAGGCTCATTCAGTTCAGCAATCAGTTGCTGATTCTGAGTCAGGAAACAGGAGTACTGTGACCACTTAAAGGGCAGGTTCCTACATTGACAGAGCACACATATTTAGCCCTCACAAATCCTGCAGTGTTTCTCAGCATGGACTAACACGATCCTTGCAATATCATGCCAGTAAAATCCCTCAAATGCTGGATTACGCTCTGTCTCATCCCCTTTGTGTTCATTGAATATATATGATGCTGGCTTGAAGGAATCTTTCTTTTGATTTCCCAAGGGATATCCACTGAAGGTTTGATCCTGCAATACACTGAATAAGCTGAATATTTAAGGAAGCCAGAGGAATTTGAGAGCATGGAGTTGGCTAAAGTCATGAAGAGGAGATGTGTTGCACTGGCTATGTCTTGTGCGATGCCATGCAGAATATTTCCAGGATGGCTAGACAAAACAGTGGTACTTCAAAAAAAAAAAAAAATATCTAATAAGAAACAGACTTTGAGTCCTGGAGGGAACTCTTACCAGATACACCACAAGAATCTGCAAGGAGGATCTGGTTTCATGTCAAGGACCCAGTCAGATTGGAAGACTTTCTGCATTATCAGTAGCCTCACAGCTCACACCTACTAAGTCCAACAGAAAACATATTTTGCAGATTGACTAGAAAACTAAGATAATAGGATGTATTTAAAATACAGATGTATCCACTTGAGAGTATGTTTATTGATTCTTGAAGCTTTCAAAAGAACATTAATCATGCAGAAAGGCAAAAATGTGACATGCCTGTTCAGGAATGGAAGAGAACTGCCTTTTTCACAGAAAGGTTTGTGTCAACATATTTCTGAAAATTAATCAATAGTAGTCAAATAGCTAGTGACGGATTGAGCATTCCAACAGGGACTACAGGATGTAATACATTATATTTTTTTACAGTTTATGGAAAATATAGTTTGCTAATATAAAGAGTAAGTGGATATGTCTTTTTATATTTCAAGAAGACATTCTGCTTTTGCAGTAAAAATAAAAATGGCAGCAGTGCTGATAGGAAAGCTTATTTATAATTTAGCAACACTTTGAATTATGTTCAGTTTGGATAAGTAGTTTGTCCCCAGTATTCAAAGCTTGCTCTGTTCTGGGGTAAGACTGGAATTGGCTTTGGAGAAGGACTTCAGTGGGCTCTGGATCTTGCCCTTATATGCGAAGCTACTCCATGACCTTTACCTCTTGCTATGCTTTATACACCACCAAGCACATGGAAATTGCTTACAAATCTATAAATTGATTTTATTTTTTTTATAAGTATCTGTAGCAGGAGAGGTTTGTTTAAATTAAAAAGGCATGCTTCATGTGTTCACTTTTCAGATTCCTCATGACAGGTAAGACTTAATCAGGGGATGGGTTAAATTTCTTACTTTTGGCATGGTGTGCCATATAAATTTTTCCCAAAGTATGTATGCAGGTATAAATGTACATATATATAAGCATGTGGAAGTGCGTATCCTTAGCAGCAACGCAAAGAATCAATGCATATTACATTTAAATCCAGTATGTATTTTTTCAAGTTAAGATCAAGATCTAGGAAATGCAGTCTGTGTGCAGGACTAGCAATCCTCCGCAGAAAAGCCAGGAGAGTTAAGAGGTTCATTCACTGCTTCTTCCTGCTCTGGAGATGCTGAATGGGAAAATCAGGTGCAGCACTGCCAAAGCCCTGCCTCAAGAGCGCACCCGTCTGTCAAGGAATGTGGTGGGAAAAGCCCTTCAACTGTCGCCCAGACCCACACCTCCAGGCAGCCTTCCTGCAACTGCTGGGAGAAAAATGTGGAGATCCTGGGGTGGCTGCGATATTTGTGGGCAGAATCCTCTTTACTAGGTGCATGAGAAAAATCCTCTTCTGATGGGAAAGCCTGGAGAACAGCCGATATCCCAGAGGTTTTAAGTCTCCATGGTTATCTTCTCACACCTTTCCACTGAAGAATGTAGAGGGGACCAGTTCTATCTGTGAGGACAAAGTGCTGTTCTCTCCTTTTAGACATTTTCATTTCTTCCAGCCTGCTTTCCCATACCTTATTAGATTTATTACCGTGTGTTTATAGTACTGCAGTTGTACTTTGATGATTTTAAGATGGCTGAGGCTGGAAGAGAATGGGATGACATTTCTAGGATAATTTGTTCCTGTTCCCTTTAATACCCAAGTCCATTCTCTACTTGTGTAGTAGCTACTGGACCAAATCAGCTTGTGCCAACATGCATGCTCTGCTGACTGCTCATGAAGCTTTGCTGGTTGATGCCAGCTAAGAATTTGGCTCCACAATTTGAGGAAGGGAGAGACGGAGACAAAAGAAGTATAACAGCAAGTGTCAGACTGTATTTTCAGTTACATCAGACCAATTCTAGAGTAAGTTCATTAAAAGCAAGGATTTTTTTGGAGATTTTCTTTGGTGTAGCAGAAAAGAGTTTGTCACTGAGCATTTATGTGTTTCAAAAATCTCAGTCAGGCAAACACTTTTCAGTCAGTCTCTGAGATGCTAATGAAACCTAGTCATTTAATGAATTTGCACACACACACATATATGTGTCTGTGTATGTATATATATACGCAGTGTAACTGAAAAAAAAGTCTAAGCAAAAGAAAAATCCTCAGGACTAGATACAGTACCCTTTAAGTACAGAGCTGTTTAAAATATCAATCTCCTTATTGTAATTTGATGTGTGAAACTCAGGCGTGCATTTACAATTCAGATCCCATTCCTTAGGGATTCCCATTTAGGGCCTGTTCATATGATTTATTTAGTGCCTTTCTTCACTTACTTATGCTTGAGATCGTTAGGTATAATGCACATATATGCACAGGGATAAAATGTTTATCATCATTACTTCAATGAAGTCATTTGCCATCCTCGACACCCTCTAATGTCCCAAGTGCTTCAACCCATTGGCTCATTTGCCCAGCCTTGGTCTCTCTTCACTTTTTCATCTTGAATTCTCAATGTGTCCCCTTCATCAATCATGGAAGTTTAGCAGGTAGCAGGAGGGAAGGCAGCAGACTAATTACCCAAATATAACAAAAGAAGGTCCCTTTTGTGTCGCAGGAGGGACAGGGACAAGGGAGGGGGAACAGAGGAAGCATGAGTGTGTATTTCATGCTTCTTTGAAAACATTAATGATGTTTAATGGAAGCCAAAGAACCCACTGGAAGCCACTGTGGTCTCAAAACCATGTCCTACATCACTAGGCTGAGGACCTGATCTCCCCCCTTGTGAATTGTCTTGCTGCTCTGCCTCTCATTCATTGCCCCAGGTTGCCAGCATTTCACCACCACTGGTGTTTGCTGTCAGGAACCACTTTGAGTTTACTCTTTTGGATCTATTTTTCAAAAAAACAGGATCCAAATCACTGTGCCCTGACTACATTCAGCTAATTGGCCCTTGCTTTCGATGACATGCGTGGAGTGGGGATGAACAAATTGAAGATGAAAGGGTGGGCTGGGGTGGGGGCAGGAGGAAGTTAGCATGGCCTGGGGCACAGTGTCATACACCACTGGGGAGAGGCAAGGAGGGTGCAGGGTCTGGGGCAGTCCCAGGTGGCTACGAGCGAGGCGACTGTTTCACTTGGAGAGAAAGAAGATTGCCTTTCCCATTTCTCTGCCTCCCCAGTACAGACACCGACTGCAACATGGTATTTCTCTACTTGAAAGCAGGAATACACAAAAAGCCTTGCAGAGTCTAATGCTGGGGAGACAGATCCTATAGATGTTCACGCTCAGGAAAACACATGTTTTTAGGGGTGCTTCAGAGCTTGGTGAAATGATGGTTGCTGATGTGTGCTAGATCTGGGAAGAAGCAGGTTGGTGCAGCACTCAGTCAAATATTAGACATAATACTGCGGCTTGCCCTAGTTAGGACTCCAGCAAAATGAGCTCAATAAATGGTTAGCCCAGAGTTGGGACAAACTAAAAAAGAAAAGTCTTGTGTAGAACGTAAAACCTACACACAGTAAAAAGTGATGTGCTTGAAACAGAATCAAACAACATGAGATGGAAATGAACAACCATTTATCTCCTACTTATTTTTCCCAGTGTGTCCATGCTGGGCTTTGATCATTTACTCAAGCATTAATATTCGCCACACTCAAAGTTCAATCAGTAGTGACAAATACCAGAAAGAAAACTCACAGGTTTCTGACTGCTACCTGACACTTCAAAGCACACCAATAAATAAATAGCCCCAGCAAAAGCTTTATTTTTCTGTCAATGCACCCTTCTCCCTTTCCCCGCATCTGAAGAACTTTTTTTGGCATGCACCCAGAGGATGGGGCTGACATAATCAGAAAACACATTACAGAGGGGATGAATGTGGTTTCCACAGAAAACCCAGTAGCAATAGTTGTCTCTGATTAAAACATCGGAGATTCTGGCCTTGAATGCATCTACTGTGCTAGCTGATAGAGGCAGATGTCCTACCAGGGAACTCCCAAGCTATTTGTTTGTCCACAGGTATAGGTAAAGAAAGGGAAGATGAAGTACTGGTACTGGAATAATGGCTAAAATCTGTGCCTCTACAGAAAACTAAATTGTCTTGATTTGCTTTTTAGGGAAAAGTATAAGCCTATATATAACCTGGGATACTTGTAATCCCCTCCACTTTAAAGTATGTGATCTAGAGGTCACTTCTGGCCCACTAATGGACCTTTCCCAAATGGACTTCTCCCATCTTTCTTGAATCCATCTGTCTTTGTAGTGTCCACAACATCCAATGGTAGTAAGTTCCACAGTTTAATGAGACATTATGTGAAGAGGAAATAGTGGACTTTTCTAGCTCTTTGATAGAGATCTGTCATTTCTGCCCTCCTGAAAGCAAGAAGTGTGCCCTTTTTCTTAGCTTTTTTTCATGCCATTTCTTAGCATGTCAAAACCAAAGCAGAAGAGCCAGTCTTCTATGGCTGCCTGCTCAGAATTATATGTTGGGACCTTTTTCTGCTTTCTAGAAGTGGTCACGTCCGGTTTAACAAATATTTAACATTCAGTCATTCATTTTCCCTCTTAAGTGGTTTGGTCCATTTTCTTTTCCTTTCTGAGCTTTCAGGAGGAGATTATTAGAAAGACTACACTTGAAGGTGATTATGAAAGAGATGACATAGGTTATCATGACTGCTTTGATCCTTGCAGTTGAAAGAGGTCTTGAGCCACAACCTTAGGAACTGATGGTTTTGTTAAAAAAATTTTTTCTTCTTTTTTTCTGCTCTGAAATGTAAAAATAGTGCACTGCAGCACAGAAATGAATTATAAAGCTGTGGAGAAAATGCAGAAAGTAAATTCCTCCAAAGGGAAAATGAATCAGCATTCTTTCCAGGAGAATGGATAAACATGTAAAGAAACATACAGGTAGAGTACTGGCATTTCTTTCCTGTTGACACTTTTCTTTAAAGTAATACTTGGAGTGATATAAGCACTTGTTTTTAGGTCTACCATGTCATTTGCTATCCTGTATGTCAGAACTTGTAAGCACTACAAAAATACATTTCATAAAAAAAAAAAAACAACTCAGAAAGCTACTCATGCCCTCGAAATAATCAACAGGAATTTACAAGGGTTGGTTTGGTTTGGCTTTTTTTTTTTTTTTTATCTCATGCTAAAATGTCCTGAATTCATGGACTACCAAATGTCCATTCTGCAGCATTACTTTGTTTTCCAACTGGGACTTACAGTTCATGGCATCTGATCTGTATGTTTTACTCTCCTGAATGCTTCTCCGAAAGTAGGTAGCCTGTGGCTCAATGTATGGAAATTGCTCAAGACCATGACTTGCATTTTCTCTGTGCCAGACCCAGCGCTTCTGGATGAAATGTGCTGTAAAAATAAGAGGCAAAAGAGTAATAACAGTTCAGAAAGCATTCCTTGTTTAAAAGTTAGGATGCTCCACCTACTTCCTCCCAGTGATTGGCTTCACTCTGTCCTATCGGTGTAAAACCGATGCAATGTCACTGAAAACAGAGGTGTTCTGGATGATAAACATAGTATTGCCTTTTGTTAGCAGCCTTGCCAGCAACTCTGGCATCAATTTAGGCAAATAATTTATCTTCAAATTTAATTTTTAGACATAGGCAAAAGAGATGTTTGCTGAGGATGGGAGAAGGTCAGGAGCAGCAGTTTCCCCTGGCAATTGCGAGACCCCTGGCGCTCCTCCTGTCTTAGCCTTCTGGCCGAACTTTAGGATTGCTGGCAGAGTGCAGGGAGAAGTGCTACTGGCAGTGGTGGCTGCTGCATTACTGGAGGGCAGGTGCATGTTGTCTCTCCCCACAGCAGCAGCCAAGGCTTCCTCTGTGCTGGAGATCCTGGCTGGGGCGGCAGCAGTGACCCTGCCTCGCTCCCTGGCCCTTTCCTTCCCAGGGCAGGAATTGTATGCCCCTGGCCCCTCTTTCTGGAAGAAACAATGCTTATTTCTACCTGTGCTCCTGGGGGCATCTTGAGTCATCTCTGCTCAGTCCATTTCATAGAAGATGGTCCACACATCAAAAACCTCGCAGCCCAAGCACCATTAAATACTCAGAAGTGTGTAGTCCTGTTTTCTGCCCTGCTCATTGTCATAGTGTCTTTGCACTGTCTTAATATAACATTTAGAAAGTGCCAGGACATTTTCTTTCCATAAATGTCTGTCCCCTATGCTCAGTGAGACCTATTCTCTGTGAAACAGGTTTTCCCCTTTCTTGGGATTCAGAAGCTGCAGCAATAAAACCCCTTTACTGACATGCCCAAGGAATAAATGCAACCTTGCAGGGCTCCTGGCTGAATCGGGATGTTAATGAGTAGGGAAACAGCAGTGAAGATGATGGCTAACCAATCAATAATGACTGAATTACAGTTTAAAAACTGGATGTGTTAGATAGTTATTAACAATGTAATTATTCATAAATGTGCCTAATTATTCATAATTATTCAGAAACCTTATTACTTCCCTGATTGTCATAAGTGATCTCCGAGGCCAATTATTATTTGATTATGGCCACAGGACTCTATGTTGGTATTACTTCTTTTGTCCTAGAAAAGTACAGAGAAAGCTGGCGAAGTGAAATTCGTGGAGGACTACTGGCATTGAATAGTCCTTTAAGAACAATGACTCTGTGATTTGAAAGCCTCTGCTGTCTTTCCTCTTAGCTCTTTCTTCAGATTTCTTTGATTCCTTTATTACAGAAGCTGCTGCTGCCTAATTAGGGTTTTCTTGTTGTAATTGCTGCATTTGATATCTTAATAGCATTACAGTGAGTGTGAGGGAGGAAGGGGGAAAGGGGCAGAGGGACTATCAATGCACATGTTTGCGGAGAAACTGAAAGCTCCCCAGGCTGTATGACAGAACCAGAAAGGCCCAGAAGCCAAATCCCAGCTAGTTCAGGTGTCTTGTAACTCAGTGGGGAGCTCTGTCAGATGTGGATACAGTAGCTGTTAGCCCCTGACAGTAAAAGTGGCAGTGGTGTCCTTCCCTTTAGACAAACAGTTGAGCTTGATTAGAGTCATTTCCACAAAAGTAAGGTGAGAAAAAATTATTTCACATTTGCTTAACTCTCTGGTACTTAACTCACGGGAATGTAAATTCAAACCTAACTGCAAGCTTGGTCAAATGCTGAACCAGATGTAGTCAGGATGCTGATGCAATCAGACCTTATCATCAGAAAACCTGGGATTTTTGTCAGAAGACACTGCACTAATCAAACAGGAGCATCAGCTTCTTTCCACTTTCTTTCCTCCCCTGAAAACATTAGAGCCATTATATTGTGGGGCGGCATTAGTCACATTAAATTAGCATATAGATGAGTTCTGGGGGTAGGAAGGAGGGAGAGATAGGTTATGATAACCTGATGCTGTAATGCAGAAATCTTTTGGCTTATATACCAAGTTCCACAGAGCCCTGAGCTTGTTACACAGGGGAAAATTGAAGTTTCCCAACAGGGACGCAACCAGTTTTTATTGTGTAATTTTCCTGACAGTGTTTAATAAGAAAACACACACCCAAGCACTGAAGAATCATGAACCAGGCTCCACAAAATTGATCGATTGTCTTAAAAATCATGAGATTTATAACTCTTTTCAGGTTTTCTTGTTTTCTTCTGATTTCTGAACAAAAAGGGCTGGAAATCTTTTCTTTGAACAGAGAGCAAAGGTTGTCTTTTTAATGACTAGAGGGGGTACAAAGAAAAACATTAGACACTGCAAGGGCCGTCAGGACCATTAGTGGCTCACACCCACTATGGTGTGAAAAGAAGGGCTGCCCGGATGTGTGGTCATTTCAGCATCCTGGGATCCAGAGTGTACACAACGTAGCGGGGGGTTCAAATGGAAGTACTACGGTTCCTCTAACTCTTCCCCATCCCATTATCACAAAGTCTGTGACCAGGTACAGTCATGCATGTATATTTGAGTGCTGCCTCACTTCAGTGGAGAAGGCCAGATTCTGATTGCAGTTACACCTCTGTAGCCTCAGAGCTGTTTCACTGATGGCAGTGGAATCTGGGAAATGAGATCACGGTCCTCTGACGGTACGCTCACAGCTGAAGATATGACGGAAAATAGTTTCATGCTGAGAGAGGGCTACCAAATGTAGGAAATGTAATAGCTCAGCAGCAGCTGAATTTGTATATTTAAAATCCCCTGGAAAGGCTTCTTTTCATCAGACTATGTGATATAAACAGTTAAATACTGTTAACCCTCTTCTTTTGCAACATTATCTACAATTCCTGTGATGGTGAATAAAAATATTCAACAGAAATGTGCAGGGTTCAGTCACTTCTGAGCACTTTTTGAAATAAGAACTATTTGGTGTTTTGTTGAAGGCTTCAATACATGGCAGTACATCTCAAATAGAATCATAGAATTGTCTAGGTTGGAAGGGACCTTTAAGATCACCGAGTCCAACCATCAACCTAACACTGCCAAAACCGCCACTAAACCATGTCCCTCAGCACCTACCCGTGTTTTAAATAACTCCAGGGATGGCAATTCCAGCGCTTCCCTGGCCAGCCTGTTCCAATGTTTGATAACCCTTTTGGTGAATAGATTTTTCCTAGTATCCGTCTTAAACCTCCCCAGTGCGACTTGAGGCTGTTTCTTCTTGTCCTTTTGCTTGTTACTTGGGTGAAGAGACTGACCCCCACCTCTCTATAGCATCCTTTCAGGTGGTTGTAGAGAGCAATAAGGTCTCCCCTCAGCCTCCTTTTCTCCAGACTAAACAACTCCAGTTCCCTCAGCTGCTCCTCGTAAGACTTGTGCTCTAAGACTCCTCACCAGCTGTGCTGAACAGTAACCTGCAAGGAATATACTTCATTTTTCAAGGTGTCTCTGTGTGGGAATAAGAGATGCAAGGTGCATGTCTAGGGTCTGGGTTCTTGTAAAAAGTACAGAGGAAAGGAAGGTTTATATTTTCTTTAGAATATATAACCAAAAATAGGAAAATACTAGTCTGCCAGACAAAGACTGAAGACCACTTGCTCCTTCAGAAGTCTTTATTTCATTCTGAAAGTGAAATTTCTTTAGTCATACTTGCATATCTTTGCTCTTTTCTCATCAAAATCATGATAGCAATTCAATTTCTGCAAGTGCTATGGGGACACTCAATTTGCACACTGGGGATACTTCCAGGGAGATGCAGCATGTCGTGACACAGTAGGACAGAATTCTTCAAAAACTCTTTGGCAAGCTCTGGCAGAACTAAAGTTGGGAATCTTATTTTGCCACAGTTCAATCCAAATCACACTCAATCATATTACAGAATCCAAGTCTCAGTGAGACAGATTGGGATGTAGCTTCAGATTTTGAAGGTAGGATTGTGCATGTAACCATCTACTTATTTTGCAGTATCAACATAAATTGATCTCTGCTCCTGTCCACCTAATAAATATTACTGAAGCTAAGACCTGCTGCAGGTCTTCTTGGAATGACAACTCAGTCTAGGTCCAGAAATGCAAAGTTACAGTAGCTGCTAGGATCACTAGACATATCCAATCAGAGATTAAAAACAGAGTTCATATATGTAAATAGTCTTGTTGAAACTTTTGACTACTGAATATGTGTTATTTTTTTCCCATCAATCCAGAGAAGAGGATGAATTGCTGAAGCAGGGCAGAATATCTTACATATACCTTTTTAACTGTGGCTGCACCTTTCTGACTTGTAACACAGGCTATAGCCACCACACTGTCTTCTGCTTCCCTGACTTTCAATGAAGTACATTTCACTGTATGCTTAAGGATGAGGCTTAGATTGTTCTTCACTCACATAGGATGACAGACCAATTTTGCAGAGTTCCAGTGCCTGAAGAATTAAGAAGGTGCTTCCTTTCCATGAGTCTGAAACCCCAAGGCTGCTTTTTCACAAAGCACAAGAAACAGCCATGAATTTTAGCAATGAATTTTAAGTCCTTTAAGCAAAGTTAACCAAGCTCTAAGCAAACCCTCATAGGCAGCATGAGCTACAGCCCTACTTTAAAAAAAAAAAAAAACCAACAAAAAAACCAAGAGAAAATTGTTGTGTGTGTTATTTGTTCCCCCTCCCCTTGTGGCTTCAAAGGGTGAAAATGGAAGAATGTGACTGCAGAGCATAATGGGTCAACACTGCAGCTCTGATCGCTGGAGCATACACTCTAAATTTCACGGTACATTAAGTAGATTTTAAAACCTAATCTGCTCCTACAAATGTTTTATTGGTAATTCTATGAACGTACAGATTGCTTGACAACAAGGGGGACATGAGAGGGGTACCTGGTAATCCACAACTTGCTGACACCCCAATGACCTAGCGCTCCAGCACATCCAGTGCACCTTGGCTTACAGGGATGCACCATAACAAGCCTCCTTTCAGGTCTCATTCCCCTCTGATGTGACAGTGAAGGCTATTCATTTAACCAATTACATTTTTTTCCTTGGTGTGCACATAACTCTTATGTATTGATCTAGCAAGGGTGTATTCTGCACTGAAAGGTTAATAGATTGGCATGGTTTGAAAACCAGCTCCTGTGTTCAGCCAAACACTGTTTGAGGAACCGAAGCAGTTTCAGCTGTTAAAATGCTGTGCTACAGTACTACTCACATTTTCTTTTTCCAATTTAAATTTCTCCAATTTAAAATAAATGTTGGCTGGAGTGCTGTAGTCACTAAGATGAGAGCTATGCTTGCTTTTTCTTTGCCTGGCTCCACTGGTCTTTAAATATTCTGCTAAAAACGGAGCAGTAGCAACAGAAGTGACTGGAGCTCTAGCACAACACTATATGCTGAACTAGGTCATTTCTTCAATTACCTCTTCTTATCACCCCAGATGCACATCCTCACTGCCACCCTTGAGTGGGTACCACTGCTTGTTCAATATTTCCATGAAGCGCTTCAAGGAACTAAACCATTTAAAAACTCCTTATTTTGGTTTTGCATAGCTAATTTTTGATGGGTTTTGCTCCTTGGATTGGCTTGTCGTAGGATCAGATCCAGGGCCAGGGCAAGAGAGGAGGCAGGAACACGTGGCTGGCAGAGTGGGTAGAAAAGGGGCTCACATCTGCCTCCACTTGTGGCATCTGCCTGATAGATTGGCTCCACAGAGACTGTGCCCATGTCTCTGGCTGGAACCCACTGCCTGGAAAGCTACTATGCAAAAAGAGCAGACAATGGTATATCTTCCAAACGTATTTTTTCCGCGCGTATTTTTGTGCGAAGCCTGATCATTGTCTGGCTCTTGTCAGAGCCCACAGAGGAGATGGGGAGGAATTTGCTGCTTGCAGATCCAGAAAGGGCTTCAACATGCGCTGTGCAGCTCTGTCATGACTTCTGACCTAGCCAGGAGACAGAGCTCCTGGTGGAGAGTAAGCTTTACTGCTGAAAGCTACTGGTCTATAGATTTTCGGTGCCACAGGAGCCAGCTGGAAGTTTGGCAGGTGGCTTCAGGATCAAACGTGATATTAGGCATCTCAGGTGAGGAAATTATACTACTCATGACTATCTCCACAACTAAATCAAGACTGAAATCTATCCACAGCATTTAATTTATCTTCTTTGAGAAGCCAACCAGTGATCCTTTCTAAGAGAATTGAGAACGGCAGTACTGAATTCAGTAGACCTTCCAAGCAATTTTTAGCACGCTTTGCAAGCCTTCTCTTTCTATTCCATGCTTATTGTAACCCTAGCTCTCCCATAATAGTATAATTCTTCTGGACAAACTTTAATTTACAGTGCTCTTACTTTCTCTTTTTTATTGTAATAATTGTTTCACAGATGTATTACAAATAATCAGGATCCTGTACATTACAAACAACTGCACAAAGGCCCAGATTGAATAGTCAGGTTGTAATTCAGTCTCCAGGCTGAGAGGTTTGCTACCATACCCAAACCCTTAAGCTATATTCTTCAGTGTGGGACATTAGCAGGATCCCTCGATTGAATTACAGCATTGTATTCCATCTGGGACTCGGTATTGTAGTGTACTTAACATTGTACTACATAGGGAGGCATGAGAGTAATGGAATTTTACAGTAATAAGATTTTTTTTTTTTAAATGAAAAGTAGGCATATAAGATACCCAATTATCCGGCATTAGTGGAGTTAGAAATAAAGTCTCTGTAAAAACATAACTGAAAAATAAGCATTAGTGTTATTTTCTAAATATTATAATATGCTGTTAATATACAATCAACCTCTTAGAGCGCTAAGGCTTTCTCAAAATGTAGAACTTGCTATGAAGTTTTAGATGGATTTTTATCACAATAATTACAACATATTGATAACTGATTGTCGAAATGAAGCTCCCTCTAATTCAGTAATGTATTTTGGTACAGGCTTCAATGCATCCTTATCAACACTAAGCTCATGTACATGTATACGTTTCAGATACTTTACATCAGATACTTCAAAAATGTTCTCTGAAATCAGTGCTAGAAGTTATTTTTTCTTTTTCATTCTGCTTAACAAACCTTTATGCCAGAGAGAGTATGGTGTAATAGCACTGAAAAGCAAGTAAAAGAAGAGCTAACATCAGTTCAAAATCTGCTGCTTCTCTGCACTGACTTGGGTAATAACATATCATGTACTTAATAAGAAACAAACTAGAAAAGCTCAATTTTTATAGGAAGACAAAAGACATAAAAAACAGGCAGACACAACAGAAATAACTCCCTATCATATATTTTTCTTTTTAATTAATATTTCATGATCAGTTAACCAGCAGTCTGTTATCTTCCTAATAAAGTGAAGGTATTATAACCAATAAAAAATATTTATTGCCACATTTTATGTTTTAATCAAGGGCAAACCCCTCAACATATTCTTTTTTAGCTCTTTGACATGGTGAATGATTAAGTAAAAAAAATAGCTTTTTATGCTAAAAAGAAAATGCTATGCATTGATTAGTTAATTAACACAGCATCCTTTGGAAGTGCAATAAATCTGGGAAATGAGGAAGAAAGAGATAATAATCTGAGCGATATAGTGTGCAACTCAAGTTCTGATTTCATTGTGCTAATATCAGTTTTGTCATTGGCTTCAGGGGCCAGAATTTTCCCCTTAGTCCTTATGGCTAAGATGCAGAGTGTTATGGGATCTCAGAAATCTCTAGGGAAGTGCAGGGACTTGAGGTTTCCAACAACACAAACTAGAGAAAATGCAAGTGAAAGCAATGGGCTTTATTGGTCAAAATAAAATCTTAATGAGCCCCTAATGTACAGTGGGAAAAAAATCCAATTACTAGTGGGTGATAATTTGGCAAGTTGAAGTAAGCAGACAACTCCAATCAGTTCAATTCTGAATTTGGATCCTGCTCTAAGCTAAAATAACCAATGTGCTTTAAGTGGCCTTTATTTAATTTTCCCCTTCATTGTTACCATCTCTCTGGTTACTATTCAACAAACCGTTTTTTACCATTTTCTCAAAAAAAAATCCATTTTAACCTTTTGGCCTGGACAAGTTGTATTCTTTTTTTTTTACTACTACTACTACTGCTACTGCTACTGTTCCTCCTGCTGCTGCTGCTGCTGCTACTACCACCATTACTGTTGTTGCTGTTAATCATTACATGAATAAATGTTTCTGAAAAGCAATAAATCCATTTTGAAAAGTGTTTTGGTAAAAGTCTTAAGAGACACTTGGTCCCTGTTTCAAAGAAATACATTAGACAGATTTCCTGATCTTCCAGGAAGGATTTAATTGAGAAGAAACACAGAGATCTCTCTCAGTCTAGAGCTCTTCATGGGACTAGGATCCCAAATACCATGACAGACTAAAGGAAAAGACAAAGGTAAGGATTAGGTTAAAAATGAAAATATGAGACACACAATACTGCAAACTTTCTGGTTTCCTGAGGGATATTAACAGAAGTAGTTTGCAAATCTTGCCGTCTAAAAAGATTAGTGCTTCCTTCTTCCACTTTGTGCCCTAGGTAGTCACCCTGTTGCCCAGCCAAGAGAATGACATGCACCTGCATCTCAAGGTTAATCGTGGACTATGGACTGGGTTGACAATGCAGAGGCTTACACGTTCTGTTCTGCGGCCACAGATATGGGGCGGCAACTTCTGGCAGAGGGAGAGCACGCGTGGCAAAGGGCAGAGAAGTCTTACGATCCAGTAACTACATCTATCAGCTGGTCCATCAGAGTCCCTAGGTAAAGCAGCAGTGGAGCCAACAGCCAATTCAAGTAGAAGAATTTTATCCATTTTTAACTTGGATAAAACAGAGTTGATAATTTTGGCTGGTACAGACAGTTATATCCCCTTTTATTTGCTACTACCTACTTAAAGTCTTTGGTCAAAACAGATTTCCTTTAAAAACCCCCCTCATAACCTAGTTTGGTTCTATCTAAAATGGGCAGAAAATTGTGTACTTGGTCTATATGCTGTTCAGCAACTCACAAGAATTCCTGTATATTCTGGTTTCCCAGTGAATGATATGGTGGGAAAAGGACAAGATGTATTGTACTACAAATCTTCCTTACATATGTCTGCATTTACAATATGCAAGTTTAATTCCTTAAGATTTGTAATCAAATGCTAATCTGTCTCTGTTGTTTCAGGGGTTTGTTCCTCTCCCACATTAAAGATTTTGAATCTTACAGATTAGTATCTGATTTAATAGATTCTAGAGTTAAAATAACAATGATAAAGCTGAATGATTAGTCAAGATCAACCCAAAGCCAGACTAAACTGCCTTGTACTGCTGAGGAAGTGAAATAATTTTATTTTGACAGGAAGATTTCTTCCTTTTTTGGTCACACTTCATGTTATTCTTCCAGCTATGAGAAGCGTAGAAAGGGTTACTAAATTACTTGCAGCTGTTTTAATAAATGGACTATAACAGCCCAATAGCATATAACCAGCTACAATTCCACATACTGATATGCATCTATTGCATACACGGATCATATCTGAAGTGTGCTTATAACATCCATTAATTATTTATTAACCCTACATAAACCACTTAAAAGTGGAATGCTAATATCAAGTACAATCTTGTGGGAACCAGGGATAATTTTTCCCAGCAGATAAGTGGTATTTTCAGCCTGATCATGTCATAACTTTGTATTTTGTGGACAAGAGTATAGAGAGAATCCATGTATTTTTGTACACTCCAGGAGAAAAAAATAAGTCCTAGCTTACTGCATGCCTTAGCCATAGCTCTATTTAAAGATGTGGCTTGAGGAGTGTAGCCATTTTGTACTTAGAGGTACTGCTGTAGAATTCATAACCTTACTCTTATTATAAAAATAATACTTCTTTTCCAACATGTTATAAAGTTTCCAGAACTCTGAATATTCAATACAAAGCTCTATTTGCTCTGAAAAAGCTGTCATTGACAAAGGTTTTTCTCTTTTTTTATTTCTCTGTCTGGGGAGTTTTGAATCATTTTGCTCTGACATCTGAAGTACAGAGGTGTTAGCAGATATCACTAGTTGTGAGAAAGCAGGAAACGGGAAGGAAGAAAACTGAATGTCATTAATGACTTCTTAGAGACATCCTGCCTTATCATATTTGCAGTAACAGAGCTGAAAGTCAAAAAAGAGTATTTCCAATAGCTTGTCTTCCTCCCTCTCCTCTCCTCTCCTCTCCTCTCCTCTCCTCTCCTCTCCTCTCCTCTCCTCTTTAAAAATGTTTTGGAAATAAAAGCCACCTCTGATTGTATTAACTACTAATTTTACTAACCTTTCCTTTCCAGTTGGAAAGCATAAGCCATGGGGTTTTAAACACAAAGCACTAGTCTAATGCAGTTCCCTTTTAAACAAAGGTAAAATTCACTACTGAATTGAAAGGAAGAAAGACAGACTGGAGTGCTTCTGAAAATCCTTCCTGAAAATTGCATGAGCAGTGTGGGAAATCAACCTTCTCTCCTTCATTTCAGATTTTCAGCTCACAAGCTACTGTAATCAATACCAGTGATTGCAACTGGATCATACTGGGCTCTGCATGCCACAGTGCTGATCTCAGGAGCTACGCTTTCATGATCAGGCCCATGGTTTATCTCAGCAGGAATAACTCACTTTTAATGTGTGTCATCCACAACTGGTTTTTAAATACTACCTACAATGAAATTAATTCAAACTGAAATTCATTCTGATGCAGAAAGAGCATGTATGATATATACACTACTTGCTTTTGCTTTCAAGCCTGGTGCAAGCTATCTGTGCAGGACTGACAGCATCCTTGTTATCATCTAAAGGACAGTCCTCAGTAGTCAATCAAAAACCCAAGGTTGAAAGAAGCTGACATAATGCCCATCAAAGTCTTCTCATTAAAACTGATTTCAGATTGTAAGTTGACTCTCCTTGACCAGAATGACGCTGTGGATATTCACGTAGCGTATAAGGCATTGCTCAGACTGTTGGTAGCCCCAGAAGCAAATTGTGCAACATTCTGTATGTCCAGAGGGTCAGATGAATTCTCCTTCATGAGATGTTCCTTGCGTGTCCTCTGGGACCGAAAGGGTTGGTCTTCAGTTGCTCCTAGTTTATTAATTAATGAGGGTGATACTTATATGCCTCTGAGATACCATTGGTAAGGATGACTTCTACATTAGCTGACTGGCTCTGAGGTTACAAATACTTACTGCTAGAACCTCTCCCACTATATATATTTTTCTTCTTCCAATCTTTTTTCCTGATGTCATTCTCACCTCTTTCAAAAATAATCCTACATCCTTGAAGTCAGCATGTCTTGCCAATGGGGCTTTCTGTAGACTGTACTACACAGCAGTGCACAATGTTTTTTGTTTGGCACATCATACTTACTTCCTTGCTTTAGTGCAATTAATCTGTCAACTCTTTCTGGTTATGTATTTTTGGTTTGTAGTACAAAAAGCACTGTGTTGGTTTTATTTTTTTTCTTCCCTTCTTATTTTGCAGGATTGCCTTTCTTTCTATGAGATTGAATCAATTATTTCTTTAAAAAACAAACCAGCTTTTTAGGAGGGAAGGGACAATAACAACAGAACCACACTAATCCTACCATGTAGTAGTACAGGATGGATTAAAAGAATGTCAACGCTCTAAACACCCACCTGTTTCCGTTACTGGTTGCATTACAATGTTGTAGTTATAAAGCCGTAGTTCACCCTTTGGCGTGTCATTTTCCAGTCACAAAACCAGACAATTTGCTGAAATTCGGCAACTTTTGTGCCACCTAGTGGCCCCTCCTCTCTAAATCAGAAATGCATCTGGAATTCCCTTGTCTAAAATTCTGTATGCCTCTGGCCTTTAGGTATGTAAGAAACCTTCAGAAGTAGTAAATTGTGAACTAAAGAGTCAGAAATCCCTACTTTAAATATGAGGATTCTCCTTTGATATCTTTTCTTGCAGTTTTTATTTGGCCTTTTACCCCTCATCTCTCCAAGCATTTATCTGTGCCTGGCCTCTGCTGTGCAGAGAGGATTATCACAAATGTTAACACTTTTGTTACTGCAGTTTATTTCTGGGGTGAGATCTTGACATTTCCAATCACTTTTCACTTAGATATTTTGATGCTTTCAACAGGTGAGTCCTCAGTTATTCTGTTGTAGAAAATGGAACAAATTGCCACCCGTCTGTAACTCAGTAGAGATAAGTCAGTATATAGTAGGAAAGGTGATGAACATTTCCAAATAATTAAACTGTTAGCCGTACTAGCCACAGTTTTTTGACCCTTGCTGCCCAAAATCAGTCACTTCCACCTACATTTGGGCATCAAACCAGCAGTAGAGTTAACAAGTTCCCAGAGGTTGTAAAGATGGACAGAGCCCTTTGGCTTCAGAAGGAATTTGGGATGCTGAAAATGCTAGCCCATCCCACATCTGATCTCAAGATAACTGTTGTGATAGTCCTAAAATCATAATTGTGTCTCTGTAGTCCCACTGATGCATTTCAGACACTGAACCCAGTATTCAGTCTAGCCAGGCTGGCTCCTATTTGGGCACACTCTTCAGATGGGGGACGTTAAATGCAAGCCTGTGGCTAATTGCAGAGTGCTTTCATAAGCAGCAATGGATAATGAACAGGGGCTGCCAAGCAGTGAGAAAATCTGTCTTGAGCAGTGTATGAAAGGTTGTGCATTTCAGTTGCATCATCCCATAGTGACACTGAGTTTCACAGACTCGCTGAGGACCAACATATATGAGAGAGATGCTCTGCTGGTTATGGGCAGTCTGACACATGCCCATTTGCATCACTAGCCATATTTTCTCCTGCAGTCTGTATTGCAGTGCCATCTGGACACCACTCAAAAATTCAACATCTAAACACTGCTTTGGTCAGGAAGAACCAGGTCATGGGTTCTTTTTGTAGCTGTCCTTCTGGCATTCATCTGATGGAGTCTGATGGGTACTCTCTTGAGAGTGGGACTGCAATGTTTACTTGAGTTAGAAGATCTAACCCCTTCTCCCTCAAGTCTCCGCTGTACCTTGGGATACTCTATTTGAAAAGGGACTTTCTTATGATGATATTCATTTACAAAAATCACTGATTTGAGAAATGGCCCAAATAATAAGTGCTGTCAGAATAATTACAAGACTATGAGGCTAGCAGTGGTGATGTTTGCTCTGCTAATTGTACTTAATTTACTGTGAAGTTTTTCAGTGGCTCCTGTAGCTTTGAGTGCACTGAATTGTGGTGCTGCTGTGTACACCAGGGGGAGAAGATTATCAGTTAGGTAGCCCAGCAAGAACCATTACTGAAATGATCCTACCTGGCAGGCTTTCCAGTGCCTTTCAGACACAGCCAGCGGTGTGGTTAGCTACGCTGCTTCAGGCTGGCACATGAAGCGGGCTCTCTGCCTGGAGCTCTTGGGAATACAGCTGCTACTCATAAGGTGCAATGGGGAAGACAGTAAGCTCCACACTGCCACTAAGTGCAAGCGTGAAGAGTTTGTTCTGCATCCTTCCTTGTGTAAGGCCTTAAACTGGCATTTTGGATTATGGTAATTTATAGATGTGTTTGCCAGGGTCAGAACTAGGTGTCTGTTTGCAATGGATGCTGACCTGGGACAGTCATGTATCTATAGGCCACCATGAGGCCATGAATATATCTTCTGTTTGTAACTGGGTTATACATTTACCTATTACATGGGAAATTCTTTCAGGGGGGAGTTCTTCAAAAGGGAAGAGCCCATCGTGAAGGAAAGATAAGAAAATTATTTGGGGGAAGGGAAGGGAAGGGAAGGGAAGGGAAGGGAAGGGAAGGGAAGGAAAGGGAAGGGAAGGAAAGGAAAGGAAAGGAAAGGAAAGGAAAGGAAAGGAAAGGAAAGGAAAGGAAAGGGATAAAAGAAAAATTAGAAAGAAAAAAATGGGCAACACACTGAACCACAACCCCAGCTGCCACTGACTGATTTTCAGGCTGCTTCCCAAGGAATAAGCTCATGGAATTATTTTCTATCTCCTTGTGTGCATGTGTATATATCTCTCCCTCCTTGGTAAATTTTGAGTCTATTGACCAATATCAACAGAATTTCATGGAACAGTTGAGATCTCGGAGAGATTAAGCACCTTTTATAAGGGCAGGCTGGAGGAGAAAGATCCTAGTGATATTCCAGTCCAGGGAAAATACTTAAATCAGAGCTTACAGCTTCTGAGACAGCAAAGCTAAAAGATACAAATCTGTAAACAGTCAATTGTAGTGCTCATGGCTTTATTAATTTTTTTTTTTTTTTTTAATTTGGGAACTATCCGTTTGTCCTTTAAAAGCAGGGTTGGACCATGGTGAGTGTGGTCAGACTGAGCTCCCTGAAATCACCATCACTATTCTGATTTAGATCAGCAGAACTGATGGTAGCTGAACTGTGTTTACCTTCCCCCTTCTTCTCCCGGTAGAACAATGGACCCAAGATATCCAAGAGGTCAGCAATGTTAAAAGCTTTTAATGGACAGACTCATGACCATCAAGCTCATCTGACATCTGAGTGTGGGCTGGACAAAATCCAGTGTTGTGACATGTGCCAATTTGAAGGCAGTTGTTAAAGAAGCTCCTCACAAATCGCAAGATAGATGACAGGAACTATTGCACTGGTTAAACCCTCTCCTCTTTGCTTCTTCTGCCTGTTACCTGTTTTGCATTAGTGAGGCTGACAAGACCCATAATAAGATCACCTGCCTGTTTTTCTTCCCCTTCCTCCCCCCACTAGATAGAGATCAGTGCAAGCAAGGGGAAGAAAAAGGATTGATTTAGATGGACCGAAGAAAGGTGTTCTCATCTGAAACCAGGTGTTCCTAATGCCTGCCATAAGATTTATTACAGTCTGCATCAGACAGCCCATGCTGAGCATTCCTGAGTAATTTGGATTCAGTATCCTACCAGCTGATAGGCAGTGACCTCTCCTTGCAAGCTCTCTTAGGTGTTTGAGCCTCTCTATTCCAGCTTCCATCCCCCAGCTTACCTCTTCTGTCATATCCCAGCAGGTACTTTATGACATGTTGCCATGCCAGGAAGCCGGCACGAACCATTTACACTGCACCCAGCCCGGGGCTACTGTGAGAAATGGACAAGTATCTGAAGTTTAAGCTAAATAATATGGTCTTAATGAGATCATGTAGGCTACAGATCAAAAGCATAACCAAAGGTAAAAAGTTCAATCAGCTTTGTCTGTGTGCAATAAGAGTGACCACAGCAACTTTCCACTGAGTCCTTCTGCAAGGTTACCAAGAGAAGAAGTGGCTCAAAGGGATTGGGCAGAATAGGGGAAAAAAAGTGCACCATTCCCCCTTTGTAAAGTTGTGTGAGTTTCTAACTCGTAATTAGTAACAATACTTTGCTGTTGTATATCTTTATCCAAACTGGGAAAATATTTTATCCTCTTTCTTTTTTTAGGATAAGAGGGGAATAAAATGTAGCACTCCACAGAGAGATCACCTGAAAACTACTTTTGTAAAGATCAGTCAGCACCTGTGAACACACAAAATTGGTTTAACTCAGTAGGAAAACTGAAGATATACCTGAGGTCACTTGCCTGTGATGCTTCCCAACTTCTCAGACTTGAACTTCACCGTCATGGTAAACTAACAACTGCAGAGCCAAATAATCTGCAGAACCTTACGGGATTTACCACTGAGACTAAAGAGGAAGCATACTACTCTAGAAGCTGCTGGAACTGAAATCTGAGCTTAGCATAGCAACAGTTCATAGCATCATTAATCACCAGTTAAAGGCACAATCATATATGCTTTGACATCTGTGCCATAGGTTTCCACTGGTCTTTCTCTGTCCAAGCTGGAAACGTACTTGGGCTTTGTATTCGAAGTCACATTTTTCTGAGTGGTGTACACCTAATCTACCTGCACTAGTGAAAGAGTGGTTTTGCTGAAAAATTTTGCACAGGACACCTAGATGAAAGAAGCAGCAGGAGGGCTATGCCTGTTGTATAACTACATTTACACTAACACTTCTACCCACCTAGCTGTGTCACTTTCATGTTGTCAATACTGAGAGTCACACCTTGACAAAGCTTTTAAGTGTAGGCTCGTTTTGAATTCATCAAAAGTATTTGGCCATCTTTGGTATGAATGAATGCCAAAAGCAGTTAACTCTGAAGTCTAATAGATATTTAACGCCCCATCTTGGTGCAGTGACAGAGCCTGACATGCTGATTTACCTGTTACAACCAATTAACATTTTGATGTTCAGGAAGATATCAGAAGGCTAAACTCAATTAGCCAAAAGGAATTCTACTAAAGCTGATCTTTTGTTCATGGCAAACATCCTGCTGATCTTATTTAAAATCGACAGCAAGATCAAACAACAACTGTGCAAATCCCTAAGTTTCATGCATACGACTGTTAAATATTATCAAACCAAGGGCATTCCAAGACACAGTGTGTGCAAACATTTAAATTTTTATACAAGTGGAGCTGGTTTTGGGAGACTATTAGTAACGTCTATGACATGCATTATCAGTTTCTAAATGAATTTTCCTGGTTAAATATATTTTCCTCGTTAAATGCATTGTGTAGACAACATGATCCAACTTGGTATCATAGGCAAAGACTAATGCTTGATCACTAAGTCCTGTACAGTCCCCACGTGATGCATAGTTTTCTCCAATCAGTGATAACTATTTTGGAAGGTAGTACATGAGTGTGAGGACCAATATAGGGCATCCAAATTCCCCACTTGCGTACTAAGATTAGAAAGCAATACAGAGATGCCCATTTTATCTGCTGATCTGGACAACAACAGAGTGTGGATATTCTGGCCATTTTGTTAGAAACATACTGATGTGAAAGAGAGGACATTGTATATATATATTAATATGGTGAGAGCTTGCTGGGGCATTACTGCCCAGAAAATGTTCTAAAAATCGTCTTGTATTCTACATAATTTGCAATCAGAGCAACTCTTCTGCTGTTTCTAGCTATAACCTAAATCGGTTCATCGTCCCCTTTTCCTCACATTAAAACACACGTCAAATTGTGAAAGGCAATAAACAAGGCAAAAAGATAAGGATCACAGAAGGCTAAAACCAGGATTACAACACTGGCTTTCAGGAGAGCAGACTTTGGCCTCTTCAAAGATCTGCTTGGACAAATCCAAAGCATAGGATGCACAGAAACATGCGTTTATGAAGGAGAAATCATATTTCGCCAACCTGATTGCTTTCTATGATGAGATGACTACGTTGGTGGATGAGGGGCAGGCAGTGCTTGTTGTTTATCTTAGCTTTATTAAGGCTTTTGACACTGTCTCCCATAACATCTTCATAGACAAATTGCTGAAGTACAAGTTAGATGAGTGGACAGTGGTGTGGGCTTATAACTGGCAGAAACGCAAGGCTTGAAGGATTGGAACTAGTGGTACAAAGTCCAGTTGGAGACCAGTCATTAGAGGGGTATCCCAGTGGTCAATATTGGAGCCAACACTGTTTAACATCTGCATTAATGACTTAAATAGTGGGACCCAGTGCACCGCCAGCAAGTGTGCAGATGATACAAAACTGGGAGTGGCTGATACACCAGATATGTGTGCTGCCATTTAAAAGGTACAGGACAGGACTAACAGGAACCTTATGAAGTTCAATAGAGAGAAGTGCAAAGTCCTGCATCTGGGAAGGAATAATCCCAGGCACCAGTACACACAGAAAAGGACCTGTGGGTCCTGGTGGACACTGAGTTGATCATGAGTCAGCAAAGAACATCAAAAGATTTGTGGGCTGCATTAAGCACAACACTACCAGCAGGTTGAGGGATGTGATCCTTCCCCTCTGCTCAGCCCTGGTTGCACACATTTGGAGTGTTGGGTGCAGTTCTGGGCTTCTCAGTACAAGAAACACTCAAGCAAGCCCAGTGCAGGGCCACCAGGATGATGAAGGGATTAGAGCATCTGTCATACAAGGAGAGGCTGAGAGAGCTGGAACTGTTCAACCTCAAGAAGAGAAGATGCAAGGGAATCTTATCCGGGGGCTTGGCCTAGACAATCTCCAAATGCCCCTTCCAACCACGTTTGTGTGATTCTGTGAAGAGCTTCAATACAAGTACTTCTGTTGCCAAATAGTAACAGTGAAAGTTGAGCACACTAGGGAAGGTCTAGAGAAGAATTTAAAGTGACAATGTAAATAAAGAAAATTCAAAAACTCTCCTATTGTGTCCCACATTTAACATTAAATTTAACCATAACTGATGTTTGTGAGAGGAAAATACCGACTTTTGTTTTACATTAAATACTTTTCTTCACTGAGAACCATGCATTTATTTATATTGGCACTGATAAAATAGGAGCCTCCCAACTTACATTTAAGCTAGGGAATGATTACTGTTAAGATACAGTGGCATTCATGAGGCCATTTATAATTTTTGTTGATGATTATTTGGGAATAAAACACAAGATTTCCTGACTCAAACACAAGGATTCCTCTCCAGGAGAGACCTGCATTGAACATTTGGCTGCTCTCATGTACAAGGTTTTTGATTTCTGGTAGGGGAGAGCTCTTGTTCCATAGTCTTTATTAAAGTTTAAAAGAAGTGTTGACTTTTTGCTGTATTTCATGCTGAGGAGGGAAGAAACAAACTTCTCTCTGAGCTGACCTTTAGGAGATGTTGTGTTGCCTCAAGCCCTGTCATTAAACATAGCAGTGAGCACTAATGTTTATGATAGAATGTTAAAAAAGGATCTAGACAATAAGACCCCCTCTATACTTTTCTGCTGCACCCTGCTGTCCTAAAAATATATGCATGTTATCCAGGGTCACTTGGTATTTTGCATATATGCATATATTTTATGCATGTAGAAGAATCATGTGAATAATTTGTAAACATCTATGGATGTTCTAAAAATCAAAAGTATCTCATCAGGACTAGTATCGAGCAGGAAGATGTGGCTGAGGTTGCAGTACTGTTTTGCTGGTCTGTTTAGCTGATCAGTAAAAACTTCAGATCCTTTTGCCCTCTGTGCACTACAAACAAGAACACAGGGTAAAGCAGGACAGAAAAAAAATACTTTCTTCTGTCAAATATCTGCTGCCTTCATAAGATCACGTCTTCTGATTTTTTCTTAACTATTTTTTTTTTTTTGGTGCATTTAAGGCCTGAAAGCAGTGACCCTGTTGCTAAGCAACTGAGATGCTTAGGCCTCAGTCCTGGTGGTTGAGATGAAAAAAGGTCAATTAATGTGGCAGGCCTGTCCTTATCAATATGCTACTGTGGCACCAACTTTTATTTCTTTACAGTAATATATCATAATAAGTTTTGTAGATCTTTATACTGTGGTTCTCCTTTTGAATAAAAGCATAACTAAGACTTGAGGGTATGTCTGATATAACAGAAAATGTAACCATAAAAAAAAGAAACCCAGAATAGAAATCATCTGACTGCTGACTATCCTGCTGTGCTGCCTGAGGCAGTTACACATTTCCATTGAGTTATTTTATGATCAGGCCAGTATGTTATTGAAATATTATCTCTTTAGCCTTTCTCATTCTGATAAGAAATGACAGGCTCTCAGAACAGTAATACACATGGAGAACAAAATATGGAGCTGTGGAGAAAATTCAGTTGGGGTAAGGAACAGTGGCTTGAGCATATTCCTATTAAAACTTTCCCACCATTCTTGTGTTGGATTTTAAATTACTGCCCTTTTTTTTTGTTCCAAAGGGAGCATCAGAAACCTTTACTACTAGCGCTGCTACTACTACTACTAGTATTACTACTAGTAGTACTACTACAAAATTTTGTCAGATAATTTAGCAGTATGGACTGCTTGCAATATGGAAAGTCTCCCTCATTTGGAAACACTGTTATTTTAAAAAAAATCACTGGATTTTTAAAGTACTTAGAGATGTAACCTAAAATCCATTGACTGTTCCTACTGCCCTCATCTGCCTGTTGATCAGCATGTTGCTGGCAGTGGCTCTGGTCATTTTGGGATTAATGGGTGATAAAGCCAGCCACCTGCCTCTCTTCCAGGGTACATGGTGTCTGGGCTAGTGTCAGCAGGGGCCTCCTCTTTTGTCACACACTCAGGGTGGGATTGAAGAAGCACTCTGGCTGCTCCTGGAACCAGTGGTTTCAAATTTGGCAGCACCCTCTGCACGAAGAAGGGACTGCCAGCATGTGCGGGGTCACGCTGCCATTCATTAGCTGGTACTGGGATGATCAGTGCTCAGAAAAACTGCCACAAGGAGAAACCAATTTTACATGGTAATTTGAAAACACAGAATGTTTTGCCTGCATTACTGATCATTCTTCTTTTCCAAGTGGTTTTAGGGTCCTAAGAAAGCTTGGTCTTCCTTATCTTTGACAGTCTTATCTACCCAAACACTGCACTGTCAAGAGTGATGCTCAGTGCAGAGGTTGGTGGACTGAGAGTGCCATTTCTTGCCTGCTCTTTGCCCATCCTTCAAGCTTGTTTCTTGTGGCAAGACAAAAATGCCAGAGCGAGGTCCAACTGCTTAATTATGTATTTATTCCAGCAGTAAACAAGGATTACATCTAGTTAATAATGGTGGTTTCCATGAGTGATCCTTACCAGTGAGATAGCAGGGGAGAGGCTTGGTGAGGCTCTTTTTAATACCTACTAGCATCCCTTCAAATTATCCTGTTCTGCAGAAAATAGGAGTTAAAAGCCATAAAGGGCACCCTGCTCCTAATCCTATAGCTACTCCAGAGACACAGCCTCTGGAAGACTGTTTAGTTGCTGTCAGATGATAGAAATTCAAACTGCAGCCCTTTACATCTTATTTGCAGTCACTTCATGATTTCAGGTACATAAATGCTACCTTGTTAATTGCTGTTTATAGATAAGAATAAAACTAAAGGTCTCACTCCCTGTTTTGAAAGCATGACTATCCCTTCTCTTCCCCACACCTCCTACCCAAGTTAAATAATTTGCTTTCAAAAAATTCCTCCTGACTTCACATTAACATGAGACTACACTCAAGGCCTGCAAGTTGTCACCCCGCTTCAGGGAGTGGGATTTTTTGTTCCCTCTGTTCCTATGTCCCATGTACCTAATGGCATAAACTGACCTCCAACTAATTTGGAGCGAGGACTCTCAGCTGTTCAGCCCGGTTCCCCTGCAGTTACGATGCTCATGTGTGTTTTACTTCCTTGTTTTATAGCATTAATGGAGAAGCAGATGTTGCCTTCCTCCCTGCAAATGCTATACAGTGAATCATTTTAGCCTCTCTGTAAAATTTTAACTTAATGGAGTCCTGGCATTTGTGATGAGCTGAGGAACTTAATTTTATAGAACAACCTATTGAACAAGCTGTTCTTGGACATTCCCATCTCAACTAAATGTTAAAAGTATTAAAATTCACATTAGCACAAGAGGAAATTTTGCATGGGTAATCCTTTAATACAGTGTTTTATGGCTCTATTAGCTGCACAGCAGCTGGTGACATGATGAATTCAATCCATTAAAAAATTCAGTAAGAGGTTTAAAAGTCAGCTTTTTAAAACATAATCTTGCTGCAAGGAAAGAGAACTTCTCCTCAGGGCCAGAGACATGGTGAGTTCACAGTGTGGCAGGTATACGAAATACACCTGCATGACAAGCTTTCATACGCTTATGGCTTCACACCTAGCAGAGAGCTTATGGTGATGAGAAAGAACTCAGGAGCGCAAGGGAATTCTTAAGGAGTGTGTTTAAATAATGCATCTGTCCAGCCTTCTCTCCACCTCTCTTCGATTTTTTCTCTTAAAGGATTTAATACTGTAGAGTTAAAAGGTCGCCTTTCTGCTTCTTATATATGTATTCCATACAAAGAGCATAGCAAAGGAACTACTTACTTCTCTTTTGAAGATTTACTACCTGCCAAAGCCTGGTAGAAGTAGAAAATTCCTGTGTTTGTTACATAAAGAAAAATTACAGATTTCTGAAAAGACCTTTCTTTTTCTTGTTTTCGATACAAAGATAGAAGTTTACATGTTTGTGTGTCACCTATGTTTTATAAATGTGTATGAGTACACAGTCTTGCCAAGTCATCATTTTACCATGGTATTTAGTAGCCTTCTTGAGCAAGCTCCTACAACCACATAGATTTAGTAAAAAGCTGAGTTTCCATTCAATAGCTTTTCTTAAAAGCTTCTTTGCAGATGCAAAGAACCCTCTGAAAACATGACTTAATTCTTACAGGCTTGTAACCTAAAAAGTTAATAAAAAGTACCTAAAATGAATTATTATTAAGCTGCATGAATTTTAGGACATTTTAATTATTTTAGGAGCCAACACTGTTGGCAGTCTTATTATCACATATCCTTACTCTTTGCCAGTTCTCTGGAATCAGCCCTTTATGAGATTAGCCTGCTTAAAACTAATTTACCTTGACTGTGCAGTTTTTTTCAATCATGGTTTCTCCATATGAATATTTCACCAATATCTACATTCTCCTGCTTGACTCATTTTGCCAGGTGCAAATACATTCTAGCTCCCCTTCCTGAACATTTACCTTTGCTAGGTTTCCGTGGGGAAACACTAAATGTACTTTAAATCAGGGTAAGCACATTTCTTTATGTAACATCATGATCTGTGACGTACTGTTGCAGGTCATAAAACAATTAAGGACACTTTAAGTAATTAGTCCGGTCCTTACCCAATCCAACTATGCTAAGCAAGACCTCACAGAACTCCAGTAATACTGCCATTTAAATTCTTTATCTAGTTTAAGAAAAAGTTCAATGGCATAAATTGCTTTTCTTCTGTGTATCCTGCTCTCTTTTCCCTCTTCCTTTGGAGATGGTTGAGGTGAACGTGAGAAAGAACTGTACAAAGATGATATACTCAGACTGATTGAAAGCAAAACTGAGGGAAACATTTTTTGTTCAATGTATTCGGTATTACATAATTTTATTTGATTTTCCTTTAATTGACTTTACGCTCCTTGCATTTCATCCAGGTGCATATAAAGGTAAACTTCATTACAAAATGGTGTTGATAGAGAGAAACTCTTGAAGAATTTGCATTCACTAAAAAATCCCAACAGAATAAAGTGTGTTCTAATTTGAGCTAAATACAGTCATATCTACATACTCAAGTGCCTGTTGTTGTGCGTTAGCTATGCCCATACTCAAAATGAATTCATGACTTAGAGTCTAGGAACATCCAGAGGTAAAATGGAACTGCGATGTGTAGATATGCACTAACTAAAAGTTAAGGAGATTCATCCACAGAAAGCGATTATAGCATTCAACTTCCTTTTACCTGATGAAAGGGGGATGTTTCATTATGTACTTTCTGATCACTTGGAGACTGCATTTCACTAAATAAAGCTCATGGAAATACTCTGTTTTGCAACTGATGAGCACATCCACTGTGCTAGGACATGTACTATGACAGTGTCTTTCTCACAGTTTGGGAGAACCGTTTGACATGAAGGAATATATAATGTTACATTACAGTACCTTTACTTCCTTCCTGCTTCATGAAGTATAAATTGGGAGGGGTGTGTGTGTGCATGGGGGGGATCACATGTGTATTAGACTCCATCCTGGCTCCACACTTGGTTTGCATATACTTTTATGGCTATTGTCCATTACTATTGACTGTCTTTTACTTTGTCACATCTTTTGAAAAGTGGCCTCAGTGCAGTGAGTTGGGTGGGTCAAATGGAGGAGTGTCTCTTGTATTAAACGGACTGTTATCTTGATCATCTAACCTCCAGAGTGTACCGCCAGGGTGGTATATTTAATAATCACAAACCACCTACTTGGCTGCCCTTAACAAAATCCTGAGATTTTGAAAAGGACAAAGATAATCCAAAAAAAAAGAAAAAAAAGAAAAAGAGAGATCAAAATAGAAAGCAAAAACCTGTTTAGAAGCACACACGCTCCTCAAGATCTCTGCCATGCTTTTCCTTAAAACCTATTTCCAGATAAGTTGGTGTGAAGGTTACAATACCAACTGAGAGAATGCATTGCCCTTTGTCCCCTCAAGTGCTTGGCTGTTTAGAATGTATCAATTTGCATAGCTTTTTTGGTTTGTTGATTACAGCAGTGTACAAAGCAATTAACATCTCCAAAAGCCCAGAATGAGCTTCTTCAAGATGAATGTAATTACCACAGAAGTCAAAAATCTAAATTCAAACTATACTAAATCACCACATACAATGCAATTAGTAAAGAGTGAAATAACTTATTTGCCCTTTTAGAGTCAAGAAATTTGTTATAACACACCCTTAGCAATACATTATGTTTAAAATTGGATTTGTCAGAGTAGCATTTACTGACAAACTTTGTTCCTTTTTCCTTGTTACAGTGTGTATCACAGATGGCTGATTTATAGATATTCAAATAATTGACTGTATTTCACACTTTCAGTACCAATGATTTTTAAAATAAGATTTTGATGCAGGGGAGCAAAGAGTGAAGAAAGATTTAGAACAGCCAGAATGTTCACATAATGCTTTGCATATATATGTGTGTGTATATATATACACAGACACATACATACATACATAAAGGCTTTCATTTAACAACTGTGAAAACCTGATAAAACATCAATTAATAAATGCCCACATCAGATCTCTGAACTCAATGCACATAAATAACAGGGAAGAGCTTATCAGATGTAAAATGGGAGGTTCTTTATGTTTTTATTATTGAGACACACAGTTTAAAATGTTCATGGTATGGCATAAAGGTATGTGCCTATAGGCAATTTCCGAAAACGTGCATTCTACTTATAATAATAATAAAATATTACAACCTTTATTTTATTACTGGAAACTGTCTGATATGGAGAAGAGCATTTTAAATACCTCTAATACCTCTTCTTCGCTAATGTCATTTAACTTTCTTTTAAGTTTACATTCTTTTGCCTTTTTTATTTGAACCATGTTCTATTTCAGTGTGACAGTTTGGGTGTTTGGCAACTCCTTTTTGTGGAAGAAAACAGTAAGAATATTGTAATATAATTTAATGCTACAGTTTCAGATATCTCGTTTGCCATTTCATCAGTTATCAAAAAACCTTCCTAACTTTAAAACCACAAATTATCCCTATAAACTTTATATAAAAACAATGTAATAGATTTGATTTGATAAAATTCATTGACTGAATCATTTCTGTGAACTGCATCAAAAGGAGAACTCTGAAAGGTGAGACATACATGACTATTCACACTGCTTTGCGTTAGCAGCTTCTCAAGTGGAACAGAAAAAAAATACTGAATTTGTAAGAAAAATCCTGAACTGTGTAGAAAAGACAATTTTATTAGTATGTGTTCCAATGTAATCTAGTCTTATACAGGAAGACACCTTAGCAATGGGATGTCTTTATTAGGTATAATTATTTATGCGAGTGATTGTAGAAATAAACCCTGGGCTTAAAAAAGCCTCAAAATTAACCGAAATAGATGTACTGTTATAAAACCTAGTTGGATTAGATCAGACCAACTTGGTATTTTCAAAGTTCACATTTATTGTAAGTATCTGCTTCTCATTTATGATGTCATTTTGACATAAAATTAATGTAAGTACCTTTATAAAGGTGAACTAGTGCAAAAAGCCACCTATGAAAGGAGAAACAAGGCTGAAAAGTTATTTAAATTACTATGTTTCTGCCTTAATTTTATCACCTCAGGTAAGTAGTTTAGCATTTTGAACAGTACTTGCCCATTGTCTCAGCTTTTATTGAACTCCTTACTGCAAATGTTCCAAACGTGAGTAGTAGGGTCAGGAATATTTTTTTTGTTGTTTTTCAGCTTTCAGGACCACTTGCCTGGCAACAGCTATTCCTTGTAAGTTAACCCTTTAGGTTGTTTCCCCTAAACCCAACTTTCAAGACGACTGAGCAGCTACCAGGGGCACAGTAAGAGGCTCCCTGCCTTTGTGAAGGACAGACTGACAAGAACGTGTTTGTACAATCTCTGCTTCCTGCTGGTTCACTTCCAGATGAGAAGAGAGGCAGTGATCAGTGATGATTTGCATGGCTTTCTTTGTCAATGCCACATCACAAATAACTCTACTGCGGTCAAACAGCTCAAACTAAAACATGCGGTAGGTAGGTACTAGTTTTGCCATCAGTAAGATTAGGATGTTAGTAGTTAGCAATAACACAATTTTATAATGATGAAACAAACAGTACTTGAAATATTTTTAAAAGAGATAAAGAGGCTACAAAAGTATTAATTGCTGTTACTAAATAAGCATTCTGAGGTGAGCAACTTCCATATGTGTTACATCAAAGACACTTAGCAACACCTTATCTATGGTAGCTGGAAGAGTATCACTTACAAAGAAGGCATGGAAATAGTTTACTATGGCTAGCTAATGAGGCTTCTAAAAAGCTGTTTTTCTTTGTGAAGAACCACAAACTATCAGTGACAAAAAGGTTCTGTTAAGTTATTAAGGAAGTCCACAAAGGTATTTCAGGAAAATAAAAAGGACCCTGGAAATGGCTCAAAATAGAGGATGTAGAATCTCCCACCTGTGAGGGGGCAAACAAAGCAAGCAGTGAAAAAATGAGAGCTGACATGCATGTCATATGTCAGGAAGACAGAGTGGATAACAAGAACTGACATGTAGGAAGACGCCTTTGTCAAATTGCCAGAAGTTCCCGAGCTGAGGACACCTTGCTGAAGGCAGATGAGGTTGGGAAAGATGAATGCACCATGCCACCTTTCAAAGGTCAAGACTATGCAACAGCGTTGATGAAATGCTGCCACAGCTGCCACACAATCTAGGTAGAGAAAGAAAACTTTCATTCCTTCCTGCAACACAAAAATTGAAGGGAAATCTAATAATTAGCCTATTACAGGATAGTCAATCATTTAACTACTGAAAATCAGGGGAGACGTATTCTAATCTCATTTCACTTGAGAAATCCTGTTGCCTTTATTGGCAGAGTTTGTGCCACTGATGGGAAATCTCTCATTCTGACTTCAAGAGCAGTTGTTCTCTTGCGGCCTGATTCATTAAGTTAATGGGACACTTTCTCTTGACTCCTTCGAGAATAAGATCTGTGCACTGATAAATCTCAGTAGTTTCAGAAGTTCATCTAATCAAAGGTGATCTGAATGTCTTCCATCCAATTACTGCACCAAAGACAATCAGTTTCATAATACTTCCAGATACTGCTTTTTCAGCTGGACCCATCAAGCCAGGAAAAACAGTCCCTTGCACGTTATTGTACATCTGTATCTTTTCCTATTGCTCCTGCCAACCCAGAAAGAAAAATGGTAGGCTGGGAGGAAGGGGAAGAGTAGAATGGTATTTTTTATGCCAGCACAAAGTGGGTTCAGAGTTTAGGAAAGATTCAGGGTTTGATGTCATTTTGCCTAAATCACTACAGCTGTTCCTGGATTTTGAAGCCTAAAGTGCAAAATCCCTTTCTGTGAAAATTCAATGTTTTCTCCTTTTCCATAGTATCTTCCTCCCAGACATTGGTCTGGTACTTCCTTGTCACTCTTTGCTCGCAATTTTCACCTTTCTACCCTTCACGCCCCCCTGTTTCTCCTAAATAACTAATATATGAGACAGTTTCTTCTATTTGTTTATTCGGTTCCATTACCAGGGATGCTGTCTCTTCTGAACACTTACAACTACACATATCTGAGGCACCCTCTCTTGACTGGAAAAAGGTCAAAGTGATCTTTGCTTGTGATACACAATAATTCATTGTCCTTACATTCCAAAATATGACCAAGACACTACACTTTGCTATGTATTTTATGATGTTTAATGTACGCGTGTGATATTCAGGAAAGGTCTTGCAATAAAAGCAGTAATCCCCATTTTACCAACGGAATTTAAATCAGGAAAACCCACCTGCATTGGTGATTAGATTATATTATGTACGCAGCAGTGTAGGGGAAAATAGGCTAGCTGAAATTGATATATAAGCAGTCACACTGTTTGTAGGAACTCAGTGCAGACTTCATGGTTCTTTGTCATGCTGTCTCAGATTGCATGTCTTTATCTGCAGCACTGGGCAGCTCTGTTTTTCTTGAGAAGGACTGAAAATGAGGTACTGCACAAAAACAAAGGAAGGGTGCCTTGCTTGTCAAATTTGGCTGTTCCGATTGCAAACTGTTGGCTGGGGCAAAGAAGGTCATAAAAAAGGTAATATAAAAATCCATCATACAGCGTTGGTTTCCTTCCGCAGTGACTGACTGCTAATCTTTCACATTTCAGTGCACCTAATGGAGACGAGAGATGGAACAGCTAAGCTAGTCTCAATTACAATAGGTAACCTCACTGGGGTCATGTGTTTGGTCTGAGTAATTGTCAATGTGTTAACAAGGCCCGCATTTAAAGGACGAGAGAACAAAAGGGGTAAAAGCCAAAATTTATCCGCCTATGCTATCCATTCTTACTAGAGACCAGCTAAAGCAAATGTTCCTAATTCCATCAAGGGCATTTCTTCCATTTAATGAGCACATAGGAAAGAGAGACATTGTTCAAGTACAAGGGTTCAGTTTGCAGCAAGCCACAAATCACATTTCATTTATCAGGCCTACAGATGACAGGATATCATCAAATCCCTGGAGAGTCATATTCATTAAAAAGAAATCTTAAGTAATTACAACAATTAATTGACTTGAAACAGTTTCGGGTGGAGAAGGTTTACATAATTCATTTGCCAGACAAAACAAGCCTTATGAAGTCAGGGCAACATATTATTTAGAAGCATCCTCCCCTTCCTGTGGTCTTGAAAAGCATTGAACACTACCAAACACCTGGAGACAACTGACATGGGCAAACAAACAAAACAAAAGACAGAAAAAGCATCTTAACTTTTATAACTTTGTAAAAGGGGTAATGCTTCACTGTCCTGCTCATATCATTACTTAAAAACATGTGAAAAAAACACACTCCCATACTCCCATTTCTCCTTCTGTTTATTCTAAATAGGCAGAGGATTTCTAAGGATTAATTATGTAATAGCAAATTTGGGAAAAAAGGCAAACTAAACCCCTTCACACAGCCTCTGTACAATGCAACTATCATGCATGTCTAGTTGCAAATTCAGCCTGAAGTTTCCTCCAGGTTGTGAAGTGTGCAGACATATCTTGCTACTTCCTGTTAACAGATACTGAATTGATATATCAGAATGCCATTCTCTTGTCTGTATGAACAGAAAGATTCCTCAGATGACTCCTATTACGCTATCTGATATTTTCTTGTGTTCCCTAATCAGCTTATTTTTTTAATGATCATTTTGCAAATCGAGGCAAGAGTTTTTTCTATTCTATGAGTGTTCAATTTCTAATGCAGTGTGGTATTTATCCGTGAGTAGGACTTCTAGGTGTTACTCAGGCACAGCACTGAGATTTCCATAGTAATTCCAGCTTCTTGAGTTGAGAAAGTTCTCAAACTGCTCAGACTGTTTTTTAATGTTGTTTTTTCCATTGATGACCCCAGTTGGAAATCCACTTCTCTGCACATACATATCAATATCTTTGGGGAAATGAAGGAAAAGAATAGTCATGCTTCACAAAACATATTTGCCAGAATAACAGCCACAGAAATGTAAGTGCCAGAAATGCTCTGGAATGCTTAGAAAAGTATTTAAATTCAATGTGTATCATATAGTTTCACTTGAAGAACAAGGCAAATATTATTCTGAGACTTAAAAAACTAGTTTCCTACATCATTAGCCAAGACAAATTTGCAGCTCTACCTAAAAATTAGGAAATATCCGATTCAAGTGATTAATGATACACAGCATCAGTGAACAGATTGACAACAATCAGTGCCCATATTTGAGAAGGAACAATGCCATTTATTTTAACTTGACTGTGAAAGACCATCTCAGTTCATGAGTTTCTGGCCTCTACTAACTGCCTGCTATGTCCTGTCACTAACAGAGATCCTTGTCTCATTTCAGAGCTTTTCCCATGATGTCTGCAGAAAAAGAAAAAAAATATTCCTATTTCTTGTAGTACCATACGCTGAGAGGAAAAATCAAGAATTTCCCATGTTTTCTGGGTATCTATAATTTCAGGAGACTAATTTCAGATATGTTCTGTCTAATTTCCAGATATTCTGAATATTCTTCAAGTCACCATTGCCTTCCTTTGAAGTGGGCAGTTTGAGCTGCCTGCCACTGTGAAAAAGCCCACACATTTATGAGTTTTAATATGGCATATTTTTCATATGTACAAACGTATAATTTTTAAAAACCTGGCTTATGTGAATTCCAGCCCTCTGATAAAATGCAAGTAGTGCAAGTCATTTTGTTTTTCTTAACTCATCAACCCGTTAGTCTCTATCCATCAAAATAAGGTAACATAGATGAGTCACATTGCCCTTAAATTTTTATATGCTTTATATGTCTAATCTGCACTTCATGAAGGCAGAGTACAACTTTGCTGCTGTGTACTGGTAGGACCAAGGGACGGTTTCAAATACAAGCATTGTGTTTCAGTCCGATTCTCACCATAGTAGGTGGTGTAAAAAAAGAACAGAATATATAAAAGCACTATACATGTTATTTCTGAACTTTTCATACAAGACTGAGGCAACAAACACATCACAAATAAGACATCATGACTGCAGCAATGATTAATGAGATGCTAAGTGCAAGTAGAATATATTATTATTATTTTCTTCTTAAGCATACAATCACAATATTCTGCAAATTTTTTTCAATATTGCATACAGCCCACATGTGCTGGAGCCTACATAGCAGAAGGGATGCATTTAAGTAGCATAGATAATCCTAATACTAAGTTTCAGACCATCACAAATGCAGACAACCAAGAAAGAAAACCTACTAAACCTTGGATTAGGCAAGAAAACAAAGTAAAAATCTTACCGACACAAAAACACTGGAGCTTGATCGCTGATTGCAGATCGTGGCCTGTGTCGGGCCTGATTCTTGCCGCAGTTCCCACCGAGGCGGGTCCCACCTAGAACAGCAAGGTGCACCTCAGTGTGGGACCATGCCCCCGCAGAACCTGAGTGTTTGTCTGCCAGACCCTACTTTAAAAAAAGGGACTCTGCCTTATGCCCTTAAACTATCTCCCTTAAACTATGCGTGGCCTCCATATTTCTAAGGGGGCTGTTATGGAGACGGAGCCCTGCTGGCACTTGTATAGGAAGCAGGGAACTGCACCACCATGCAACGCTCCTGCCATAATACTTATTGTCTTACTTTGTTAAGAAACAATTTAAGCACGGTGGGGTTTAATCCCCAAGCCTACCACTACTGCCATCTCGGGCTCTGTCTTCCCACAGAGATGCCCTCTCGCTGTTGCTGCTTCCTCCTCAGGCCTCCCCTGCTGTCAGTGGCATGATTCATGGCAGCAGCCGCTCACTGGGCTGGCTTAGGTGGTGGGACAGGAATCTTACTCCCAGCTGCCACCATGCTTCCCCCTCATGAAGTGCTGTGGGAGCAGGAGATGCCTGGGCTGGCTGCAGCCCTCTGATGGAGGGAACAGCTTCCCTCCCTGACCCTCTGCCTTGCCGCTCCCCACCAGCACAGCCACCTGTGCCTGTTGTTTTCCATTTCCTTGTGAGCTTGTGAAAAACTTGTGAGTGGGTCTGTGAGGCCATGAACATGGACAACACTCCGAGGTGGCCAGCCCAGGAGGAATGGCTGCCCGGCACCGCCGCCATCTCCTCGCAGTGGTGTCCCCTGAGAGAGGAGGGCAGCTGGGGGCCAGGCAGCCCCCGGCCCTGGAGGTTTTACTGTTTCTGTCTGTGGTGAAGTAGGAGACTCATCACCAAATGGGCAAGGCTAAAATTCAAGGTCATACAATCCCTTTGTTACGTTCTTCCTTAATTCAAATTTCCACTTTTTTTTTCTCTCAAGTTTCTCTGCAATACCCATCATATAGAAGGAACATTATTTATTTTTTTAAAGAACTAGATGTATTTTACAATCTGATTTGATTTGTGTCAAACAAGCATTACAAAATAAGGAGAAAGTGTCCAAACTGCTGTAATCCATTCTCTTCAGTCACACAGGTGCAAATCAAAATGAAATCCAGCATGGCAGAGGCCTTTATTTTGTACACATCATTTTGTCTAATTAGGTGTCACTGGGTGATGCCAGTGATAAGTGTTCATCTACTCTCTGTGAAACGGATAAACTCTATTTTGTGTCTGTATAATTGTGTTCATCGTATACTGTTTGACCTCAGCAGACAGTATCTCAATAGCCTTCTCTATTTATTTTTTTTCTCAGTCATATTTATGATTTTCCCACTTTCTGCACAACCAGAAACACCGGAGGAATGGGTCTGAAGAAGGCATGTGGAAGGTAAAATATGCTTGATAAGTGAAACCTTTCCTTTGCCATTTATACTAATTTCTTACAAATGTGTGTGTCTCACAATACAAAAGCGGAATATAAAATAACAAGGATTTAATTGACAATATTAATTTATGTAGAATCATAGAATTGTCTAGGTTGGAAGGGACCTTTAAGATCATCAAGTCTAACCATCAACCTAACACTGCCAAAACCACCACTAAACCATGTCCCTAAGCACCGTGTCTACCTGCCTTTTAAATGCCTCCAGGGATGGTGACTCCACCACTTCCCTGAGCCACCTGTTCCAATGTTCAACAACCCTTTCTGTGAAGAACTTTTTCCTAATATCCAATCTAAACCTACCCTGACATAACTTGAGGCCTTTTCCTCTTGTCCTAGAGGACATATTCAGTGTTAGAAATGCAGAAATACAAAAATGATGTGGATATGACATCTGCATGCCTAACATTTGTGTGCTTATCAGGTATCAGCGCTAGGAGATGAGTTAGATGTGGGCTATGCATGCTGTGGACTAGATCTTCGGCTGCAATCAATCTGTTAACCATGCTAAAGCCAATGGACCTATGCTAATTTAGACTGTCTAAGAACTTAGCAATGTATAGGTGGATCCATATGGCAGAGAAAACGCTGGCAATTTTCAGCTTCAGAAATGTAACCAAACATTGCGTCAAAAATTCTTTTCAGTTTGAGCTGTTAAGGCATTCACAAATTAAAATAAAGGAAACCAGAACAGAACTGTTCTTTGGAGGCTTCAGCTTCAAAACAAAACAGAACATAGCAAAGGCCTGGACCAGAAAGGATCTTTCTGTCAAGAAAATCTTATTTTTTTTCCAGAAGGTTCATGGGAAAACACAGCAATATGAATTCTAGACTGCAGGTTCAGAAGTAGTTTAAGTTCCATTGAAAGTGTGTGGGATGTACTCCTACCTTGTTAAGCAAACAAAGAAGTTTTGGAAAAGTATGTAAGCCAAATAACACAGCAAATCAAACTAATACAGAAAGAGAAAAATAACTCCTTGGTGTGAATCCACTTTGCTAAGTGTATAATCCTAACAGAAGGGGCAGCTTTTCAGATGATGTAAATATTTGTAAATTTATTGACTTCAGTCAAGTTGCACTATCAGGGGATATGACCCTCTTTGTATTTCTTCCCAAGGCACAGCAATAATGACTAAAAATGTGGAAAATTACCTAGAGATTTTAACATTTTTAAGACTGTGCTGCATTAATCCAAAATCCATTGATCTGAATAGGAAAATTTAATTGAATCTACCGTTTTTGGATTGCCATGTTCAAGCTAAGCATGAATCTCCAGCCATGTTACAAACCCTAAAAAAACCTGGTGTTTGTAATGGAATTGCTGATAGATCCTTAACCATAGTGGTGCTAGCGGGAGTCACTATAATATTGTAAATAAGGTGAATAGGCTCTTCTTATCTCATTTCACAGCTGAGCAGTGTATTGCCAGATAAATCAAATCAGGGTAAACGGCTTCATCTAATAAACTGGGTCAACATATAATGTATTTGTTCAGGTTTACACTTTCATTGATTCTCATTTGATTTAAGAAGAGATATTTCAGTTTGTGTTTACAACATTTTTAAATATTTCTTTCCCCCTTCTCTAGAGAACAAGCAAGTGAGACGGTATGCAAGCTGGTAGCATGACAAAAATGTCAAGTTTTCTGTTTTCTCTAGTAAGTTCTACTTTCCATTTTTATGCATCTAGGAGAGAGTGGGGGTGGGGAATGAGGGAGTTACTATCTCTTATCTGCATTTTCTCAATAATGTTTTAGTGATGTTTGCTAATGTATCATTCATTAACCATCAGCCACTATAAAAAACATAATCTATCTCACAAAGTGGACATTATTATCGCATTAAATCATTTCACAATATACCTGAACGGTTCCACATGAGGGGCCTGGCCTGACTGAGCTCAAATGCCTTGGGGGCAAACTCTTCAGTAGTAATGAGATACGAGGTCTGTCTGTGATGAATATGATATTACTCGTGTCAGTGGCTGTGGACTGCACCCAGAATATTTCTTCTTACAGTTTTTTTTTTTTTTTCCCTATTGCAAAGGAACTCAGGCAAAGCACTATTAACCCAGTAAATGAAGCTCTAAAGATCACAGAGTGTGCCCATTAGTCGACAAGATTGTGACTAATCCAATTTTTCTTGCAGGGAGCAATTCTAATGCTGCTGTAACATCTGGGGATGGCAGCGCCTGCATTACTGATGAACCTGGGTATTTTTTCTTCTACCTTTTTCTTCATCAACGAACAATTATTACACTCACTTATTTCACTGCTTCTCCTCCTTCCCTGCATTTTGTACCCGACTCCTCCTGCCATGGTGACCTCTTTGAAGATGGTTAAAATGATATCCCAGGCTGACAGAAGAAGTGGGAAGGGCGAGGACTGTGAAGGAGGCTAAAAAAGAAACCCATTGTGTTTGTAGGAGTGTGGACAGAAACTGTGCTTGTTCACTGCAGGAAAAGGATTAGGTTCCCCTAAAACAAGCAGAAAAAGGGCCTAGAACCTTTTATCAGTCTTCATTAAAGGCATGCTGTCTTAAGTTATCCCAGGGTTGGAAAAGAATGTCATCTTGCTTCTACTTACTCTGGTAAAAGCATTATGTGTTATTCTTTGTGTGGCAGCGTTACATGTCAGGAACAGTAAAATCCTGCTTTTCTGATTTATTTATTGTCAATTATGGAATTTCATTCTAATAAAAACTGCCACTTAGGACAGGCTTGGGCAATTTCATTTAAATGGAACCTCAAAAAATGTTTTACAATAGTAAGAATTCTATCAAACACTGATGGCTGTACGTTAGAAAAGTCAAGTTGATTTTTCTGTGTTTAGAAGAAAATCTTACCTTTGCCTATTCAAAAATGCAGAAGATGCTAAATACCAATAGAAATCTGCTCTGGGGGGTTGGGAAAAATTCAATAAGGTAGAGGAAGAATGGATTAAGTGCCATTTACTGTCACTTCATTTGCAGTGTTGCAATATGGGAAGAAGATTAGGGGTAGAAAATAAACAAGGGAATTCTGCATCTTTTTGCTTAAATCTTTGCATGAAGGAAGTTACTGTTGTTCTCATAAATCAGCTGCGACCCTATGAATTTTAGTAGTGTTTATATTGGAGTTTCATGCTTAATCTCTCTTGTACATCTCTCGTACAAGACTATTTTATGGGGTTCCACACTAAGAATAAAAGTTTGTCCGACATTCAGAATGTCTAAGCTAGAACTCTACTTCTCTCAACAGCTGCTATTTCATTTTATTATTTTATTACAGTGCTTGCACTGTGGCAGTATCTCTGCAGAAAATAGTGGCTGTTTAACATATCCTAGGTAGCATGGGTTCTGGAAGCACAAACACCTTTTTCACAACGTATTTGTATTTCTGCTTCTAACTGAAACCAGAATACACAGTTGGACACGAAACATAAAGAAAGAGATACGGTTTTAAGCTAGAACTTTTCTTCTTTTGTTTTCTAGAATCTGAGGATAGGATGAGCATTCTGTTAGCTGTCAGTAACAATTCTGCAGTGGGTCATGAGTTTGTTATGAAATAAATCCAGAGAATGTCTCTAGGTGACTTCAGCAAGAGTCCTTGAAGGGCTGTGCTATTCAATATGAAAAAGAGTAATAAAAAAAGTGATAGACTGAGACCAACATTTGCTAATGTTTGTAATGGTGTAAATGTAGCAAGTAGGAAAGAAAAAGGTATTCTAATCACCTAGGTACCTGAGACATTAAATAGAAATACATGTTAATTTGGAGAAATAGAATAAAGTCACAGATGCTGTGAACCAGACATGGAAGTATTTATTACATAGAACAGTCATGTGAGGTAGTGACAAAGGAAAGGATCAAGGCAAGAAATATCTTTGATGCTATCAGTCCAGCTGAAATACTAAAACCTGGCAATCCAGACAGTGGCTTTCATCAACAGGAAATAGAAAAGCAACACAAAGAGAAAATGCCATTACTGCCTTTACGAAGCTGTAGTTTAATTTCACAGGGAACAATCATGTTTAATTTGAGGCACTATCTATCATTCAACAAGAGAGCAAATGATGAACTATATAGTGATTTGTAATGCAGTTAAGAAAGAATGTAGGAAAAATATGCATTTTGGTACAAATCATTCTGTCAGAGTTTAGCCTAAGTAAATTAGATATATTTTGAACTCTTCTTTAATTACTCATATAGGCTGGAAGATCCCTGTTTCTCTGGTTTGAGATTACAGGGAGGTTTAAGCTAGGTACTACTGAGATGCATACATGATGTTTAATGAATACTAATAGCTAGAGTTATTGAATGAAACCCTGTCCACTCCAAGTCATCAGCAAAACCACTATTGGTCCCACTGAGCCAAGATTTTATACACAGATTCATTCCTGCGTTTGTAAGTTGCATTCACCTAATTCTGTTGCTCTTTGGATTTTCAGCAATAAGACCAAAAGATAGCTCACCCAGTGATGTCAGGAGATGATATGTAGTATCAGAATATTGCCATCCCACTTTCCAGGGCCAAGCTAGGAACTTGGCCAAAAGTGTCTTACATGCCTTTCCTGACAGCTGTATATATGTAGTATTGAAAATAAGTCTGTGAGACAGAAAACACTTGTGCTTGTGACTGAAGTGATTAAGTATGCAGGTGTTTGTTGGATTAGGCCTTTAAAGCAGATCTTGCCTAACGGCCATAACTTTTATAGATGTAAGTCATGAATCAAATGGAATTAGTTGATGTATGATGTTACAATGCTGGGTGAAGACCGTTACTTATTTTGCCTTTGCGTAGATAACAAACACCATAAATTTTAATGTCAACTTTTGCTATTATTGTCTCAGCAATTTAGTTTTATTTAAATTGTTTCTTCTTGTTTTTGTTATTTGTCAGGAGCCACCTTTGACTTTCTTTTGAATAGCTGAATTTGGTAAACTGTCAGCTGACCATTGTGAAACTGCAGCAAAACTGCTGTTGACTTCAGTGGTATCAGGTTTGCATTCACAGTTTCCAGCATGGTTTGAGCTGACATGCAAATCCATATTCAGCTATAAGATGACAGCAAAAGGATTTTTTCAGCCTACAGATTGCTAAACTGCCTGAAGGGTGCTACTTTCTTACATACAACATATCTGTAGAAATGTTTGAGAACCCTTGCGCTTCGCTGTGCCTGGGTAATTCCACCAGTGATAGAATCTGAGAACAGACCTTGCAGGAAGTGTCTGTTACAACATAAATAATTGCAAAACACAGCCTTCAATGGTGTTTTGGTAGTCGATCATCAGAAATTGCCTGATGGTACAACTCAATAATTGCGAAATGAATTTTTTCCTCTAATGTTTATCATCATACTTGATCATTGATACATGATGCAATTTTGCTGTATCAAAACCAATTGAGTTTTCTCTCTTAAATGCCAAGAGAACTGTTGCAACTCACTTTAATATTGACTCCAAAGCCAAATTTTACATTTTACATGTGCAAGTCTTGAATTATTTTCCTGATAGTTATATTAGCAGTGAAATCCAGCCACTGCAGTGTCCTGGACAGAACCTGGAGTCACTGAACTACTAGTTCTGTTCAGATATTGAACTAGTAGATATTGAACCCTACTTGTAGTCCATTTATTACTGAAGAATGTTATTTTACTGCTTCTAAAAAAGCATCAAGTATTTGAGCATAAACTGTGTCTTAGCTATTCAGATACAAAAGGATACCTAAAGACAGTTGTTAGGCAAACTTGGTAGCACGTAGCTGGGAATAAAAGCTGGATGGCACTAAGGCTGCCTAGCTCCACCTGCCACCTTATATCTCATCTACCTTTTCAGTTAAGCTAACATTTGTCAGGTGACTTTGTTAGGGTGTCCACCCTAGAAATAGAGTGCTGCATAGGAAATTTGAGCTTTCCAATCCTTTTTGAACTGACCTGATATCAGTGTAGCTACAGTTATTGCTACAGGTAAGTGGATGTGCAGAATTTCTGTGCTTTAGCCTCAGCCGCATTAAACACTTCATTTCAGAAGCTACACTTAAGAAAAGCACAGAACTAGGATATTTCCTACTTGGCTTCAGTGGGAATCTTTTTTCCCTGAAAAAAGACACACTCTATTTTGTTGCCTAATATCGAAAAAGACCCTTCACTTTTGTTAGAGGCATTGAAAGTTGGAACAGAAGTCACAGGACAGCAGGCAGAAAGGAACATTTATGAAGGGTGTTATTCTGATTTACAGGCAAACAGATTTTCAGCTGTTGCGGCCATTAGAGTAAAGCAACAACCAATTTGAAAACAATCATAATGAAAGAGAGACAATAGGTATGTAAGAGGAAAGCAGTCAAACTTAGGAGATGCAGTTGTGCTAATCTAAAGGTAGCTTCATCCCTTTGTTCAGGAATAACTACAGTTCTCTCAGTGTCATCTCAGAAGGTGATTGAATGAAGTTTGTACCTGATTCTGACAGGACTAATGGGGAAAAGAGGTGAGCAACGTATTTTTAAATGATAGTACAGTAAGCGGAAGTAGACCTGCTCATGTAGTAATGCTCTATTAATTAAGATCATCAGGAGGCATTAGGAAGGAGAAGTGGAAGAGCCGGAAATGTTTAAAAAAATTATTCAAGATATTATTTATGAGCTCTATTTCTAGGACTGCAGCTAGTCTTTCACCTCTCTCAAAAATAAATGATGGGGACTGATGCTGCATAATGGGACAATTTACAAATAGAAATGAAAGAAATGTTTATAATTTTGACCTTAGTGACTCCAGTAAGATCAGTCCTTTACTGGTTTAATATTGTTTCACAGTTTGTGCTGTTAAATCAAAAGGTTATCTATAATACATCTGGCACTATTAATGCAAAGGATCAGGGGTATTCAACAGACATTTATTCATTATTAATATAGATAATAAAGGATCATTTATGAGGCTACAGATGAGATTTTTATCATCAAAAGCTTAAAAAGGGAAATTTATTTTTGCTTCAGGACAGAGATGAAAAGAGTCAGTAATGGGAAATGTGAGAGTCAACACAAAACTGTCAAATTCATTCTTTTCCTGAAGACAGCTAGCACTCAATAGCAACAGATTAAAAACAAAATAAAATTAAATGTTTTTGCTGTAAAACCTCTTTATTGACAGGGAGGGGCTTTCAGTGCCAGTGTGGTTTGCTCTGGTTTTGTCCTTTAGCAAGACAGTTGTCAGTGATTTTCCCTCATGCAGCTGTGCTTTCCCATGCCTTATAAGACGACCTAGAGTGGGAGAATGTATCACTGTCTCAAGAATATCTGGGAGCCATAGATATGTAACTTTGTGCCATATGATGGTATAACTGTAAACAGTAGTATTAGGATGTGCACATGTGAAATGGAAGTAACAGCGAGAGTAAAATATTGAATTTTTTGCTGTCTTGTAATTGCTGGTATTTACAGAGGGAGAATGAACCCATAGTGCTACTGAGGATGCTTATAAAGTGGCAGACCTTTATTCATCAAAGCTGGTGGAGATTTCGTAATATTATAGGACCCATAATATTTGTTGAGACTGCCCCCTGCGTTCCCAAGACTGCAGTTGCCTAGTAAAGTATCCCCTGTATGAATGAAGAAAGCCAGGATATTCAGAGTTAAGGCTAAAACTCTCTCCTCGTTTCACCTATCAGTCTTATCTAGGGCAGTTGCTTGAATCAGCTTCTAGGGTTCTCAGAACATTCAATTATCTTGTTTCCCATATGATCTGCAATACCCAAGGGTGGATTTGGAATTTGATGAAGTTGTTTCTGATCTGAGGGTATGGACTGACCAGTCTGCTTGAGATGACCTCCAATCCTCGCTAGGAACAGTGGTAGTAGTAAAATAGAAACAGATGTATTGGAAAATTAATTTCATTACTTAGATGCTGTCCTGGCATTGTTGAGAGTTTGGGTGCAATTATGAAAATCCTCATTTGCAGTGCCTTTTCCCCTTCTTTTCTTTGGTCTTTTCCATGTCAGAAAAAGAGTCCACATTACCTTTGCTATTTGTGGGATCTTACAGAAATTGTGCAGCTTTTTCTCAATCAAGCAGATGAAACCTGGCAGGCAATATAGAAATGAGCCAAGAGCAAATTTGAGTTATATGATCTCAAGTTTTTTTTTGAAAAGTTTCTGCCTTTTTAGCCATAATATCATTGAAAAAAAAAAATAAAATATCTAAGGACCTGGAAAAAAAACCCCTTTCTGAAACTTGATCCAATAGAGGAAAACCCATAGGGTTGTATCTGGATGTGAAAAATTGGATCCCTTTTCCCTTCCCTCCAAACTGAATAGGGTTTGAATGTTTTGGATTTGAAACTGTGAATAACACTTGTATATAAGATAAATATTTTATCAGCAAACAAATTAATTTTCCCTGAAGGTGGAGAATGGGGAATGGTCCATGGATGGGCTTGAGAACTCAGATTCTTCATTACATGTCAGAATATGTTGTAAAATTAAGTATCAGATGCGGTCAATGAGAAATAGCGTCGAGCACAATGGGAATTTCTGTCAAACTTTCTTTCTTTTAGTTGCCATTCCATCCTCTAACTGAAGCATGATGACAGGTAAGCCCTGACTAGTCTCGCTGAGACTAATAAGTTACCTCCCCAGCTGTCCATTTCAACCTTTTACAGATATTACTGTTATCACAAAGAGTTAGCAGGATTTAATATTGATGTGCCTTAGCTGCTTTCCTGCGAAATCCACTGAACCAAGTTATGGTCTTTGTGGGAAAGCAGCTGTAGGGTGACCATTCCTCTGGCTCTGCTGTGGGAGCAGTCATCTCTGATGTAATAAACAGCTGGGGGTAGCAGCATCTTAAATCCCTCTATCTGTCTGCTAAGCAAAGTTATGTAAAACCCTGTTGAGTAAATCCCTGGCAACATTAGTCTAAGTCCCATCACTCAGGTAGACCACAATACCTGGACAGCTTTCTCTTGAAATCACTGGAAAGAACAGTCTACACAGAACCACATATAGGTTTTAGACCATAATAAAGAAAAAAGCCAACATCAAGTAACCTCGCTACGTTCGCTCATTACACACATTTTTAGTCCTTACATAACTTCCTTGTAAAGCCTTGTTAGTTGGCACTTACTTCAACATATAGCACAGGAGAAAAAAACGTAAATAAACTTTTGGCTGCAGGACAGCCACTCTATTGCAGATAAGTTTTAACTTTTGATTGTCCATCAGAGTTTATATTGAAAAGAGAGCATTTTTAATAATAACTTAATGTAGAAAATTTGTCATCTTTTATAAATTCCTTCTCCTTTCTCTCTTTGTGTCTCTAACAGGAATAGGTTAATATATTACATAAAGTCATTGTTAGTCCCAGGTGCAGAATATCCTGCCAATGAACAGCTACATATCTAATTAAAGAAATCACCCCAGCAACATCTGTAGTCGCTCCTGGATACTGATGGAGGCCTGTGAACGTGCACTGATGACCTTCAAGCTGCAGAGGACTTGAGAGGGCATCAGAAAGACAAAGAAGTAAAGCAGTTGGTAAGTTTGAAAATAACATGGGCTATTTTTTTTTAACTGGGCAATGCCCTTTATTTCAATCACAAAAGATTAAATCCTATGTGACATGCAATTCAGATGCCAAGGTCTTTTCTATCAGAGAAGCTTCTTAAAATTCATGAGAGCAATCAGAAAGAATTTAGATGTGTAGAAAGTGAGGAGAAAGTGATTGATACATTAGACAAATACATACCTGCCCAAGTCATTAACATGAGGGAGGGAGGAAGGATACCATGGTTAATGCACAGAGAAAATGCAGTATATAGAAATATCTCTGAAAACATTCAGCTAATTAAAGGCCTGAAACAGGAAAGTATTACTCACATGAGTAGTCAAAATGGTAATCAAACCACCACTGTAAGGACAACTCATGAGTAAAGGTTTGCTGTCAAGGCCTGTATGAAGTAAATGCGTGAAAAGCCTGCACTGATGATTAAATCCTGTGCTTGTTAAAATGTAATAATTCCAGTGACAGGGAAGAGATTTGATTAGTGTGCTTGGACAGGAAGGCATTATTATGGAGGAGTGATTTATGGTATAGAGCGGCACCAAATTTTCAGGGGTTTTTTGTACATGTTCAAACAGAATCCAAGGGTATTCTTTCACAGAGTATGGCCATGTGCAATTAAAAGCATTCATTAATTTTACTAAAGTGGGTAGGTACTTCTGTTGTTTTTTAGTCTGCAAAATCCTTTTTTGACTCGTAAATGTTGGGTTGGTGGGTTGGTGGTGGTTTTTCTTACATATTAACAAAGAGCAAAAAAACTTTGCTCTTGAATAACAGAGAGATTCCATGCAGATAAGTTGCATAAGATCTGTGTCAGATTTATTCCTTGTGCTGCAGATTGTAAAGAACAATAGTACCTGTTAACTGACTGTACATTTCATGAAATATCAAATAGTGTCCACTGAAGTGAATAGGAATCCTTCTGCTTATGTGGTTGACTTTAGACCAAGCCAACAGAGCTGTTGTTAACTCTTCACAAAATACTTTTATTCAACATTTAAAAACAAATTAATACGGACTTGCTGTGTTCTGGGATGACTGAGAATAGGCAACAGATACAGTACAAGCCTTCTGTGACTGGCTATATTGTGCTCTTGTGCTTTGAGCAGCAAGTCATCTTCTCAGCCAATATAAATTTGGTACCTTCCATATTCTTGAATGCAGCTGTGATGATTAATACTAGATGAGGATCAGGGTCTCTTGTATTATTGGAAACTAGCCTCCATTGTTGCTTCTACCGATGAACCACTAACTTTTTCCCAGTGCTCTTATTCCATGCTCATTTGCTAACAACAAATATGAAACCTTTGGGGCTCTAGGGGCCCTGTGACACTACTTTGAAGTATAAATAATGAATATGGCCCTTTAATTATCTATGAGACTGCATCTTGAGCACTGTGTCCAGTTTTGACTCTCCTATTACAGAAAGACATTGATATACAAACACAAGTCCAATGGAGGGCCAACAAGATGGCTAAGGAATTGCAGCACATGATGTGCAGGGAGAGGCTGAGGGATCCGGGTTTATTCAGTTTGGAGAAGAGAAGGGTACCACTCAAGAGAGCATGAGAATGGTAGGAGATGGTGTCTTTTCAAAGGTTCATTGTGAAAGGTTGATGGGCAGTGGGCCCAAGCTGCAATAAGAAAAATTCTGATTAGATATTAGGAAAGAGATTTTCACAATAAAAGCAGTCAAATAGTGGAACACATTTCCAGAGATGCTGCAAACTCTCCATCCTTAGAGAAATTCCAAACTTGCCAGGTCAAGGATCTGAACAGCTAGTTGGACCTGCTTTTTGCTGGGGTTGAACTGTCTTACTCCAGAGGTCCCTTCCAGTCTGAATTATTCTATGGTTCTGTGTAAGTACTTTTCATCTCACAAGCAGAAATTTGCTACAACTGAAATTTTCACACCACTTCCGTATATTATCATGCACTGAAATAACAACAGATGTTCATCTGGTGGGTTTTTACCAGATTCAAGTTCTGTTTAACTATTCTTCACTGTATTTTCTTGTCAACAGTAGCTGGTGGTGTAATTAAGTGTTGCTGTTTATTTTGTACTGTGCCATAAACAATAAAGTTTTCAAAGAATAAATTATTAGGAGTATAAGATGTGCATTGCTAACTGTTTTGTATTTTTCTTGTGCCTAACAAAAGTAATTCAAACAAGGTATGTAGTGTACATACAAGGCTAAGCTACATATTATGCAAAGCAAATCAAAGTTAAAAGTTAACATTATGGAATTAAGTGCTCTGGAGCTAAAAATACTGGAATCAATATGGCCTGTGAAAATGAAAATTAAGACTGTAGTCAGGTTCATCTGAAAGGGAGATGAAATTCAGTGTAAGTACGTGTCACTGGCACATGGGGAAAAAACTATCTCAGATTTGTATATAAAATGTTGTACTCTAGGCTGCTCATTACTTCTCAGGAACCAGATTTTATGAGAACAAAATCAGTATTTACATGAAAACACCAAAACAGTTCCAAAAAGGTTAAGGAAAGAAACCAAACAGCATTAGAAAAAAGTAGAAATGAAACCAGAAAATGTCAATAGACCTCTTCAGGTTTGTATCTTGAATACTATGTGCAGATCTCACTACTGTCTCTACTTTCAAAACCATCGAACAGAGCTGGAAGGCCTACAGAGGATGACAACAAAGATGATCTGTTATGGGATGGAAGGGTTGTGCAAAGAACATTAAAGGCCTGGTTCATTTGCCTGCACATAAGTATCCAGCAGCAGTTGAGGTATCTTTGAAAATCCAATGTATTCATACAGTGCTGGCAGATATAATAAGGAACTTGCTGTATATGCCCTTTTGGTGTGGCAGCTAGGGTATGTATACTAGGATATCTCAGGTTCCATTAGAAACCAGTGTGAGGGTAATTGAGTCAAACTCAAGATCGTTGGTCCAGGAGCTCCATTTAAGCTCAGGACAGTTGCTTCCTGAAGTACATCATAGTTGTACCTCTCTCCAGTCCTGTCTCTGAGCTTGTCTCCTGCATGAACCTCAGACCTACATTTGTAGTGTTATCTATCTCCAGTTCTACCTCTGGCTCCATCTGATACTTCTGATGGGAACCCTGTTGTAGGACCCTGACTGGACCCTGGACCAGATTCATAGATTTGGGCTTGTCTGGGACTGTCGATGGAACTTGTCTTTGCCACCCTCATCTACCTGTCCTACCCTCCAGCCCTGTGGTACTGCACCCTGGGTGGTGAGGGCATTGACTGGGCTGTGGTCACACTCATCTCCCAGCTCATTCCTTGTTGCGGAGCAGCCTTGCTCTTCCTGGTCCTTGACAAAAACTTTTTCCCCACAGGGATAGCCAAGCAGTGGAGCAGGTTGGCCAGAGAGCTTGTGTAGTCTTCTTCCTCAAAACTTTTCCAGAACAGACTGGATGAAGCCCTGAGTAGCCTGCTCTCACCCTGCTTTGAGGAAGAGATTGGTATAGATGATGTCCTGAGGGTACCTCCAATGCGAATTTTCCTGTTAATATAGATTGGAAAGAGGTTGATTGTTTACTTTATCTTCCAACGTAAGAACTATTGGGGTATCAAAGGAATTGTAACAAATTTAAATCAAAGGAAAGGAGGGTTTTCATAGAACTTCTTGCCATGGGATAGCATGGAAGCTTGAGGTTTACATGGAGCCAAGGACTAGACAAGCTCGTGGAGGAGAAATCCAGTGAGGATTTAATAAACAGAAACCACCTCTGACTCTGGAAGTCCCAGAGTTGCTAGTTTTCAGAAACCTGAAGGATATTCAAGGCTATTATTGTTTTATACTTACTTTATTGTTATACTTCTCCTTATGCATCTACCACTTGTCGACATCAGAAATAGGCTATGGGTTAGATGAACTTTTGATCTGACTCAGCATAGCTGTTCTTTTGGTCTTTTCTCCTTTTCTGGTATGTTGAGAGAATTTCTTTCTTCTCTTGGCTACAGAATGCCCAGCTCTCCAGGAGTGGTGCACGTGCACCTTGGTCAGAGCGCAGGGCTGCTTAATGCAGCCAGGCTCTTTAGAGACTTCAGCTGTCAAAATCTTTCCAGTTCTTGACAGCAGATTTCACAGAGAGTATATAGAGATTTGAGACTTGATCAAATTTGTGCTAAAGGCATATATCTAGTATCTTCCTCCCACTTTCAAACTTTTGCACTAGAGCATAAAATACGGAGCATGCTATCAACGAATAACTGCAAGATTCTTTTATGAGAACCAGAAAAGCACACTTTCTTTCAAAAATGTCTAGTCCTTTTTGCTTTAAAACAATCAGTGAGGCACAGATGTTTGCCCTGAAAAATTATTTCACTCCAATTAGTTAATTAATTAAAAAAGTGATGAGCAAATGAAAAAAAAAAAAGGTCTCGTACTGGAAGATGTTGGTCAGGTTTGATGTTAGGTGTCACTTATGTATACCATCACTCTGAGTTCTGCTGGCTTCTAAAAAAAAAAAAGACAAGTTAGCGTGGTCTTCCAGGGCTCACAGGAGGTAAAACAGTGCAGTTGAAATCCCATTTAGTTTAGTAATCAAGACACAGGACTGCACTGAAGCACTGGGGTGAAGAACCTATGGAGGAAGGAAGAAGAAAAGTAAGGAAAGCAGGCTTATAAGCTTGTGCTGTTGGTGACTATGCAATAATTTGAATTGTGGCCGGTTTCAGATACGCCTGGCAGAGGTACACATGGAGATACTCCCATGTTAGTTCTATGTAATAACTACTTGGGGTTGAGAGGAGGAAAGGAGACTTCATGAACCCTACAAAGCCATTTTTTGGGGACCTCTTGCTGTTGCGAGGCTGGACACTTTGTAGGCTAACCCAGAGCCAGCAAATACTAACCAGCTTCCCACTCAGCATACCCGCTCTGCCCAGCCAGTCCACACCCCACAAGTTCACACTCCACATAGAAAAACAGATTATTTTCTGGCCTGCCAACGAAGCAACGGGAGGTGCAGCAACAGGCAAGGGCTGCAGTTATTGTGGCCCACGGCATAACACAGTGCCATAGGAAACCAGGCGCCGCTACAGTTGAGAATTGTGAACTGCTTGCTGCTGGCACACCTCAGAGGGGTCCTGGAGTCTAAGGTGAAATCCTGGCTCTTCAAGAGGGATCCTGTGTTTATACCATGCAAGAATGCTAATAATAAATTTCTCTTTGTATTGCCAATCTAGGTTTTGGTGGCAACCATTTCTCAGTGGATGCTCATGTAGTGTATATCACATTATGATTTCATATAAGGCCTTTGTACAAAACAACAATCCAAGTAAATGAGTGACTATATGATGCAGGCAATATGTTTGGGTAGGTGAGAAGAAGGCAAATAAAACGTTCAGATCTGATATTATTTATTCAAACATCTTCTGCTGGGAGACATCTCTTCATGTGCACTCACTGTGGCCTAACCTAGCCTGTTCCTCGTGAAATGGTGATCCAACCAGGTTCATGTAGGAAAACAGGTTGCAGAACCCAGAACAGTTACCAACTAACTATTTATAACACAGAAGAAAATCAACCTTGTTGGGAAATTAATATTTTTTCCTATTTATACTTCAGGTTTTGATTCTGACAACAGATAAAATGAGAAACGATTTTGTAAACCACAGTAGTGCCCTACAACAGTACATATAAAATTAATGAAAAAAACAGTCATTCAGTTAGTTCAGTTCTCTTTTCTACTTCTGGATCCATTTCCATTTTAAAAGAACCTCCTTTTGGTCCACAAACCAAAAAGAAATTGAACAAATTACAGCACACTGGAATAAGTCTTTGTCACAAAGAGGTGTTCAAAGCACAATGAAGTGAGAAATATGTTACAACTGATGTATCCAATGTGTCCATGTGCATTCCTGAGATATATATCTATATATTTTTTATTATTAATACTAATAAAGGCAGGGCACGGGTGCAGCAGGCCTTAGTTTATGTCTTTGGGGACTTTCATCTTTAATATAGTCTCTTAAAAATACATGCATTGCTACATTTTTCATTACCCTTAATTTTTTCATCAATCACGTTAATTTATACAGGGGGCACTTAATAATAGCTAATTAACACTTATGACTTTTTAAATTAAAAGACCTTTGGAGAGATTACTACTGATTGTGAAAAGGTTTTTGTTCCTCCCATTAAAAAGAGAAAGGAAGAGAGACTGAAGATCTGGCTCAGGCGTATGAGGGGAACTTCTCTCTTGCTTCACCAACCACACAACAAATAAAAACAGCAAAGGCCTGTACAAAGGCAATACTGCTATTAGCCTACATTCCTGAAAGGTGCCATTATTTTAACTGATTATTAAGCAGCGTATATATTATTCAGAGTGACCTTTAAATAGCTGAAAATTAAATTATAATTTACCGGGGAGATATCTAAAACCATGTAGCTATTATTACCAAAAAAAAAAAGGACCACGAGCTCATACAATCTCCTGAAAATATATTTTTATTATTACCAAATGCAGTGAAGAGAGAAAAAGCATTGAATTCTGACAGTGAGAGGCCTTTCATGGATATAAATAACATTTTTTAATAACCTCCCTATTCTTACAGTGAGAAGTTGCCCATGTTTAATTTTTCACTGTGTTCACTTTTGAATATATCAGAGAGCTGTTCAGATTCCCACCACTTTCCCTCTCTAACGACAGTACAATTTCTTCCTTTAAAAACAATTAATTTCTCATCATTGAATATCTGTTCTAAACACTTCCAGTGTTCTCTAAATCGGTATGATGTGGCCATATAACTTAGTTTTAGAGCAGCAGTGAGGTTTTTTGTTGGTTTTGTGGTTGTTGCTCTCACCATTATAATAATTATTACTATAATAATATCTTAATACGAATAACTAGATGATGATGTTGATGATGATGTCCCACCAGTAGATACCTCAATTTCCTAACCGACCCCACAGAAATACTCCACATCCATAACATCCATAAGATCTTACACCAGTCTAGTGATGAGAGGAGGGAATCCAGTTTAGATAGAAAATATTGCACACCTGAAGTAATCTCCAGCCACTGTGGCCTCCCTTCAGCTGCTCAAGGACCCGAGAGAAGGCTGTCTAACCTGTCTAGTGCTTCCTCCCACAGCCACCCAAGGCCATGATGCTTCTCCTCTTTAATAATGAGAATATACAGCTGCCAGTACCAAATGCTGTTTATGGATATCATTTCTAGATTATACGAAGGCAGGCTCATGCAGTGTAAAAAGACCAACGTCATTCCTGTTTACAAGCTGTTCAATCTTTTTTTAGGTACATAGAAACATGCCACCTTGGCAGCAGCATTTGGCAGTCCACATCTCACATCAAACCCTGTGTTTCACAGAGTTTGGCTATCACAAATTTAAATCATACGTCATAGTTTTCTGCTACACATTAGGCTCAGTAAAAATCAAATCCACAAACTTACTGATGGGATGGATTAAAAAATCCAAATGCATTAATGAAGTTGATTGAACATAACAATGTCTGCTTAATAACCTTCTATGAATTGTTTTGGGGCTTTTTGTGTATCATTTCAGCAGTTAAATACAACAACACAAGACCATAAACTGTCAGAGATATCGAAGTCCACATGTAGAGTCAGTCTACAGCATTAGTAATCACAAATTAGTGGGAACAATTAGAAAATAAAAAAATGCAGCCATCCTGGATATACGTGTCTTGCTCCACAAAATTAATAAGAGTGGTCTTTTTAAGTGGACATGCAATAACAACTGAATTTCAAACCAAAATTGCTTTTTTGCTCCGGATGTATCTACTTTTACTTTCAAATGAGTGCATTGTTTCCACATAAGAGACTTGTCTTCTGAAACAGCACAGTGGAATTGATGAAAATCAAAATCTTCTCTGTTTAAAAAAATCTTAGAAAATAGTTTAAATATTCAGTATTGAATCTTAATTTCGACCGCATTCCATTAAATTATGTAGCAAATTCTGTGACAAAAATCCTAAAATCAAATGGGATAACAGAAAGAGTAGTTTCTTTTTCATTATCAGAACAATCTTCATCAAAATCTTCCAATCCACAATTGTCTTATCATTAAACATGGAAATGATCTCGCTGATTCTGTAGGACTATTTGTAGGTTTAAACTAAAAGTACAGCCAGGGCTAATCTTGTCTCTAGTTCTTGAAGAACACAGCCTTTAAAAGTCGAGTTGTCTGGCTCATAAAAAAAAGAGCTGAAACAAGCAGTGTTATAATTTATTGATGAAATACAATTTATAATTACGGTATAAATATAGGATATATCTGCACATTCTGAGAGAATGCATAAATATAACATTTTAAATAAATTAGGTTTTAAATGAGTTCTTTATCCATTTAGAATGGAAGGATTGACTCCAAAAGCACAATGAAGAGGACTCACCTCAAGAGACACATTCAAACAATATTAGAAAAAAATCTTTAGACTAACCAATATAGCTATATGAGTTCCCCTTTCTTTGAAGCCCACAGAACTCAGCTTGCACATGGTGATCATTTCTCTGCCACAAGATTAGTGGCTCTTCCACATGCCTGTGATGTTGTGCAAAGAAGCAAAGTGACGTTGTCAAAAAGACGTTAATCTTTGTAATCTTCTGAATAGATAGTCAAAATGAAACAGCATGTCATATTGCATGAGTCATAAAGGTGAGCTTGAGTAGGTTTGCAATGACGGACTGATGAAGAACTTGGTAGGTCTTTTTTCTACTATTGTTTTTCTATTGGTTCCAGAGAACTTTGGACGAGATCCTATGGGCTGACCTTCCCGGCTAATCATGCTAGGTGTGATATTCACTGCTTACCTGGAACAACTAACAATTGTACTTTTAAGCCTTTTGTGAGGACTCTCTTCTGTGGCGCTCTTAACTTTTGCTATCTGAGGTGACATCCCAAATCTCTGACAGCTCCAAACTGGAGGAAGAAGCTAACCCACAGGGGTGCTGGTTCTTCTGAACAATGCATGCACGTTCTGCCCTTTCAACTAAGATTTTCTGTAGTCAAGAAATAGTGAACCACTGAAGCACATACGGGAAAACTGCTCTCAGATGTCAAGACAATCTTAGAGATGAGGCAACAGGAATTAGCAGCAGTGTTATCAGAGGCAATGTTTGCCAGCATGGCGCTGTGGTGGGACTTGAAGTGTTGTGAGGGCATTTGCTCACCTCTCATCAGAGGAAGGAGGCGGGCTCATATGAGGAATCAAAGCAGTGTAATAGAAGAATCTCCTTCAAGTGGATAGCAGGGCAGTGCAGTATGGCTTTGAAATAGCTTAACACCCTGATGAACTGGAGCAGGATTTACATACAAACGATGTCTTACAAGCATATTTTCCATAATGCTTTGCCAGTAACCACCTCAGCATTATTCATTTTGATATCATCCCATGCTGTGAAAACATGCATGAACCAAGAGAGTTTTACTGTGTTCTACAGGGTAGAAAAAATAATTATAAATAAAAATAAAAAGAAAATACTCATTATTATATATGGGCAATTTACTTGATAATGGCCCACATAGTTACAACCAACATCCTTCATGTTAGAATTTCATGCTACAAGTGCCTTCACAGTTTAAAATAAAACCGCTGTGGTTTTATTTGTGGTATACTGCATTGAATTACCAAATAGCTGAATAATAATAATTAAAAAGGAATTTGAAAAAGCTAAGCTTCAAGTTACAAAGATTTTCAATTGAACACAGAAAGTTTTAAATCTTTCTCACTCTGTAATCCACATGTCCAGAAGGCTCCTGAATTTTTCTCTCCCTACCAGCAAACAAACATTTTTGCATCATTATCAGTAACAGCACCAGTGATTCATACTTTACTGTCTCAAAAGACCTCAAATGCTCTGCAGATTGTAGTGTGTGAAATACTGACCCTCCAAATAACAATAGGCAGTGGAAACACCATCCCTAAAGATCAGAAGAGGGACATATGTTTAATCCCTTGATTTTTTGCTATGAGAATGGTAATAGCAAAACCTCACATAACTTGAGACAACAAAATGCGAGGGAAGTTGGAATTCATGGGAAGTGATAGTATGGTCCCAGAAAAGGGATTTATTCTCCATAATGTTTTTACAAGTAAACAGCAGAACCACTTTGCTAGTTAATTAATCTCTCTACTTATCTATTGAACAATTTAAAATCATTATCCATTGTTTTTTCATATAAAAGCAAAAGAAATGATGAAAGCCCTGGTGGATTTCATTAAGTCTTTGGCAAGTCTTCCCTTTTTGGGATTAAATCTCTTCTTCGCTTCTTTTTGGGAAGTGGGTGGATGTTTAAGGTTCAGAGTGGGTAGACAGTTAAGGTTCAGGGGCTTAAACTGCATGTATGACTCAAAGTGGAGCTCCTCAGAAGGCTTGATTGTTTTTCCTGGAGACTTAATACCTGCTTGATCTCTTTTGGAAGACTGCCCACTGTTAGATCCCCCTAACTGAAGATGTCCCCAGCATTTATATGCTACCTCGGGGACTTTGTGAACTGCCTTGTCCCCAGGGAGCACTGCTATCATGGCAGTGCATAAATCAGAACTGGAACTTTGATGTAAATGGGGCTGAATCCATTAATTGATTTAAGAGTCTTTGTGATTTGCATTGTCCCAGAGGACATGCAGTTACAGTGGTTCAAAGATCATACCATGCTTTGATGGTGGCAGGGCTGGATTCATTACTGCTTGAAATTGTGAGAACAAAGCTTTACATGGACACTGGATATTAGCTGGTAACCAGTGCAGGGATACGATCCATGCTATTTTCTTGTCCAAGCTTAATGAGCCTTAGAAAAAACACTTTCTTGGTATACAGGAGTTTGGTTTTGGCATGCAGGGACACAATGCTCCGGCCAGTTCTTTGGGTATTGTCTGAGCTCACCTACAGTCAGCTTCTTCATCCTGGTGCTAGCTCCTTGGAGCTGTTCAGACACAAAATAAATGTTGGTCTCGGGTATTGCTAGCAGTTTGTCTGTGGAAAAATCACTCATGGCCCATTTATGTGGTTGCTGTTGTGGTCAAATAGGCTCTCAAGTTTAACAGGCACTGTAGGTTGCTTGATATCCCAAATTATAGCTGTATATATTATACTGAAAGTTCTGTGTCCCACAGGAAAACTGTGTGGGACATAGGTCTTGCGCTGTTTAGGTTATCGTTACCTGTCGCTTTTCTGGATCATTGGCAGCCTGGTTTGCAATGTATCAGGATAAAAGCCACTGCACGAGACTGACTTACTGCACACGTGAGGTATCTTCTCTGCACATCCATCAGTTGCCTATCTGGAACTGTCAAAGTCTCCATTCAACTCTGTGGTTAGGGTCTCCAAAATCTTTTAAGATGGCTTTGGTCATGGACAGATCCTTGTGACTTCAGAGCTCAAGCCCCATTGTTCCGAAATTGTACTCAAACTTCAGAGCCCAAAGTTGTAGCACATGTGCAAATTTTAGTTTAGCTCTGTGGATCAGGAGAAAAAGTCTGTTACCTTTCTAGGATGAAGTTTATTCATTATACTGCTTTCAGAGCTCACATATATGTAAGGAAGAAATCAGATTCATCTTGTAGTCTGCACAGAAATACTTTTAAAATGCACACAGAGGGTGGAAAAACAGACAACATAATAATAGTAATGAAATCAATAATAATAATAGTAATTAACAATTCCTTTCCTTTTCCAGTCCAGGCAAGGAAGAGTTAAAACAGTTTGTACCAATTATTGACTACAAGATCTGCAAATGATTGCATAAAATTTCCAAAATATGCCTGCAAGCTTCTATTATTGATGTTGTGCCCCGGGACATGCACATATGGATTTAATTGTCTAAAGTGTTTTATTAATTAAATTGCTATGATTTACCTCTCCCATGTTAGCATTTACAGTTTATGAAACAGCTCGTAATTAGGAAATGACTATACTGATGTTGCTTGTTTACTTTGCAAGCAATACATAATAGTGCCACATTCCTCTTTTAAACCCACCCTCCCAGGCTACCTTTTTTCTAGCCCGATTAATAGGCAACTGCTGCTGGTGCGTTAAATTGCTTTTTGGATATGTGTACGGGGAAGATAACTGCTCGGGCTACTGCTGCTGTTGAAGTACACAGCAGCATCCTTCTTCCTAGACACAGAGCTTCATCTAGAGCTCACTGAAGTTACTGGACATCTTACTTGCATTAGTGTTTTGGATCTGTCCCAACAAGCAAAAATGAGGATTTTTTTTCCCTAAATACAGTGTCATGTTGAATGTGGAAACCCCAAAATACTCTAGCTAGGCAAATGCTATTTGATTCTCATAGGCAAGACTTTGAGTTTTCTTTACTGACTCTCAGAAAGATTTTCTAGAATGCTTATGAATAAATGCGCTGAAGTTGTGCACAACTGGATTTATTCAAATGAAAGAAAGTGTGTAAGTTTTATGCAGAAGAATATTCGCCAATAAGTAGATAGGTATTACTGCATCAAAAGGCTACTTAGCCAATCTAAATGATAATTCATCTCAGTCTGGAAGTTAGTATTATTAAATCTATAATTAATCTCTATAGGCTCAAATATTGTACATTTTTTTGCTTATTTGGAGAATGCAGGCACATATAAGTGAGCCATATGTATACACGGAGGAAGAGAGAGAAGAAAGGAGATGGTAGATTTTAAGACTAGAATGGAAGAGAATGATCTCTTGAGTAAAATATGCCACAAAATTTCACTTGGTAATTCCTACAAATATTCTTATTTTTCTTCCATTCTGCTGCTTTTTGTACTGGGGTATGTCCTCACATAGGCATGGCCTCTTGCATGCCTACAAATTCCAAAGAGCTTTACCACCTTTGCTGACACCCATCAACTCAGTACTCTGCTCTCCCCAGCTTTTTACTTAGCTCAGTGAGTAGAGATGGGCACGATGCAATTGATGGCATTGACTCAAATGCCACATGTGCTGTCTTGTTTGTGATGCAAGCTAAAACCTACCTGCATCTTTGGTTGAAAGCTGCATTTTAAAAAACCCAAGTCAGCAGAATTTTGCAAAAGAAAGACGATGCTATGTGGAATGAGAATCAGGACTTAAGATGTTCACGTGCCAACTGGCATTTTCTTCTGAAAGATTTGATATACCCTTTCCTATGAAACAAAAATCTTGCCCAGTTTAAGACTTTGTCTTGCTATTCTAGCAACATAGGATACGTCTGGATAGTACCACATCTTAATGTCCCCTGCCAATGTAATACTTAATAGATGCCCTTCACTAGGCAACAGAAGATAAAGTGATCTTTCAGCGAGCTACTATAATTGGTCTTAGCAGCCCTGGACTGTTTTACTGGTTTTGGTAAAAAATTTGTCTTACGAATGATTCCTGTCCCTGTGGCTTATTGAGCATTTGGTGTGTAGTGAGTTACATTTCAAAGAGGTAAATTAATAATGGATCTCTCTACGTGTAAAACTTCTTTTGGGAGAGATCATTAAATGGGATTTACTGACATTGTTGTATTGACTTTGATTCTATTTGATAAACGAGTGAGGTCATGTCTGTCTTCAGTTTGGTTGGTAAGTTGGTTTCTTCCTCCTTCTTTGCTGTCTGTGTAATAGGAACAGAAAATCACTGTGATGTACCAGTGCATTATAAGATAGCTAAAATCAGATTAAAAGGGAGCTTTCAGGTAAGATTCCAGAGCCTAATTTAATGCTTTTAAACAGCTCTCTAATTTTCCAAAATGTTCATCAAAACAGGTCTGCTTAGTTCTATGAAACCTGCTAGGCAGGTAGCACCTTTGAAAAACAGATCCTTTCTGTAGGTGCAAAAATATCACCACCTGAGAACGCGGACCAAAACACAACTGTTCCCTCAGAGGCAGACTCTCATGTGACACAAATGTTCTGTATTCCAGGCCAGGGTTTTCAAACTTTAATACCTTAGGCTGATGCTGTTTTACTACAGTAAGCACACTAGTACTCTTAGTAGTACACTCACAGTTATGGAAATAAAGACTAAGCTAGGATAGTTCCGTCTGCATAAAACCAGTGCAAGTCAGCAAAAAAAAAAAAAAAAAAAGTCTATCCATTTCTGCCATTTCCAAAGTTGCAGTGGGCAAAGAGCCTGTACATACCTGGGCTTGTCTGTTCTTAGGAAATATAATATGCTGGCTACTATCTTTCTAATACACTTCCAGGTGTACCCAAGCCACACTGGTTAACTTTAGTCTGTTGAGACCCTTCTTCCTCTTTGATTGATGGAGAGTGACAGGGAGGTGATTTGGAGGAGAAGTCTGATCTGGCTAGGTCTTGCTGTGGAGCCCTGGAAAGCATCCTGAGCTGGGTAAAGGCCATGATCCACGCTAGCTCTTAACTTCACGCTGGGTGAAAATCAGCTGTGCACCTCTACTTGGTGCTTTAGTTTTCCTAAGGGGGGAATAAAGGAATGAAGGCAAAGAGAGTCCTGTCACATCTCACAGAGGTTCTTGCACATAGCCACCACTGCCCCTTGGACGAATCCCCCTCTCCCCATCGACTACAACATGAGCCTGGAAAGATATCTTGGAAACCTCAGCTTCCCATTCCTGGAGTGGCAAAATTCGCTTTCCCCACAGCTGGGAGGCTTTGAGTGGACGCTGCCTAGACCATGCCACAGGCTGTACTCTTTTTGAATGCTAATGCACAAAATCACCTTCTTTGCCATCATGTGTATGCTTCAGGCACCCCACACCTTCACAAAGTTATTTCATTAGGATTCCAATTAAAAGCCTGTGAAGAAATATCTCTGTTGCTCTTTTCCTTGTAAATATTGTAACTTTGGTTTGCTACTGGAATTTTGAAGCTGGTATCTGTGCAATTAAAATACCAATTATACTGCTTTTCAGTTTAATTTTGTCATTCACTCTTCTATAAACTCCCTCGCTATACACCTAATAAAAAAAAGAACTAATCAGGAAGAAAAGAAATGCATGAAATCCTCAAAGATACAATCTAACCTTTATAGGTCTCAGAAAACAACTTAGTACCAGCACTTGGTATAATGTTTAGCTCCATGAGGGCAACAGCAGTATATCTACTACAGTAATGGTTTTGCCTCTTCATAACATTAATTGATTGAATTTAAAATGGCAACATCAGTGTCAGCATGCCATCTTCAAATCCCTGCCATGATTTTCAGAGTGTGTACAGAGCATTTCTGGCTGGAGCAGCAGGTGGACAGCCTCTGGCTGGTGCAGAGCTCTGCTGGATCACTGCGCTCGGCTGCTGTAAGCCCTAAAGTGTTTTCCCCTTATGGAACAACTCACCTTTGCTGTCATGGACAATGCAACACGCAGCCAGCACTGAATATGGGTAACGCCGCAGTGCACTCCTGTGCCCTGTTGCAGCTGTTGGCTTCTAAACTAAAAATGACCGAGGAAAATTAATGAAGTATGTATAAAAAGAAGAGTCTTTTTAAAGGCATGCACACAAATCTTGCCACCAAACAATGTTCTTCAAGAATAAAATGTCATTTCCTAACTGAGGACTTGGTCCAAGGCCTGAGAGAATCAAGAAGAATGGTTTCTGTTGACTTATTCAGGCTACAGATAAAGTCCTTTGAGCAAAATTTTCTTCTCTCATCCGTAACTCATGTAAGTGGCTTGTAGAATCCCTGATTAAAAAATTATTCCTTAAGTTGCACTTTGTAAGAAATAAGGAGCATGAGTTTTTCCTATGCCTTTTCACATCTAAAATATACCAGAAGCTGTGGCCGTAAGTGTAAAAAGAGCTCATCTGTTTATATGCTGGGGCAGATTTTCAGAAACGCTCACCTTGCATGGAAGGACCAAACTAAGTAGCCAGAGCTATGAGATGAGTCCTCAGATGACATCAATCATAGCAGTCCTCTCGTGGCATAAGGGCAGGATATGGCGGCTGTGGATCTCTCCCATGGCTTCTATCAGCTGTCACCACATTAGTCCATATTGACTTTGGGCTCTTTCTAAGCCATAGCAAAATGTGGTCATTTCAGCTGCGCAGAAACAGAAGCTGAGCCCTTTTCGTGAGCCTTCACTTGAAAATTTGGGCCCAAAGGTGCCTCTGCCAAGTAGCCGTGAATGAGTACTATGTTAATAGTGACATTGCAGCACATGTGGAAGCCACACTTGGCACCCATGGAAAGATAAATTTATGTCATTTTCCACTTCCATTTTATCTCTTGCGACAGTACTAATCTGCCCCAAGTGACATATTTTATGATGGCCTTTTTTTATTAAGTGCTAAGCAAAACCTGTATTTCTCCAGAGCACTCAGGGGCCACTAGTGTGAATTTGTCATTAACATGCTAAAGAGTTCTGCTCCAAGAATAGTGTGACCTGTTCGTTTGTATGTTAATAGAGCTCATGTCTAGAAAGATTGGACAGCAGTCTTCCACCAGGCACAGACTGCTCCTGAGAACAAGGCAAAGGGCTCCTGTGAAATAATAATAATAAATAATAATAATAATAATAATGCTGCCACCTTTCCACTTCAGTAGTGCCTTTCATTCAAACAACTCCAAGCACCCTGCAGATTAATTAGGCCTCACAGCAATTCTGGTAAGTAGTATCTGCTGCCAATTTGTCTTAGGAACTGGGAGGGTGGGAAAGGAGCAAGATTTGCCCTAGACTTCATGTGAAGTCAATAGGAGAGCTGTGGGTAGAAGCTGGTCCCGGTTCATATTCCCCTACAGCCTGCCTATAAGGCAACACTGCTTTACTCAGTGGAAAGAAGCACAGTGGGTTTAGAAGATCAAGGAAGAAATTTCTCAGTAATAAAATATCACTATCAGTTATTATTTTTCAGTCTGGGCTCCTGAAATCAGTTTCTGTATAAACACAGAAATAAAAGTGCCCTGCTTTTCAGTGACACTGAGTATACACACCTAAATCTTGGCTTAAATCTAAGCATCTCAGTATGAATTTTGATATCTGGCTGAAAGCATCTGGGTTTCAAACTTTGGCAATTCAGCATCACAGGTAATGGACACCATGCACCTGGCTATGATTTGGTGTACAGTTGATCTGCCTGCGAGATGCTTGTGTTATGGTTCAGGTGTAACATATCTATGTCAGAATCATAGATCATGTCATATGACCACGTTATGTTGCAAAGATGTATTGCTGACAGAGAGACAGTCTGATGAGAGGAGTTCCCAAATCCATGCAGCTTGAGAGGTGTTACCAGGGTGCAGGAGTGACAAAGGTCTGCAGAAGCACTAGGAAGTTTTCCTTGCACTGAATCCCTGAATCCCTCTGTAAGCACAGACTCGTGCCTGTAGTGTGTGGTAGGAACATCTCTCCCATCTAGCTTAGCCGCTACAGGATTTAAATGGATATATAAGTGCACTCCTATCAACTCTGTTAAATACTTTTGAAATAAATTCAAAAGGCTCACTGCAGAGAATGGAAAAGGTTGTCTCTGCCTCCTACCCCAATTTCCTTATAATCTAGGTAGCATTAAGGGGATGGATGCAAAAATCAATTGCTTTTTCTCTCTGGGTCCACACGTGAAATATGCCTCCCCAAGAAAGCTTTGAATTGCACATTCCCAGCTCAGTGCTTGTTCTCGGCAGCTTTTCATATCACACAAACAGTGTAAATGGGCTGAATTATATTTAGAAGGGCAGGGCAGAATAGCAAAGTTCAACTTGCAGTTTTGCTCTGTTCCCGGATTTGCAGGTTTTGCAGATCAAGATGTCTTTAAATCCCCTTGTCAGTCATTTATATGAATTGATAAATAGAGCAAATTAGGTGCACTACATCTTTAATCAGAGGAAGAGTATGTGGCTCAGCTCTGTACCTGTGTTTATTTGTGCATTTGCTGTTGTGCTCACAGTGGATGTAGAACAGACCATGAAACCAACAGCATCTTTGCCCTAAAGAGCATTTAATCTGAGGGGCAAAGAGAAACAAGAAATCATATATATAACTACTTTGCCACAGGAATAAGATGATTTCATCTGACAAATTACAAGGACAGGTATTTAAGCAAAGAATTTAGGGGAAAAAAGTAATTGCTTTACAGAAATGATGGTGGGAACCTGCAAAGAGATGCACAGAAAGACTAAAAATTATTCATTAAGCAGGAATCAGAAGAGACCTCAAACACACACCAAGGATTTTCTCACTGCATTCAGATGAAGCCAGAAGTTGGCACTGTACAGTTACAAGGTGGGTTTTTAAAAATTCATATGGAAAGAAAGAAACTGTCTAAAACTGCTGCATACTCCATGCTTCTCACTCTCATCCGAGCCACAGTTTAGCCATGCTGTGTAGAAATTCTTCCTGTTTTTCTTCAAGGATTTTGAATTTTATGCTAAGGGTTCATGTTGTCTGCCACTCAACAGTGTATTGAATGACATAATTTATCCAGCAAGGTAAATGTCAGACAATGCCCAGAAACACCACTTGGTAAATTATCAGTGAGTCTAATAACAAGGGGTTTTATGCTAAAAAAAATAAAAAGGAGAAGAATAGAAGGAACAGCAGGCAATTTCCACTTGATTCCCTTATGGTTCAAGGGACGGGTTGGAGTTTACTTGGATTCAAGTAGGTAAAATTAACCAAATCATGGTCTGTCTGTGTGGATGACTAGCAATAGAGGGAAAGTGTTGAAAACCCAAGAGATGTAAAAGAGAGAAGAAGAAAAAAAATAAAAAAAAAAATAAAAAGCAGAATGGAGGAGACCCCAAAATTAAAAAAAAACTGGGAGAGAACACAATATTTTGGAGATGGCTTTGTATAAATGAATGTATTTTGGGGCACCTGTACTTCCATACTTATTCATATGATACAGAGTTCATCCAGGCTGAGGACCACAGCTAATTCACTCACTGTTGCACCCATCTGTAGACAATTGCAACCCAGAATATTTCTAAAGGTCATTTTACTAATTACAATAGTCAGTTTCCCATCAGATCAGCCACACAAGGCTATGTCACTTTAGGCCACTTGATGGTATCTCAGCCTAGTGGTAAAACTAGAAATATGATTTACTTAATTGACAGAGCCATATCAAAATCAGCAATACACTGCTAATTTCAATAACCCAATTTAGAAGTGACAGATCAGCTAAGGAAAAGTTAGCGTTAGCTCACAAAAGCACTTATGACCTGCTTCCAAAGGGCAACGACAGAGCATTTTGGTAAAAGAATTAATGAGTTAGATTAGGGCAACAAGTCGCTCTGGTAATTACCTGTCAGCTAGAAGTAAAAGAGATGATGTCTATCTTACTGAAGTCCAAAGATGTAAACTTTGTTGCAGGTTGTGTGAAACTGTTTTCCCAGTTGGTTTGGGGTTTTTTTCCTGAAAAACAAATACATTTTTATATTATTTAAATCACACATAATTAAGTAGCCAGGTTCTCATCTTGTTTAAAAAGGAGAAAAACCCTCCAAAACCCCCTGCCTGTTGTGTGTTCCAGGCTCAGAGGGTGACAGATGAGCCCAGTAAGTGGGGGGAAAAAAAAGGGAGAAACAGAAAATGTTTAGCATTCAGAATTTGTCCACAGCCGATAATTTATTGGAACTCATCTGTAACAAGGCCTGGCACTGATTTATAAGTTGATTTGAAAAATAAATAAAAGTGATAGAAACCTGCATTCGGTTTTAATGATAGACTGTTGCAGCGTGAAAAGTAAGGATATGAAACATTGCAAGGAAATTAGATATTATGCCCTGAAGACAACTGCAGCTACCAGCCCATTAATTGTTAGATATTTATTATTAAAAATTTCTTTTCATGAGCGACTGCAGAATATTTGCGCTCTTAAAGTTGTTGAGTTCTGACATGAATGAAGCGTATGAAGCTCATTTTTTCTTCCCTCTGTGTGTGCGTGTGTGTGTGTGTATTTGTGGAGCTGCCAAGGTAGCTGACCCAAAACTGTGATGAATCTTTCCTGCACAAACACAAACACACAAGTGCTGCCTCTGAATTGATACTGAATGGGATAATGAATGCTGGGAAGTTTGTTACTGTTCTGAATTTCAATAGCAATGGGCTTGACGGTGCTCGGAAACAAGTCTCCCTGGAAGCAGAGAGGGCCCAACTCTGTTTCCAGTGAGATGAACAGCATTTCCAAAGAGCTCTGACAATTTTCATGGACAGCGTATTATCTCCCATGCGCTCCCAGAGTTTAACCAGCTACACACCGAGTGCTGCAGAATGGAGGAGACAGGTAACTAGTAAGAAACAGCAGTGTATATTTGACAAACCAAAAAGAAAGCAAGCAAAGTATCATTTAGAAAAGCGCTCTAAAGCTCTTGGCAAACTGAGGCATTATATCATGCCTTAAAAATACAGAGGAAATTCAATCAAACAAATTCTGAAAAAAACCCTGAATTCACAGAGAGGCAAGACCACCTAATACATCCTCCTACTTCTCCACCCTCGACTTACAAAACAGCCAGCATTGCTGATCTTTGGAGGAAACAATATGGAAGGGAGAGAGCGTGCACAGGACTGCTGCACGTGAGGCACAGCGCGAGGAGCTGCGTGTCTGCGCACTGACTGCCGCGCTGACCTGCTGAGGGACTGTGAGTGCTGACCTGCCTGTAGAAATAAGGACAATAATAGGCCCTTTCTTTTAAAAGCGCTTTGAGGACAGCTAATGAAAATGGGAGAGGGACGGGGGGAGAAAACCACAATGTTTAATTATTACGTGGTCATTGTATTGCAGTAGAATCCAGAGTTACAAGACTTTGCACAAATACATAAAGAGGAATGGTCCCTATCTGAATCAGCCTATGATTTACCTGTCTCAGATTTTGCCGTGAATTATTAATAGCAGTTATAATAATTAAGTGTGATATATACTAATTAAGTACAATATATAATAACGTGGCTACAGAAACTTAATGGAGGAAGATCAGATTTAAAATCCTTACTACTTGGATTGTCTGAGGCAAACGTTACCATCATGAGCTTTAACAGCGTTCAGATCATAAAAGGCAACTTGACTGTAATACAAGCAAAGCAATATATGCATCCTTGTTCCTCTTTTCCCTTCCAAGTTGTATAAGGCAGCTTATCCCCATTTATCCATCCTTATTTCACTTGGAAAACCGTATCTCTAAGGCCACACGCACTGTACAAATGAGGTTTCCGAAAGCAGGGATGTGTTCAGCTCACGGTAAAAGGTATCTGGTACTTCATCTGTCCTTGGGATGTGAATATTTCTTTCTTCATAATGTAATATAATGTACAGTCTACAATACTGTTATTTCCTCATAAGTATTTCTTTGGTGTTTCTAAAGAAGATAAAATCTGGAAAGCCACATATTTCCTTTTCAGAACACAGATTTAAAAAAGAGGAACATTTTATGCAGTGCAAAGACAGGCAGCTATTAAAGAAGATTCACAGTTATAGGCAAATATATTAATGGTGGGGTTAGCTCTTGAAATGAGAATTTATAACATGCCTTAACCTAATCCCTCATTAAGATAATTTATTCCCACCCTCAAGGTCTCACATCACAGCTAGCACTAGGCAAATAATTAGTAACAAACAATTCATTTGATCAATTTCAACTCCTCTTTTTTAATGAATTGTCAGCCAACGCAGTACAATTTTCTCAAATATATTTATAATTCAGCATTATTTGCCAATTTTTGTGATGAATTTGTAGCCTGTTGTTTATCCAGGAGGAGCTGGGTGCTCAATGGTAGCTAGTCAAGGCATTTTGAGCGGATGCAGAAGTCACGTGGCATAATTGTGTTCTCTGGAAAGTAGGATGTATGGCTCAATTTTACTTTGTGAATTCTCTGGCTTTCAAGATTTGAACGTTATTTCCCCTAAATAAAGTGGAACACGTGAACATTTTAATCCATACTTCACAGGTGAGGATGGGAGTTCTTTGCTTTGGGGTCGTGTTGCCCAAGAGACTCACAGCTCCCTTTGCAGCTAGGTGGGAAAGGGACCTACTTCTACCTTGCTGCTGTGAGAGAGCATCCTGGCACAGAGCAGGCTGCAAGCCCCTGTGCTAATTAAGGTATTTACTGTATCAAAAGCAGCTCCCGCTGAATCTCCAGCAAGTATCCAAACACTCGCTGAAGTACTGACTAAGCTCAGCTGCCCTTCTGCCTGCTGTGGAGAAACCTGTGGGAGACTACTTAGTAAACGTGACATCCGGAGGACTGAAGGGCTATGAAACGAATTGGGGTCTCTGACACAGCCCTATCTGGGCCACCACAGATGGCCTGGAAGGTATTTTCAAACTACATTTTTCATGTTGTATCAGCCAGAATGAGAGCAGTTATCAAGCTAATGAAATTCTTACATCCCTGTCAGCTGATGGGAATAAAGCCATGCGATACCGTTTCCTAAAACAGCAGCATAAAGCCACCAACCAAAAGTGCAACCTATAAAACAAAGGAAAAGCGATACAGCAGTTCGGGTACAAAGGCACCAGGCTGGGATCCAGCAGGTTCAGTTTAGGCTCACCCTGTGCAGCACTCCTGTGTCAGCCGTCCTCTCTTCTTTATCTGTGAAATGAGGAGAAATGTTTTCTCATTTTTGACGTGCGGCTGACTGCATGTTGATTCTCTTTGCCCTCCATGACGAGGACAGCTTCGTACTGCAGGGCTGTTTGGGAACCAGCGAGGCAGAGCTGGGTACGTGTTACCCCAACACAAACAGCAATAGCTGGGCAGTTTAAATGCTCTCTCTAAACCAAGTACTCTAAATCCAGAAAATTCAATTAAGGTTACACTTACAAGAAAACAGAGAACAAAGCAGAGAATGTAGCTACAGTTCTCGGCCTCACCTCAGCTCTAGACCAATACAAAGATGAAACTATTCAGTGCCAGAGAGGCATTTTAGCTCCTCAAATTAAGTGCTTTTAAAACAATGCAATATATTTTCCTCCAATGTTTTATCCTTTGCATGCTTGGATGCAAGGCAGAAAAAAGGTGTGTGAGATTTGTGGGGGAGGTTAAAGTGGCAAACTATACTGCTCTGGCTGGGGATAGTTACAACTTCCCCATAAAATTTATGTTCTGTGCATCACATTATCAAAACCTGAACTTAATTTTAATGTAGCTCAAGACTTTCCTTGAGATAAACTATTAAAAATCTCTTACATGAATGCCAATTAAGAAACTCAAATAAAGTACTAGCACTCAATGTTTCTAATGAAGACACCGTTAAAAAATAAAACCCCCCACACTCGTGTAGTCCCCCACTCCAAAAAAGTCTAGACCGAGAGCAAAGAAAAACAAGTTAGTGTTTTGTCATTTTTTTTCTCCTTACTTACTGTTTTAGAGGACTTTCAGAGTGGCCAGATCTCTAAGGGATGGGTGAAACAGGACCTCATTTTTTTCCACATGAGTAACAGAAATGTAAGGAACAGATGCTTAGGTATTGACGGCCCAGCTGCAATGCTAGGGAAATATAAGGAATAGAATTGAACAGAATAATTTGTAAATATGATGATTCAGTTTCATCCTGTCAATCTGGTAAGATGCAATGTACCTTTTATAGAAAACCCACAGAGAAGACCTAATTCTGTTATTTATTTCACTTCTCTATTAGCTACGAAAATGCCCAAGTAGATTACGTTGTACAATGTGGTGGGATAGTGTCCCTCCATCTTTCCATCCTCATATCTGAACCTACTCTATAAATAATTAGCATAATCTCTGGCAACATTACAGCCTTCTTAAGAAAAAGGGACTGAGAGAGACTCCAGCAGCCAAGACAACTGGTGTAGTAACTAGGCCACTGGATACAAGTCTCCTGTTCCAGCACTTCTGTCAATCGAGCTTGTTGTTTCTTTTGTCTTTTTAATGGCATCATTAACTAAAAATGTAACATCCCATCTTAGAACAAACAGTATTTTCCATTGCACAAACTGTTCTTCCTTGGGTTTTGTTTTCCTGGAGAAACCTCTGCCTCTCCTTCCCCCAAAATGTTCCCTACACTTTCCCTAAGGATTAAATCTGCCCTCATCCCAAGCAAAGTATTATACACGCAATTGCTTCTGTTTGGCTGATGAGTTTGAATGAGTTTAAATTGCTGAAACTCAGCCCCAGGGAGGAGCTGGTTGATCTCCTTTTGTAGCAATCTGTACATTTTTGCTTTTCAAGAATTTCTACAAATCTCTATTGGTATTCACAGTTTCTTTGAAAATTATTAATTGTTGTTAGTTGTGCTGCATAAAACCCTAACTTCTTGCATATTAAACATATGAGCTCATAGTAGGGCCCTGTCCTTCATTTACAAGGAAAGGTCTCAAATACTTTCTTTTTCTTTAGGACAGATGTTCTTTTTTGGCACAACAGAAGCACTAGCTCCTCTGTTTCAACAAGAAATCCCAAAGATACAAGATTCTGTTATTCTGAGGTTTCTGTTCTCTGAAATGTAAGTAGCAGTTATAGTCTTCTGGCAGTGAAATAACAATAGATCTGCAGTGCGTGCTGCTCGCATGTGTCAACAGGCTTTACAGTACTTTGTGCAATGCACTACATTCAATAGAATTTGTAGGAACATGTAGTTATTGCACTTCCTGCAAACTAACAATATAGATTTAAAAATCTATAAATAGACAACTGTGGAGAAACAGGGAATCGTGACTGACCAGTCCTTTATTAATCCATTGTTTAAAACATAATCTGCAGTACTGTCAGCCACAGACTTCCGAGTAACAAATCCAAGTAAATCACTTGGTTTGCTTTTGGATACCAGTATTCCAGAGGCAAAGAGACTAAATTAAGTTAGAGTCATAAGTGTCAGTTATTCCACACAGTCAAAATAAATCATCAATTGACTACACACATTCACTGAGTTAAGAGGGTCAGGATGTAGCTCACACATTAACCGAGGTGAAATTACACCTGTTAGAAAAATGTGTTGTTTTTAATTATCAGTAGGATAATATAAAAAGTATACATCCATGCTTCATATTAACTGGTTTAGCAGAGAGAGGGTGGGCAACTCACAGGCTACTGGTACTGTTTTTTTGACAGTTGGATATTAATAGACTTTACAAGGAATGGGACTTTGCTGTGATTTTTCTCCACCTTTTCTTGTAAAGAGAGCTCTGAGGTTATGAGGCTACATGTGCATTTAAGGAAATACAGCTACATTTCGCTGCTCAGTCCCAGATTTACTCCAGCTTCTTGCAAAATATAACGGAGTTCAGATCTCAGACACATAAAAGTTACTGCAAGATAGGGAAGAATGTGATCTTATACTGTCAGTTATTCCACAGTAACAACCTATGTGCTCAATACATATGAGATAATTTATTTTTTTTTCGGTGAGAAGTGTGTGCACACAGACAGCTTCTACTGAATTTACTGTGTTGCAGTTTTCTGCATCTCACATCACAGAAATTTGTGGACACTATGGTGACACATAGGTGTCTATCATAGGAGCAAAATGTTTACATATTTTGGGGGATCTGGTCCTTATTTTTGCAATAATTCAATACCTTCTTTGCATAAAGAAAGAGTACATATACCCTTGGATCAAAAGGATAAAAAAAAGAATAAGCCTATGAATACTCAATAAGGTCATAGTTGTCATGGTAAAAGGAATGCAAAATGATAGAAAAATTACTCTCAGAGTATAGAACTAGGAACTAGGATGCCAGGTTTTTAACTGGTATTCTCCAGGAATTCTGGAATTCTACAGGAATGAAAAAACGAAAAGGGTGAGGGCAGAGGAGCAAATATGGAGACAAAACCATAAGCAATCCAGCGTGGGTTGCTCCTCTGACTAAAAGGAACAACGTTCTTGCAAAGGTCCTCATCTAGGTACCTCAGCTCTTTTTCCGTTGCTGCCATACAACATCCACAGGCAGAAGAATTAAGCTTTTTGCAAGAAATAACAGAGGTAATGGATGTACTGCCAGCCTTCCCTGCTGTGGCAATTTGGAGAGGATGATGCGTTATGCACCATCTTATTTGCTGTTGTGATAAGCTTCAGACATGTACCATTATTTACTACATGAGGCTGAGAAAATAACACAGGTTACCAATTCTGTTGAAGAGAGATTACAATAATAGAAATGAACACACGGAAGAAGAGATGCAGACAGCTCTTACTGTGAGTCTCAATAAATAAACTAAACAGAGAGGATAAAAGGTCAATATTGAAAATCGCTTACAAAGAATTCCCTGTGCCACAGAATATTATTTAGGAAAAATACAAAGAAAAAAAAAATCAACCCGAATCCACCCAAACTGTGCAAAACACAAGTACCCGCATTTTCAAAAACACACATTTTAATGCTGTAAGTCATTACCAGAAAGAGAACAGTTAAACTGATCCAACAGTCATAGCTCTGGCAGAAGAAATCTAGCAGATCGAAGAAATCACACACTAAATCACATACAGCTCCCTTCAGCTACCTGCATTTCTAACAAACGTTGTTCACTCATTTTCAGCTTGGCACAGCTATTCTCAACTTTGAAGGACCTGCAATGAAGATGACTGACAGGAGCCATCCTATTCCCAAGTCTCAGCACACCTAAAAGAATGCCTTTGCCCATCAATCGAGGTATACATTTAAGATGAATCCGTCCTCACAGCAGATCTCCACAGACAGCACAGGGGAAGCTTTGCGCAGAGAGGGGCAGTCTAGTACTCTTCTGTGGTGATTGGATTTGGTATTTTCAGAACAGTAAAGCAGTTACAGATCAAGAGGGTTTCAATTGTCTTCGATTGCTTCGAAAACTCCCTGTCCCAACTCTTAGTCCGATTACTGAAACCTGCTTTGTATCTGTTGCATCCAACAGTATACAGTGGAAAAAAGGATACCCAAAAATTAATGCTATTGCCATCTAACCCATTTTGATTTTCATTTCTTTCCTTTATTGATGTTCTTTCCTCATCCTACCACAACGCACAGTGCAGAAGGATAATCTGGTAAAAGATACCACATTGCGCCTTTCCCATACACAGCCACAGCTGTTCTCCATACAAATTTAGCTGTCAGAAGGAAAAAAGCTAGCTCTCCCAACTAGTGACATTTCTGCTTAGAAGCCAAACATGTATTCTTTGTACACAGTCTATGTTTCAACTTCTTGGGAAAAAAAAATGAGCTCTTATCTGAGAAAGACTAGATCATATCGAACCTGTCTTGCAAGGCAAAATTTACCAGGTGTAGGGGGAGGTGTCCCTGCCCATGGCAGGGGAATTGGAACTAGATGATCTCTAAGGTCCCTTCCAACCCAAACCATTCTGTGATTCTATGATTCTGTAAGTCTAAGATGGTCAATTCAAGCTGCCTTTACCTTTGTGCCTGGGGATCAAAAAGCTTTAGGCAATAACTGGTCTCATCCCTGGCAAGAGTGCAAGCATGATTGCTTAATCCCAGGCTGCTTTAACCCCAGGACAGACGGGGGTTTGCAAACCAAGCTTGTACAGCCAGGCATGACTCATTTATTGAGGATGAGATGTCCAGGGAAATCAGGTGTGACTCATAGTGAAGGATTAGCTACTTTTAAATCAGTTCTTACCTACACAGTTATGCAGAATGTGTTTTCTTTTCTTAAAATCAAGGATGGTGATATCACCTAACACAGTCTTCATGTGAAGAGGCCAAGCACTCACATTCAGATTTTACTATTAGCTGCACTGCACAAGATGTAAACTAGGGATAGAATACTCCCAGCTGTTAACTCCAACTGCTTATTAAGGGCAATTTTTAGCATACTTCTCACTAAAATGATTTTCCAGTACCAAAATCTGGATAGTACACAAAATAAATAATCCTAACTTTAGGCTAGAGCAACAAAAGATTAAAGGCATGTTAAAGCCTAAAGAGCTTAAATTCTGCTTAGTCGCTGCCTGAAGCCTATATGAACTCTGCTTTATGCATTAAAGCCTTTCAGGGGCCTCAAATCTGCTTTGTGGACATGTCCATGATTGTCCAAATCCTGTGGCTGCAATGTCTATCTCAAACTGAAACATCCATCAAGTTCAAAATAAATAGGTATACCTTTACCTGTTTGTAAGCATAAGCAGATTTACTGGATTAGGCATGAGAGTATTAATATAGGAGGCTACATTTAAAGACACAGTGAGCAGAGAAGCCATTTCTACCCATGAACACCACTGTTCATCGTTGGATGTGGCTTTTCTCTCCTCAGCCACAGCAGTTAGAGCCACGTCCCCCCTTTCAACCCTCTTTTGAAGGGGGACTTTCAACTTTTAAACTACAGGTCATTCTGAAAGTTGGGATGGGGCTCTTCCCTTTCCTATCACTGTTTCGCTCACGAGGGACAACTATTTAGCTGGGCCTGGTCATTCAAATTAAGGCTGAGATGGGTCCAAATAACTCACCTATCCGCAAATTTGAGTGCCTCTACTTCCTATAGATAGCCCATAACATAACCCACTTCCTAAGCATAGCCTGTACTGCCCTTAATTTTTTGCGCTGAGTACTCTTTACCTATAATGTGTAGTTCTGCAAAACACTGCGATAGTTCTCAAGTAATGAAACTAGCATGAGGGCTTGCAGGTTTTGAAGCCACGGAGAAGCATGGAATGAGGAAGCACCTCTGTAGTACACAGCCAAGAACATCACGCTATGCGTGAGACTGGGCTACGGAGCTTTCGCAATGCTTCCTTACTGAGATGCCACTGCTGTCTCATTCCTCTTCCCCAGCTGGGGACAATAGTGTGAAAATGCCTATTCTTTTTTCAACCCCCCTGCTCAAGCAGAGCCACCTAAAGGCCGTTGCCCAGGACTGTGTCCAGATGGCTTCTGAGTATCCCCAAGGATGGAGACTCCACAACTTCTCTGAGCAACTTGTGCCAGTGCTCGGTCACCCTCACAGTAAAACAAGTGTTTCCTGATGTGTAGAGGGAATCTCCTGTGTTTCAGTTCCTGCCGTAGCCTCTTGTCCTGTCACTGGGTACCACTGGAAAGGGATTGAGCTCCCTCCTCTCAGGTATTTATACACAATGATAAGATTCCCCTGTGCCTTCCCTTCTGCAGGCGGAACAGTCCTGGATCTCTCAGCCTTTCTTCATAGGAGAGAAGCTCCAGTCCCTTCATCATCTTCGTGTCCTGTTGCTGGACTCTCTCCTGTAGCCCTGTCTCTCTCTTGTCCTGGGGAACCCAGAACTGGACACAGTACTACAGGGGTAATGAAAATCACAAGGTAAAACTTTACACTTAAAATAAATAATAAAAAAAAAAAAGAAAAAAAAACACAACCCCAAACCAACAAACAAGAGAAGCACAAAACTAAGAAATCTACCAAAGAAAAAAATATTTAAATGTCCAAAAGCATAGAGAAGCAATACATTACTATCACACCTCAAGAAAAACCAGTGAAACAGCAGAAATTAAACAAGGTATAGAAAAGAAGCATTATGTCAGCATTATATTCTAAGCTGAGTATTTGTGCATGAATGTTCTTTATTGCGTTAATGTTTTTGCTTCTCTACAAGTGAACGGCAAAAAGATACAGATCTGGCATGACATCATTATGCTAAATTCCTCACATCATAACAATTCCTCACAGTTTTCCAATGGCAACAGCTTTTGACCAGTAGCAAGGGTGAACTAAATTTGGACCAGTCACCTGAAAGTGAAGGATATTATGCTTCTCCTACCATTGCTTCTCCCTCTGCATTGTTTCCATAGCAGTATTCACAGAAAACAGAACAAATCAGCAAGACAATGACAATGCACACAATGCAAAGAAGCTTCAAACAAGACAAGGAAGCCTACTTTATGACTTGTATTAATTTCACATTAAATTATACTAGAATAGAACACAGAACAGAAACAATTTAAAAATCTCTAATCCTGGGGTAAAAGAAAACTGAGCTTATGATGGTACTGTTTTATTTCAAGTACAGAAGGGCTCTGTTGGACTTGGGGCACAGAATAACTGAGGGTATTAACATCTATTCCCTGCTCACCACAGACTTACTATGGCAACTTTAGGCAAGTTACCGTCTCTGCTTTATCAGTGAAATAGAGATAGAATTTTTCTGCCTCATAGGCAAGACTAAAATTAATGTCTATAAACTGCCTGAATAGTCAGGAGTTTTATATTAAATATTAAAATTAATATAAAGATATTTAAACAGGTAAAATGTTAAAAAAAAAAACCCAAACCCTTCCACTAACAAATTCTGAGCTATTACCTAAACCACATCTAAAATCCCTCTAGAAAAAAAAAAGTATGAATCCATTTAATTACTTCCCTAACTTGTGAAGTTTACTTATTATTTCCTGCCCTCCAGAGCATACATGCAACTCTACACATATTTCCAGGACAGCAAACAAGTCAAGAAGTTTCCATGACTGAACAAGCAGTGGTCAAACATAAGAGAAAGGCTTGTTTGTGCCTGGGAGCACGGGAAGCAGAAAGAAACAAAACAATTAAGACAAACCAGGTTAGTAAGGAAGGCACTTATTAAAGAAAAAAGAGCACTTGCAATAATTTATTTCCTGTTCCTTTAGTTCTCAAAGGCAAGCAAGGGAGAAGTGAGATTTTCTTGGAAGATGGAATGAGGTCAAGGAGTTAACTCATACACGCACTCATCAAGACCTTTCCAAAAATAACGGAAAGTATAAAAGGAAAGATATTTTTTCATGGAGAAAAAAGGATGTAAAAGAGTCATCCAGACACTCACAACTGATGTGAAGCAGAAAATACAGAGTGTGACTAATCTATAATAGTATGATGTGAGCCCTTAAACGGAGGAAGAGAAACCTGAAAACAATACATAGTGTATCAGCAGAGCACGTTAAAAAGGGAGTTAGCATCCAAAAGTAAGAAAGACAAGTGAGGAAGTCAGGAAGACAAGTAGGAATGATGTATGCTTAAGTTTTATGTTAAAATGATTGGTAAGTACAAAGCATATGAGCGGTAAAACAAGACTAAGAAAAACAGTTTAATGCAGTATTAGGAAACACTGTAGGTTCGGGGTGTGTTTCAGAGCATTAGTTTTTCCACGCTTGTATTCACATATAGGTATCTGAATAATTAGCAGTTTGACGATATTGATGTACTGAAATACTGAAGAAACCCACTGAACAGTCAATTACTTCGGTATTCAAGTATGCCAAATAAATGCAAAAATGTAATGTGAAAGCAACTGCAAATGCATACTAATTTAAGAAAATTTAGGAAAAACTCAGTCCTCCAAAAGTAAGGGTGTCACAGAGGTAGGTTGCTGACATCAGTGGAGACCTTGGGTAGCCTTAAATTTTAGTGTGTACAGTTTTTCTGTGGAGAGAAAAAAGTTGTGTAGCGTAAGAATAAGAAGCAACTAACTCACATTATATTTAGATAATAAATTTTATGGTGACAGAATGAATGTTTTTTTCTGTGATTTCATAATGCCTACTGTAAAGAGTCCAGGCATTAATGACTATAAAATGCAAAAGTTATTATAATCAGCCTAAGTAGCAACATTAGGAAGGGTTAACCAACATGCCAATATAAGTGCTCTTACATGAAAAATGAAGTATTTACAGTTACTTTGTGAACAAGCCCTTATTCTTATTTCATAGACAACACAAAACCAACACACATATACAGTACAGAAGATCCTAAACAAAAATTTTGTGGTAAGAACACTTGGGGATTTGTAAGGTTCTCTTACTTGCATGCGCTATAAAGCCTGGTAAAAAAACCCCACAAAGAGTAAATACACTGAAATGAAGGTTATCTTATTGTCTCAGCGAAAGCATGAAACTGTGTAGACCATGACAGGTGGCAAATTATGAACTACTCTCACTTGTGCATGCATTTTCATTAACACGCTTACATGTTGTTGATTAGCAAGCACTAGACTCACACCTATGAAAATAAAATCTGACTTAAATTTATGCTATTGACACTAAACCTACAATATTCATTTGTCTACAAAAATCCTTTTTTTAGAGTACACCTGTAAAACGAAGCACACAATATTCATTTGTCTACAAAAATCTTTTAGAGTACACCTGTAAAACGAAGCATATATTTCTATAGTTCAGAAAAAGAAGATGAATAAAAAAAAATAAATCAAAACTTCCCCTAATGTGTGTTCCATTAACTCAGTCTTGTCTACAACAGAGAATAAATTAAAAGGTAGATTACGGTGAACACTATACTCTCCAAAGAGAGAAAACAGAGACAAAACTGTATTATATAAACAGTTCAGCAACCTACACACTACATTTGAATTCTAGTCAGAAACTTTGGGATGGACTTCTCATCTATTTATAAAAAATAGTTGCCAAACAAGTTATATTTACTATGACTTTTTGTATGTATGGTACTTTTCACATAAGTTGGTTTCCTGAAGTTCAATAATGTTTAGCAACAGAGTTTACAGATGGCAAAACCGAGACTTACCAAGTTCCACCAAACCAGTGAATAGAGCAGTTAGTGTTCTGTAACTACTTTCTTCTCAAAGGTTCAAAAACTGCCCCTCTTTTAAGCTTCATACGTAACTTAAACTGGAAAGAGCAACTTTATTTAGTGAAAAGAATGCAAAGGAATATAAAAGTTGATAAATATTATGGGGAAAGAAATGTGTATCAATCCTCTTGACTTGGTCAAATGCACTCTTGCATTTCAAATTTGAAATGGTAATCCTTTTTCATACCCTAACATAAAACTGGCTGCAACATGAAAATGAATAATCATGGCAAACCACCCTTCTCTTTCAAGGTGTTATCTGTTCATCAAATTCACACCTCTCTACCTTACCCAGGAAACAATCAATCATGCAGCAGCTGGGAATTTAAAGAATAAAATTGTCACACACAATAAATTCTCATAACTTGGCAACAACACTAGGTTTATATGGGTTGAAAGGCTTTGCTGACACACCAGAGTGCTGGAAACCGTGCACTTACGTTAGCGCAGCTCTCCACCTGTTTCTCTCATCATACTATGTTATTCCATGTTTTATTTTATAACATACTTGATATGGTATAAGCTAGCTACCAACTCAATAAGCAAAATTTAAGGCACATTGTGTGTCTGTGCTTTGATTACAAGGTCCTTGGAAGAGCAATTCTACCCAAATGTCTGAAAAACGTTTCGCACATTTTAAATACTTTCATAAACTGGTATTTTTGGCAGAAGGCAATCCTGTGAGATATTTCAACTCTTTGTACATTCTTCCTGACTATACAATTCTATTATCCAATTTACTTTTGTCTAATTTGAAAGAACACACACCAAGATACATCTAAGGGACACAACAACAATCATGACCACATGTGAACAATGAACTGTAAGGTGATTAGTATTTTTAAAGTGCTATTGTTAAATATATAAAAAAAGAAAGAGACGGCAAGCGACTCAAAAGCAAGTTGAATATGAAAGTAAGAGAGATAAATGGACTTAAGTCTTCCTAAATTCATGACAAAAAAGACAGACTGGTAAGTACATTGTCTCCTCCTGTCATTAAATAAACGAAATTGTAATCTGTACCCTAATCCTCTTAAGTTCATCACAGGACCACACAGAGACTGACACAAGACATATTCCAAATACATTAGCAGATGCTCTTATTCTTTACTCCAGTATTGAAGAGTGTTGATTTGATGATACTTATTTAGAGGACTCCCATGTCTCTTTACACCATTATGATATGCACGGCCACAGGCCACTATCAATTTTACATTTCACCTCCAGAATAAGCAAACAACAGCTTCTTACACCACTGTTTCAATCACAACTTTTTCATTCTGTGTTCTCACCCCTGTCAGGGCTAACTGACCATTCCACCCTTCAAAAAGCATAGGTGTTGACTGCACAAACTCAATCTCATTTTTTTTACTTGCAAGCACTAATCAAAGAGAGTAACACCGTAAGATTTCCATAAAAAATTCAATTATTACAATAAATATCAAGTTCTGTGATGATCTAATCAATAAATTAAAAAACCCAACATTTTTATTTAAAATGAAAAAGAGTGACAACATACCATATTCTAAACATTCCACCTTTAAAATTGCAGTTTGGTCAACCAGTTGCTGATTAAGTTCCATTAAATGTTAATACAGTATTACATTTAAATTACCCTGCCTAGACAATTAACGAAGGCAAAGAATGACTAATCTCAGATCAGCCACATGGCCAATATTATTAAAATGCCCAAATTAGTCTTCTACTGTGTCCCCATTTGGAGTGCAGCTTCTCAGCAGTCTGCCAGGAGCTGCTGTCCTTCATTGCCTGATAATGCCGTCTGACAATGGCCTACAACACCTTTTACGATGAATTCAAGTGCTCTGAAGAAAGGGCTCACAAAAATGTGCATTTCTAGCAGTCTGCAAGCAGACAATATGTCTTCAGCTCCTTTGGTTTTAATAATGTTCCCTTTGGAAAGTGAATCAGTTGAAGACTGTTCCAATAAAATAGTAAGTCATAGTCTAGACAAGGCATAAACCACTGTCTATACAGTTTGTGACAACGTCCTTGTTTTTCTTTCTTCCACACTTTTTTTCCAAAGACCATGCAGTGAAGGTAGTTTGATTTTATCCATATTCTTACTGTAAACGTTAAGAAATATACCAAGGACAACCAGCAAGCCTGACCACACGTACCTAAAGGGAAGGGAGAGGAAGGGGAGAAAAGTTAGCATTAGCACTTTATCTGTAGTGATTACATAGCAATATCTGTGGATTAAATAAAAATAAAGCCCCTATATTAAGGAGAGAAAAGTTTAAGGAAAAAAACCCCACAAATTAGTGGACTCTGAGAAAGAATTTGCTTGAATCTTTATTATTACCATCCTTCCTCTATTCCTTTTTCCACCTTGTCTGAAGAGCTTATTAAGGTGCATGTGTAGTTAAATACTAACAGTAGCTGTTCTTTCTCACATGAATAAAGTAGTCCTGAGGGGGTTTAGTATGTTTTTCCTTCCTACAGTTATGAAAGCTATACTCTCCATTACTGCTCCAAAACAGGTTCTCACTCGGTGTCTTATATCCATACTTCCCAATGTAAGCACATTTTTGTTTCAGCTCTCCATTATTTTAAGCCTCAAGAATTTTATCTGGAGTAAATTCCATTTGGGCATTGGGCTGTAAGCTTTGTTCTTAAATCTCAAATTTATACATAGCAATAAAATTGAATACTATTTTGTTTCAAACCAAAAGCAATTAGCATCAATGTAGCAGCTTAGCTGCATTTTTCAATGTAAGCTCTTCCTTGAAATTAAAAAAGAGAAGAAAGCCACTTGCAACTTAATATATCAAGATAATAGAAGCTTACAGTTATTCAAAAGGGTTAGCTAAGAACTCAAACCTGAGCTCATAAAAGGGGAAACAATACTGTAATGGAGAAAATGCCTTCCTTTAGCCAAACCTTCCTCCACAGAGGAAGTACGCAAACAATTTATTAGGTATCATAAGCACTAGAAATTATGTAAGATTTTTCTTTAAACGCAACAAAAAAATGCCAACACATGAAATAGCTTGTCTTCCAGGCCTTTAGAAAAATGGAAACTATTTTCTCTAGCATGATTAGCATCAACAAGCCAGTCAATGTTTACAGCAGATGGCCAACATTTGTAGAAAACACAAAATGAAAAGCATTAAAGCCTGAATATGATTAATTACTTTTGTTATATTTCCATGATCAAGAATGTAATTTTTTATAAAATATATAAACCCCCATTTAAAACTATAAATACTTACTGGAATGTGAATGGCTTTGCAAAGAACAAGAAAGAAAGCACAATGGTCATTGCTTTTCTTCCTGTCGTTACTGCAGAGGAAAACAAATATTTACTTTAAGAATTCAGTTACAGCAAAAGAACATACTACAGTCTTAGATATTAGTAGATAACCTCATTACATAATTAAGCATCTGGCTAAAAAGACCCTCATCCCTGACGCAAACAGACTGCAGATGCCCTGGTCCAGTGCAAAATAGTGCTAGAACCATATGCTGTTTGAAACAAGTACACTGCATCAGTAATATCAGCTCCATTCATAGTTATCTGCAACAGAGTAACTTCCAGAACAAGACTTGCTATTTAGTAACTTCACGCTAATCATTCACAATATCTGAAAGCAACAAACAGTCTTTGCAAGTAACTGATGGTATAAACCAATCTGTTAAAGCAGAGAGAAGTAGTATCACTATTTGGATTTACCAAATCTCTTGCTATTTCCACCTCATGTTATTACAGTTCAGTAGTGTTTTGGGCTTTATTTTTAAGTGGAATGGGATCAGCAACTCGTCATTCTTTTGAAGTTACTGAAAATTTACCTAACAGTGCAGAGAAATACAATTTCGGTTAGAAACATAAGAGACCAAGGATGTTCAATTTCAATGATTATGCATTAGGAAGTTTTCATCAAAACCATTAAGAGACCTTCTTCCACATGTGATCTTGTCACTAGAAAGAATCAAGTTTGCAAGAAGAGTCGAGAGCACAGTCCTGTTACCAAAATGGAAGTAAACCATCTGTTTGGGTTACTCTCAAATTAACCATAGCTCCAATAATTATTTGAACAATTTCAATGCTACCTGCTATGAACAAGAATACAGCGTTGCTAGCAAATTGTGTACTGGGAAACCTATACAGTTTATTACTGAAACAAAAATAATCAATAAATGAGTAAAAGTTATAGAAAACGTTTTTAAAAAAGCAACCATACAGCTGGGTGCATCAGTTTAGTTATAGAGGTTAGGGCCTGACAAGGTGTTATATGATAGTACAGGCTTCTCACGTCAGAAAGACCCCAGTACAATTGTCTGCAGCTAAAGAAAACTATCTTTTTTATTAACAGAAAATATTGTGCTTACCATGAAGTACTTTTTACTACACCATACTGGAAAGTCTTACTTGTGTAACTACATCCACATTACTTTAACATACTGACAAAAGGAACCAATGACTACCAAAGCAAGTTTGATTCTCCCCAACCCTCCCCCTCAAACAAATATTTACTTAAAAGCATGTTTTGTAGTGGAAGAAACAGCCTTCACTATTGTTTTATCTACTCAAATCTTAACTTTTTAGCAACAATTTTCTTTACATTTTAAGAAATTTATGCGCATCAAATAAAATGATTTTCTATTACATGAAAAATTAAAGGAGAATGAAAAAGAAAATTGAGTTTTAATTAGAAAACAGTTTACAAATGAATAATTTAAAAAATGGTTAAATTACTTCAGTTTTTCTAATTACGATTATTTCTGTTCTTTCAAATCAGTTATTAATTAAAATATTTATGTAACCATTTCCTTCTAAATTAAGTGCCTTTTTGTCTTTTTCCCAATTAAGTCTGATAATTTCTCATTCTGCTAATAGAAATACAATTTTCATTAAACTCTTTCACCCCACTCCCCCCTCAAGAAGGGGGAGGGTGGATGGGGGGTGGGAGGGACAGTAATGAATGTGGTGTTCTTCCAAGGCACAATAAACACTTTCACATTGCTACAGGCAAGACAGAAAGGGCTCAAGTGTTAGGATTGTCAAGGTCAGGCATAAGAAAACCTGGGAGGGGTTCGCTATTCCACAGCATTTTTAAACATTTTTTAGCACAGTAAGACCTTTTTTTTTTTTTTCCTAAAGAGCTATTTTAATACATGAACCAACCCTCTCATCCAGGCCAATTTCCAGTGAGGAGACATACTGAACTTTGTTAAAAACAAATGCGAAACAGAAGTGCTGCAGAGGCAACAATTAATAAGAAAGCAGAGCATGCAATCCTCAGGTCAGAAAACAACTGTCTGTATTCTCCTCTCCACTACTGCGAATGAAGTAGAGCATCCCCTGACAGAAAGAAGCTTTTAGGGGTAGACGGAAGAGAGGCAAGTAGCTCCATGGCATCTTGCTACAGCTTTCCCCCCTCAGGCCCTTGTGATTAATGTTTGCAGTTTGAAGAAAAAGTAACCTGAGGAAGGAATAAGCCTGGTGTAACTGTTCTTGACAGACTACTGTAGTGAGTACATAAATGACAGGAGAGGCTAAAAAAAAAAAAAAAAACAAACTTCAAGTTCCATTTTAAGTTTGGAAGCAACAATTTTCTACTGACAATTTCGCGTTCTATAGCAGTTGTGTATAATAAAGAGCAATATTTTTAGGGATAGCCTGAAAACAGGTGTATAGGAAGATGCTGAAAAATTATCAAGTGTCAGACTTTTCCTTTAGTGTTTTTATATACATAAAAATGTTAACATTACAATTAACTACTGCTAAAATGAACAGCAGAGTCATTTCCCATCTCATATGTAAACACTTCAGTCACTTGACTGTTTTACAAACTCATAATGACAGAGGTTAAAAGCACTCACTTGTAATACAGTTATGTCTTTTGGCTGTAGCTAGCTTTGCCACACTCAGGTAACGCCCCATACTAAAATATGCCATGGCCTCACAAATACAGATGCAAGTCACAATAAACTAGTACAAATAACTTCTGAGCCACAATTTCTGTGACATCTGTCTTACTAGTGATTCCTTTGATTTAATAATTTTCTATACTGCTTCTTCCAGTAAGGATCTCAGGCAGACAATGTAACAGTAAGGTCTGAACACACTTCCTTCTCTGAAGCCATATAGTTGTCCTTCCACACAGAATATATTTAGTTTTAATACTTTGCATTGTTTCTAAGGTACACATCAGCCAATACGTTAGTAAAGACCAAGTGTAAGCAGGTGACATTACTTGCCAGCACAGCGCTGAGACTCATTGCGCTCAGTGGCTTCCTCGTTCATAGAAAGCCAATCTCAGCTAGTAGGAATCTCAATCTCTCCACACGATTTGTCCAGATGACTCGTTACCCAATGTAAAGAATATATCCAGTTACATACGGGATAAGAGTCAAGTCTGAATACCTATAAAGGTTGAAAAATCTATAATGGTTGTGACGGTCTCTTGCTTCACTTCCTCCTTTTCATCCTCTGTCTGGACACATACCTGGAGCATGTCAGCACAGGTAGGTCTGACTTTTTTCCTAGCATTTATTGCTAGGAAATTATGTTATTAGGTGAGAACACCAAATCTCAGAAACTTCTTATCTGTGTATGGACTCAGGAACAGATAAGATGGCATTTGGTGACTTTCTTAGCCTGGACAGGATTCCAGTAACTTTTGACATACTTTAGGGCCTTGTACTATTCCATTCACATGCGGCTAGCAGCCACACAAGCGAGTGGCCCAAATCTTTTCAACATATTACTGATCAGAGTTCTTTATATTTGTTTCTTCTGGCACGGTTGATACAGTCATATGCTGTACTAAGCATTTAAGAGGCAACATGACTGCTTCCATTTTTTGTCAGACAATTACATTGGATGTCTAGAAGATCTGAAAGACTAGACAGAGTCTGCTTCTGGCATTAACAACAGGCTTGCAACTTGTGTATTCACGGGACAGGTACAACTTCAGAGATAATGCAGCAGCTGTTACACAGACTACTAGAAGTTTTAGTTCAAGTCCTGACTTCCAAAACTAATACACACCCTTTATTCCCTTTGGTTTAATAAAAAGAACTGAGCAGATCATCACAAAAGTCAGAATTTGTTCCACTTGAGTTTATGCTGAACTCAGTCTGGAGAGTGCATTTAACATTGCTATAGCAGCATTCCACTCAGTGTATGGACATCCAGAAGCTTCGGGGGAGTTCTTCATAGTTTTTCTAGCAACACTGTTTGTTGGAAATCTCCAGAAATTCTGTGCTTAGAGACTATGACACTGCCTACTATGCCTTACTAAAACATCCTTACTTTTCCTTCCATGTTTCAAATAATACCTGTCTTTTCCTTACACCCTGCTATATATTTCCACTGCCATTCCTCTGCTTAGAACAGTGTTGTTTCTGCATCAAAACAAAGCACAGGCTACATGCACCAGATTACGTAACAGGCTCTTCAAGGTTGAAACCGTGGCACAGAAAGAACCAGAAAGTTCTCAAACACATACTACTAGAGAAGAGCCAAGCTACACAAACCATGATCAGTCAGCACAAAGAACAGGAAAAAAAAACCCAGATAAGAACAATTCTCAAAACCTCTGTTATAAATAATAGGATCACTTTATGGTTTTATACCAAAAGCAGTAAAGATACCATTTTTTCATACCTGTTACAGCCAGAAGGGCACCAAAGATTTTAATCAAAGCTAGAACAAAGGATATGCCAAAATACCCAGTCAGGGAGAAAAGGAATGCATAACCGTAAGTCTGAACTGGATGCTGCAACAACAAAAGCAGCCTGTTAGGAAAATGTAAAACAAACCCTGAGGTATTGCAAAATGACATAAAACTACAGACTTTAATAAACTGCTTGAGCAATAATACACTGTTCAACAATGCATTCATGCAAAGATCCTTATTTAATTTTTAGTTAAATAATGGAAAAATAATAACGAAATTATAAGCTTATAAGTCTGGTCCTGTGATTTTGTTTTGTTTTTTAAAACATTACCCTATCTAATACATCAAAGACTGTAACAACTTGCTTTATGTATGAATTGTACAGTTTAACCAGTTTACATGATGAAAATAGAACTTTAGAGAGGTGGCGAGATTTTCTAAACCATACAGAGCAACATTTTCCAATGAGGTTCTTCATAGAAAAAAGGAAATCTTTATACCTACCTTTGAGCAAAATGTTACTGCAGGGCTTAATCCACTAGTGCATGTTAATCCAAACAAAATATACACAAAACCTATTGAATAGGAATACAAAACCTGGAATAGTTTAAGAGAAAATAATTACCAGGTGAAACTATACAACAGGACAAAATTAAATGCTTTCAAATGCTTGACCCTTTTAATGTGCTCAACTTCTCAGAGTTGAATTTGCAGTGATTGAAGACATTTTTTACTAGGACTTCTATAATAGCTGATGTACATGAAAAGTGAATAGTAAGTGTTAGTGTCAGAGACATTCTTCCTACCCACAACTATGTAAAAAAAGTTTTGTAAGCTAGGCAGTTAATAATATCTTGAGGTCAACATTGACTGTGGTAAATCCTTCGAATTCAGGATTTCATAGCCTAAACAAAACTTCACACAACTATATAATTTAAAATTTTGAATAACACGTTAAATGTATTTCATTTTCTGCTACTTATCCTGCACTGTAAAGAACCATATTATATTAAATTTGCAAAGGATAGCACATAATCACCAAGAATTGCCAAAAGCGTCAGGTAAGTTTCATCTGTGTCACTTCAGCTCACATACGTGGCACACCTGCATTAGAGTTACAGGATACAAGATTTTCAAATATGACCAGCTCTGGCCTAGTTCAGTACTCAGAACAGACTATACCCAGGAAACAGGTAAGCTCTTCATTTTGTCTGTATCCTTATTTAATTCATAGCTTCATACAGCAACAAAAGAATCTTCATCCCATCCTCTCCCACGTAGAGACAGACAACATAGCAGCTGGAACTGCCCATCCATCCATCCCTCCCTCCGTGCAGCAGGAGGCATTCAGTTATTTGGGCAACATTTAGTGGCCTTTCCTTGTGAAAAAGGAAGAATGAACAGAACTATTCTACACATTACTAGCTGGGACACACTGATCTACTACTACACTTGCAAAACTCAGTGTCAATTACAGGCCTACCTCTTTCGACACAGCTTTCATCAATTGTTTTCTTGTTATACTATCTCAATTATTTGCAAAAATAAATCTATTAACAATTGATAGCAATGCCATGAGACAACAAAACACTTATGCTCTACAAAAAGGAGGATGAATGTACATTTCAAGAGCAGAACTGCTTTCAAACTCTTAAAAAACAATGATCTGATCTTCAGAGCTCTTATTTGTGTGTATAAACACTGTAAAAAGTTAATCTCTAGTTCTTCATTTGCCTCTGCATCCAGCTTTTCTTCCAAGCAACACAAAGACCTCACTTTTCACAACCAGTAACGAGCACCACATTGCTAGTTCCTTGTTAGGCAGTGTGATGTATGTCACTTCCTTAGAATCACAGACAAGGCAAAATCAGGTACAACTTTCCAGAGCAGTGGTTACTATTGCAGCTGCAAGACATCTTTTCTCTTTTCATAATTGCTTAATCCAGGGCAAGTTCCATTGGCAACGGAACAGAGATCCTGTGGATGACAGGTTCTTTTACTATTCAATTTTATTTCCAGATCACTGTCCATTAAACATGATCTCCAATTCAGAAGACGTCTTCAATTTTTACCCACAGTCTAAAGTCTAGAAAAATGATTTCTTAAATTCTGCTTGTACTTCTGCACTGACTTCTCCAAATAAAATCCTGGACTGTAATCTCTAGGCCTTAAACAAAACTTTTATCACTACACTGATTCTCTACAGGAAGGATGAGTATACAATACGGAAACCAACATTTGTCAGAGTAACGCAGAATAAAAAGTGAAGTTCTGGAGATAACAGGAGCTTCGTAGTTAACAACTGACAGATGACTGTTGCCAAGATGCAAAGTGGGCAAGAGAACAGTTACAGATTGTACATTGTTTAGGATTTCAGAGACTACAGCTATAGAAGGCTGCACTGGGTCAAGGTGAGGTCCATGTAGCTAAAATCTCTGCCTCCAGCAGCAGGCAACAGTGAATACTGTGAAAAAGTACAAAAATAAAAACAAGAATACAGTGACACTTTTCAGGTGTATTCCAATTTCCAGAACCTTGCAGCTCAAACTTCCCGAGCCAACCTAAATCACCTTCAGCCTTAAACGAAGCTTCCTCATAAATAGTTTTTTCTCCATTTATGAAGCTATTCTCATAAATGAGAAACTAGATTTTCTACTTAAATGTCAAATACATGCCAAATAGGTAAATTAAATTTCAAGAATTCTTTACTTGTGGCATATTCAAATAACGTCTGCTATAATAAAAGATTTTCTTGTATATACTCGACAAATGCCAAATGCAAACATAAATTTTGTCTAAAAAGGAAAAAAAGTCAGACCATATGAACAGCTAAGCCACGTTCCGAGTAAGTATATAAAAAATACTGAGCAAGACTTTTTCAAAATTATGCATTCCACTGAATCAGGAAAACACATATTCACCCATTCTGAAAGTCAGAGTTTTATGGATTTCAAAAGCCTCAAAAAAGGCTGCCTTTCAAATGCTAGCACTCTAGAATCAAAGCCTAGCAAGTAAGAAAAGCAATGTGTTCTATGTAACACATGTTCATCTATAGCAGAAGAACAGTATATATTTTTCAAAGATTAAGTGCATGATCATACAGAAAACACTGTTGATTTCCGGCCTGCGGGGTAGACTAAGAAATTGTTGCTAGAAATGAGCGTTTCTTTAGCTGCGACATATGTTTGAAGTTGCACACAGAAAGCAGCATCCTTGAAAGGTTAAAAATGACACAAACAAAAAACAGCAAAAGCCCCCAAACAAACAAACACAAACCCCCAAGAATAGTACACCAAGAGCTCTTCTTTACATATGCAAGAGAAAGGCAAATTTGTTTCATGTTTTGTCATTGTATGCCTTGTCTATGATAGAATGTGTTCTTTGAAAATTGCAAATCTGGTATTTACCATTTCTGAATTAGAACCATTGTGCAACTTCATAGCTTTTTCCTGTACATTTCCTATAACTGCATCTGCGCAGAGGGCAAGGGATATTAGGACCACACCTAATATAAGAAAAAAACAAACAAAAACCTGTTCAGAATATTTAGCAGCAGAGTAGTGACGAAAACCACTCTGTACTTACCCTGAAAAAATAATAAGTTCCAGGAATAGAAAAATAATAACCCCCCCTCCATATCATATTCTAAGTGTTAGCAAAACTATTTCATTACACCAGTATAAAGCAGTGCCCACCCCCACTCCCTCCACCAGTTAACCCCTGAGCACTGTGTGTCTCTAAGCTTGATAGGAACATCTGGACATTGCTATAAAGAAGCCAGCTGTAGTTTTTGTAGTAACAAAAGTGAAAGAATGTCAATGGCATCTATTTAGGCTTTTTTAATGAATATAAGTAACCACAAAACATACTCTTTTGAGTAGTTAATCCTAGATTATTTTTTCCTGACAAAGGGAAATAGAAATGTTAGATGTAATGGTAAAACAAATGCAAGAGGATTCACAATAGAAATCTTTCATTACTGAAATACTAATTTAAAAAAAGATACTGTTCAGGTACAAACCCCATGGTTTTAGGTTACCATATTTGTTCACAAAAAAGTCACTACACAGTCAATAACGTAATCAGCTTTCCAATAACAAAAACTAATAACTCTTTATCCATGCCAGTCACAATTCATTTTCCAACCTCCAAACTTCGATTCTTTCAAGACTGTAGCAACCTTTGTATTTAATGATGCACACAGGTTGAAATACCACGTTTCCTAAGTATACAACATTACAAAAAGTATCAGTCATCAAAATCATGTTTACTGTCTGTTCTAGGTCTTGGTTCCTTAAGACATCCTAAGTGTCAGGGAAGAATGAGGAGTGGAAGACTAGAAACAATCAAGGTTATAATTTTCTTAATATTATGTTCTTACTATCAGAGGTCTCAAAACAGGCATTCTAATGGATGAAATGGAGTATAAGCTCCTGACAGAGCAAAAAAAATCCCAGCTCCTAGAATTTTCAGAATTGAAAAATTTAACATTTTTAAGACCAACGAAGTTGAAGGTGGCATCTCCTTGGCCAGCATCTGGGTACACTGGAACTTCCAAACCAGCGTTTTTAGTTGGGGAACCATTTCCTTTCCTGGGCTAGAGTTATGCAACTGAAGCAACAGAAAAAGACTCTTCAATTATTCAAAGTTATCAGGCATTGGAAAAGTTATAAGTCAATGGAAATGACACGATAACCTGAATAACACTGGTTATGCTAAAGACCACAGCATAGATTGATTAACTACATGGATTCAGCTCTGGTCCAAAGGTATATTCAAACCTGCAGCTCAGCAATAGCCTTGCTGCAGACCACTTCTGTCAAGGGACTGGGTATGCCTCTATCTGTGTTCTCTATCATGCTGGTTCCAGCAGCGCTTAACAGCCTAGACACTGGACAAATGCATGGGTTCAGTATCGGATTGAGATGAAAACGTTACCCGGAATCTAAAGTGCAAGTGTGAATGGAAAGGAGAAATGTAGGGACAAGACAAATGTCAACACTATGTACAAACACAGTTTGAAGAGTTGTTCCACTCATTGTGATAGCACTGCACCTGCCAAGCAGCAGCAGCAAAACCATGAACAAGACCAGTAACATTATGCAGTAGGTAAAGCACGAGTAAAAGTGATTGGAGGAACTGGTCATAAATTAGTTCTGAAAGAAATTAAGCCTGGAGGTCTTGCACCAACAGACTTGATTGAAACACTACATTACATTGTATTTTACACTATTAATGTGATGCTTGAAGTCATTAAAATACTGACACTACTTACACATTTATAAGGTATTGGATATTTACCTAAGTTCCTCAACAATACCTTCTCACGCTTGCAATCCCCACGACGCAAATGTGTTAGACTAGCAAATTGTTGCAGTTTACCTGCCCATTAAGACCTCTTTAATACTCCACATTTTAGAAGCCTGCCATAGGTAAGATTAGAAGGCATAGTAGAGGTAGCTAACCAAGTAATATCCTCTTAACAGCAGTAAAGCTAAGGACAAAACACCTCAGTCTGCAGAAGACTAAACTGCACCTGTACATACAGTCCAGGGTGGAGGAATTTGCATGCAATTGACATTTTTACTGTGTCTTTACTGAAAATAGTTAATTTCCACTTACACCTGTAATGCCAGAACAGTGGAAGTTCCCGTAGCACCAACATTACAAGACTGTCTCCTTCTACACACTCTTCTCTTCTGGTTTCTCTTTTGGAAGTCTTGTATCTATTATTCACGGCTATTTAGGATATCTACCACTACCTCTCTAATTTGATAATGCTGGGAGATGCTTTGAGCTCTTAGCACCAACTTGATCTTGAAAATTATACCTCTTCCTTAGTTATAAATATGTACCTGTTCTGGCAGAAGAGAGTTTCTGTTTTCTTGGCTGACCTCTTTCATGTATAAACAAAATCTGTGTAGATTCCTTTTTTGGCCCAGCAATACCGAGATTACATTCAATAGCGGGGGAGGAGGGAAAGAAAAAAAAAAAAAGGCCTTGTAAAATTGTTCATCCAGACAATATTTTACATGTCCTCATGCTCCATTTTTAGTATCTGCATCAGACAACAAAGATTTTGTGTTTTACTTAACTTCACAGCATAATTTTGCTCTCTTAGAACTCTGAAATGTAAAGAGATTTGTTCTTAACAAGTCAGTAGTAAAATCATGCTAGAATCAAGACTGGTTTGCATGGAAACAGTTCTACATAAGTGTTCATAAATCACTGGAACGACCTCAGGAATTTAGGGGGCAGTAAGTAGGCAGTAACATAAAAATGCAACTTTATAAAACAGTAATTTAATTTGCTGTTTAAGCTTTTAAAGTTTTAACTTCTTTAAATGCTATCTTATTTCTTTGAAGATACTTTATAAAGATACAAAATTAAATTCTGCCTCTCTGCTTTCAGTTCTTATTCTGTGACTTACATCAAGAAAACTGTAATTATTCAAAAGAATATGCCACTTTGCAGAGTGAGCATAGTTTTTAATAATTCTTATCACTGGTTTTACACTTTGGCAGCTATGTATTTCTGCAATACCAAAAATCCGTACATTTCTTGAAAGAAGGGACCGTTTATCTTCATAATTCAAGAAAAGGAAAAACTCCACCTTTCCCATTATGAAAAGTTTCTTCTGGTTAAATTAAGTGACATGGGAATAAAAACAGGCAAGAAGGAACAGAGAAATACAGAACGAACCTTCTCAGAAGGTGAGCAGGAGAATTCTGAATCACCTTCCTAAGGGGAGATCCAGACTTTTGAATTCTAGTTCTATATTCTATTTTCACAGAACTAACTTCCTCCAAATGGTAGTGCTCTAAGCTTCAATACATACAGACTTGTTTGAAGTGTTCAAAGTAAATTGATAATGAAAGACAACCCTGTTTATTCTCTGAAGACACTTAAAGTCTTTTATCTTGTGTTTTGCAGATCTTTGAGGGCATCAGGACTTTTGCTACACTTTACCCTAGCCTATTCAGTTGAAGAATCAACTTTCTAAATGTTTTCAGAATTAAGTCATAGCACGTACTTAATGCAATTCAAATTTTACAAAAGGAATATATTAACATGTGAATGCACTGAGAGGCTATAGTCAAAACAAGCTGTAATGGTAACACGTACCTACACATCAGAAACACTAGAATATAATTACATGCATATCATACTGTACTCAAAATATATGTTTTTTTTCAAGTGGCCCCAAATTATACCACACAAACACACATTAAATGCACAGCACATTATAAAATTCACAGATTTTTGTAATTTCTTCTACTACCAGTAGCACTAAAATTACAATAAAAAGCATGAGAATTGATTTATGAGCAAGGTAAAAGATACATACAGTTTAGAAAATGTCACAAATTGATCATTACTAACCCTGGATGAAATAATATTTTGCAAGGACAAAAAGCATTTCTTTAAAACAGAGAATTTATTATTATTTTTAGGAACAAAACTTCTAGATCAGTGCCTCCACTATTAAGAAATAAAAATTTCACACTGAATGTCTGTTGTAACAGTTGTTGTAACTGTAAGAAGAATACACTAAAAGTAGAATATTCAAAAGTTTTTCAAGGTTCAATATTAATTCAACCACTGGCCAAGGAAGTAACATGGATTTTAAGCATAACCAATTCTCCTTTGTTATTTGAGAAAGAAATTCAACTAAGTTTTTAAACCTGAGCAGGTTAAAATCTTTTCCTTCCTTCTGATTTTACACAGTATAGAAAAGTTAGAATGTGGGCATTCCAGCTAAAAACTACAGCAAATCCGAGTGAGATTGTCAATTAATATAAAGTAAATGGTTCTGAAATGGAAAAAGACTTAAAGGTTTAACTAGAAAAGTGAGCTAATCTTCCGAAGTTTTAAAATAGTCAAACTGAATTTTATCATATTTATTCTAACGTATCTAATGGGAAGTAAGTATTTCTTGAGAAGAAACATGAGACATTTCAACCTAAGGGGTGGAATTTCCAGAAATTTTAAGAACCTAAAAACTAGCAGTTAGAATAAAGGCCTCTTCTGCCACAGATACAGTTCTGCTAGTGCAAACCTACAACGAAACCTGCATTGTCCGTATGATACCTGAAGGCACTCCACCAAGAACTCTCAGAACTTCTATGCAACGCTTATCGTAGGAAAAAACAAGCATTTTGTTAAACTCTAAAATATAAAATATCTTTACCTGTTAAGTTGAAGTTTGGTGCAACTGTGCTGTCCGCTAAAGTAAACCATATTAATCCAAGACTCATACATAGGGCAGCAGACACATCTGCAATATTATAACGTTTTCCTACAAAAGCAATACAAACAACACAAATGGACTATTAACACTCTCAGAATTTCAAGTTTATCCTGTTTAGCAGACTAGAAGGCAAAGGAAAAACGGTTCCAGTGTAATTCTTTTACTTAGTAGAAGAATTAATGCTCTGGCCTTTCATGACTGGAACTAGTTTCTTCTACAAAAGCAGTTCCTCCTGACATGGAGGAGGCCCTTAACAGACACCATCTGATTCTTGTAGTCAGTTTTAGTTTTACTCCTAATGACATAAAGCACATTCTGAATGACATAAAGCACATCTTCCCTGACAAAGCACCATCTCAGCAACTTCAGGACAGCTTAGATGTTTTCTCAAGCTTTTTCCCTCATGCGAGACATTTTGGCTGCCTTTATTGATTAGAGAGAAGTAATTTCCAAACGCTAACAGATGATTTGGGTGTTTTTAGAACCCTACATTGCCCCTTAGTTTGGGAGAGACAGGATGTGGAGGGGTGTAAAGAAATAGAGTAGGGAAATGAAAAGGCAGGAGTTAGTATATCTCGTTTGAAATAACATATTCCTTTCCCAAAAGCTGTACTTTCAACATAAGCTTCCAAGGGAACTTTTTTGAGCTGCAAATTTTAACGGAAAATTTAAAAAAATAATAATTAAAAAAAAATAAATCACAGCTTCTGATAACACAATACTACTACAATATAAATTTTCACAAAGCTTTAAGGGAATACCAGTCTCTGCTTTAAAATGATACGAAAAGACTCCTAATAAAAGGACATGTGCATGCATGTGCGTATGTAAACTTGTACCCTCCTCTGAAAGTTCAGCTTTCTGTTGCAAGTAGAAAGCCAGAATTAACTACAGAAGCAGAAATATACTGTTCTAGATTCTGTTTCATAACACTTGCCCATGCAGAGCTTTACTGACTTAATGAATCCTTGCATATTGAACAAACAGAAACTTTTATAACATACTTAAGTCTTCTAAATCCAGAAATACTGAAGTAAGTTTATTCGCATAACTATAGCCTTTACCTGTTGTTCTTCAGACCCCTTCTTCTGTTCTTGGAATATGAACTGTGACTTAAGGACTAGCCAAAGACATGTAAAGTCAGATCTATTTCTGATTAAATGTTTGACCAGAATTTAGGAATTCTAATTTGGAATTTAGAAATCAAGCTTTTCAAACAAGAAGAGTAGGGGATTTCTTAAGAAATAATGGATTTCTATATTTTTTTTTTGTCCATTTCAAGTTTTCCATTTCAGTATGGAAAATGTTTCATTTATGCAGTGCTTTGGTTAAAAAAACAAAGTTACATTACTTAAAAATTAAGAAAGCCTGCATAAAAATGAAGTTTTGCAAGTGACCTATACAACTTCTTTTCCCCCACATTTTCTGTTCACCTAATTGTATTTGTACATTTTCTGAGAAGATGCTTCAGAAATTCACATTTTTCTTCCTATAGGAAAAATGCTTCCTGTTCCTCTCTATCCAAGAGCTTCAGTAGAATTTAACAAAGTAGGGGATTCCACACGTGACTGCTTCACAAAGAAACAACAAAAAATCATCTAATAGCAAGACTAACACTTACCTTGTATAAAAACCCCACCTATCATAACTGGAATCAGCTTACAGCACTTGAAGATGACTTGAGTAGGGTAATTCAGATACCCTAAAGAGGTATTTGACAAACCCATAGTTCCCACTGTTAAAAACGCTATTATCATGTAGGTTTTGCCAGGAATTCTACAAAATATAAGCATACAAATCTTGGTATTACAGACACATCTGGAGGAGATTTAGCTTGGAAAATTTAGATAAAGGAATATGTTTGTAATACAATTTGACCATCTTTCTCACTGAATTTCATTCCAGAAGATGAATTTAAAAACACACATAAATGACTGATTTAAAAATTAATTTCTTTCAACTACTGCTAAAAAACCAGCATTCAAATACAAGATGACAAAAACTTCACAGCTCGTGAAGTATTCAAGTAGTAATTCTTTAACCTCCTTCTGAGAAGGTATATTATTTACAGAAGAATCAAGACAGAGACTTCAGGTTATTTGTCAGAGGAAACTCAGAAGGTTGGCATACCAAGATGTCCTGAATCTTAGTCCTGTGGTCATGTCACTGTGTCAAGTATTTGGTGAAGTTTTCACATGAACATTGGCATTTTTAGAATGAAGAAAGATTAAAAAAGTACTACTGTTTTATAAAACTCAACAGAACTAAGAAGTGATTCAGATATCATGAACAGAGGGGCTCCTTGAACATTTTCAGATGTAAAGTTTGCAATTTGATGAAATTACCAACTGTAAACAGATGATCCAACAGTAATTTCTAGCAATCCCTGTGCTCACTTTGTGAAGTGATTTTTTACAGTTATTGCTGTTCATATGTTCAGCTATTTTTTATGCATACTCAGAGTCACATTAAGCAACATAGGGAGATGTCTTGCTGTAACCCTGTCTTACCCATAACTCATTAAGTGATCTGGGCATACTCCAAGGCGTGCAAAAAAAAATTTAAAATTTCAGAAACAGAGAATTCAGCATAAAAATTAGGAAATAAATTAATTTAATGTCTACAAGATGACAAGTAGGTTATAAAGTATATTTTACATTTCCACATGTAAAATGTAGATCCATATTGGATCTACATTTCCAACACAACTTACTTACAGGGTCATGTTCTGTAAGCGCTAGCAACTATTTGGTAATCAAAACCTAAATACTAGTTACAGAATACCCAAAAGGCAATATTATCTGATGCATCTCAAAAAGTCAGATAACTTGAAATATAAGCTCTCAGTGTTTAAAATAAAACCAACAGTCTCTCAAAGTTACTTTGTTTGGCTAGAAAAGAATTCTATTACCTGAAAACGATACAAAATCAGCCAAGGTTTACTACAGGTAAGGAAAACTAATTATACACAACTAGGATATAATGCTTTAAAGCCATTTTAAAATTCATGTACACTATGACAGCCTCTATCCGAGCTTCCAGAGGGCCTCAATATACAGTTTGCAGAGGCTGTAGTTGGGCAGGAAGCCACAGAATGGCCACACTGAGTAAGATCAAACTATGCCATATCTGTAGGATTCAAGACAGCAAGAATCTCCTTGGTCAACTGCAGTGAAAAAATACAGAATAACTTTGTGGCAGGGTGTTATGAGTGCTATCTTAAACAAAAAAGTCAAAACCTAAGCACATCCATTGAAGCAAACCTACGCAGCCACATGCAAACAGAGAGCAGACCTCTGACACTCTCCAAGATGCACAGCATGTTAAGAGGAACCTCTTGTTAAGGAGGTGGCAAGGTTTGAGGGAAAGGTATGCAACAAGAGATAGCTTCAACTGCCGTGAAGCACAGTCGGCCCTATTCTGGATGTGATAATCCCAAGCAACAGAAACACGAGCGAGTCTGTGTCAGCTACCTTAAGGATAGAATATGCTCTGTAAGTGGGACAAACTACCAGTAGAATCAAGACGACCACATACAGGTTTGAAATCTAAGTGGGTACTTATATAACATTTTCTAACATCATCCAGTAAATTCACATTAATTACGTAACTGCTACTGATGCATCACAGTATTCACATTCAAACAACAGAAGTTAAATTTACCATAAATACCAAAACATTTCTAATTCGGCGGATAGTGGCTAAAATGCTTGGAAAAACACGTACCTTCTCCTTTTGTCCTGAATCAACTGCAATTCAATTAGTCCAAAAATGGAATAAAATCCAAATTGCACTAAAGTGAGGTACCAACCAAAAGGTTTAAAACCTTCCACTGAAAATATCAATTCCTATAAAAACAAAAACCCATCAAGGTCACATACATACGTCAAAATATTAAATCAAAACAAAATCAGATTTTTTTTTTCCTCATGTACATGCAAATCTAGCCTTTGCAGCTGCTGGTTATTAACTAGAATTTACCTGTCATACATAACTTGCAAAGTATTAAAAAAAACAATTTAGATTCTCGATTCTCCAAGGTGTAATGAGAAAATTTACTGCTGCTGTAAATCCACTGAAATTATTGGATCGATTCATCAGGGGAATACGTTTGATCCATTAATCTTTATCTCAAATTATAGATGTTTCCTGTCCGTTTGCAGTTCATTTACTTCAGTAGACTGTTTTTATTCAGAATTTATAAATAGCTCACAATAAATAAAATACAAACTTTCTCTAACAGACATATTTAATAGTAATTTTTGTCTCTTAGAAATGCTCACCTAATATTTTGAGTGTCTGCATTAAATAGGACTTGTGAGCTTATACATTTTCAGGCTGTAGGAACATTTAAACCCAGAGCAATTTCTTATGGAAAAATACACGCACTGCATAAAGAATTATGTGGATGTGCCAGTTACAGAAACAAAAGGCTACCTAATATTTTCCTTTTTGAGATTCTACTTTCAAATACTGGTAACTTTTTCTAACTTTTTGGAAGTAACTTTATTTTAACAAACTTCTCAGCTGTTTTTGAAAACTGCATTGGAAACACAGTGATTCTTAATTATCAACTTTTAAAACCACTACTTTATTGAGAAGACTCAGTGAACTTAAAAAAAAAAATTAAACAAGAAACAGAAACGCAACTGCTCAAGATAAAAGAGAAAAGGTTAGCAGGAAGAGAAATGTTTAATTAAAATGGCATAAACATTATGCTTCCGCTTCACAACGAACCACAGTACACGTTTCAGCTCTGTCCTGAAGGAACAGCAGAGAGAACAATAGACTACTATTACTGAACGGCACTCACAGAACCCAAGGAGAGGTAAAGGTTTCAGCACGAATCAAGACCTACATGTCAGTCTGTATGGTTCTACCATTTGCTTGTTTTCAGAAGACTATGAAGTCACATTTAAAAAAATACACATTCAAAACAATATTGAAAGGTATATCTTGTACACAGAAGTAAAAGATCAAGTTATGAAAGTTCAACTGAATGAAACCTTGTAGGCACGTGTACTCTAATGGAATTTTACCTGATACAAATACTTGCTGCTCTTGAATTCTGAAAGCTTGACTTTGCAATAAATATCTATTTTAAATGTCTATACATATTAAAATACATACTATATTATTGTGCTATTGAAAAAGAAAAGGGGAAGGAGGAATTGGCCTAAGACACAATTTCACAGCATTTACCTGTAAATATCCATAGATTAGATAAAACATAAAAACTCCAGAAACACAGATGAAAAATTGAGTAGGTTTGTTAAATTTGCTGAGATTCATGCCAAGAACAACAACATCATCTACTGATTTGATATGAGGAGACATAGTCTGAGATTTGGAAGGCACACTGATGGAAATGTATTTTCTTGATGAAGTGAATTTCAAATCCATGATTCCTAGATCGCTGCATTCGGTGCTATTGTTATCTTTTTTCTGCTCTTCTCTTTCTGTGTGTCCTCTGTCTGAAAGCTGAAAGAAACACTAAAGTCAGATAAGACATAATATACAGCCTTCCAACAAAAACAGTAAATAAATGTGACATTTATATGGAAAATATAAATCTTTAAGAGTTTTGTTGGATTGTTTTTATTCACAAATTTTATTTATCTTTTCTGATGTCCAAAGTTAACATCGGTTAATATCAGAGGCCAGCAACACTTTATGAAAGCACTTTTGCTTCACCTGGGAAATAGCATTCCTACACTTTTCAAAACAAACCAACCAACCAACCCCATAACACCAGCAATACAAAACCAGCTTCCGTTTCACAATAGCTCAAACTACCCCTTTTATGCCAGTACTCACAAGAGTGACTACTTGGGAGAGAAGTAATCCCCACAATCAAATCATAATGAAAGAACTGGTATTGAAGCACTGTGGTTCTGTCAACTTTACTTTATTTTCACAGCAAAATATGGCAGACTAGTCCGCTACATGGGAAGCCTTGCTAAAAATTACAGATTTGAGCCTACGATTGGTTAAAAGCCTTGAACTCTCATTCCCACATTTATTCACTATTTCTCACACACTTATGAGGAAAAGAACATGAAGATGGAAACAAGAAGACTAAGAAGCCAGTCTCCGAAATTAGATTGGTTATCTGATGAGGTCTATGGTATGGCAATACCTTTAATATTAACCACATGCAGCCATTTCCACATGTAATAGAAAACAAAATTGGATAACTGAAGCCTGGAGAAGGAATTTAGCAGCTTAATAGACTGACAGGCAAATAATTCTTTTCTCCAGCTCAGCAGAGTATGATGTTTAAGGCTTTTTTTTTTTCTTTTCAGCCTCAAGAAAAACACACTTGTCAGTCAGTTGTCCCAAGATTTTTAAGGAAAAAGGTCAGCATCTAGTTCAGCGAGCAGTCACTAATTAAATTCTGTTTGTCTCAACTATTGAGTGGTTTAGTTTCCCCAGCTCAAAAATACTCTCCTCATCACACATGTATGAATAATGCTTTTCCCACTGTTTTTAAATGGAAAATGTGCTATTATATAAAAGCTAGATCATGCAGTAAATGTAATCTGAACGAACATTTGTAATTTATTATACAATATAAGAAATGACATGTTTAGCTGAAAAACGAAGGATTAGTATAAAACTTGCAATGTGGTTATGTGTCCTTTTTTGATACAACCTACTATCAGGTTGGAACAAGAATAGCTTGGAGTTCAGGGACTATAATAATTATTTGTGTTTAAATTCAGAGCTCTTCAGTTGAAAACCAAAAGTGAGAGGTAGGAAGTTTACCCTTGTGGTTTGTTAGCTAATCCCCAAATGAGATGGCCATAAAAAAAATGGAGAAAGAAAAAGTTTAAGTAGACTCTTTTCAGTAAAAACAGAAAAGTAGCCATGTCATGCAATGAGGCACTAGTGAGCGTTCACATACAATATCATACAGAGTTCTGATCACCCTCAAAGACAGATTCAAAGAACAACTGCAAAAAAAGGTTATCAGGATGGAAGAACAGATTGCCCATCTTATGAACTGAAATAAGAGGAAAACATAACTTGCCTAGCCTAGCAAATCCACAATGAAAAGAAAATAGACTTGCTTTCAATAAAAGTATTACAGGGATTACCACTAATGAGGAAAAATAAGTATAACTTTAAGGAGAGTACCATGAAAGCAAATAGGCATGAAGCGATCATGAACAAACTTTACTAGAAACTACCTTTTCATCCCCAGACTATTTGTATTCTAGACCAGCGTAAAAATGAAAGAAGGAACAAATGAACTGTTTTTAAGGTCAAGTTTATGAAAGCAATTACGTAGAGCTGTTAAGACTGGGTGTGATGACTGCCCAATACCCTTTAGTCCTGTATTTATAACATTCCACCACGATGGAAAGCAGAGTAAAGGTGGCTGTAGAAGACACTCTGTGATCCTTACTTGGTCACTAAACCAGGATATGAATTACTACTCTTCCCGGAAGAATTGTATGCAAAGTTAGGACTCCAAAGTTCAAGCCCAAGGAGCAAATCACCACGAAGAAAAGACAACGTATTTAGAAGTCTATTCATTACTGACACATTAGCTGAACTTGTGTTTTCATTGGTACCTGTTCAGACCTTTCCTGTCCAGCGTACACTTCCTCTTGTGAAGCACA
>NW_009648440.1:1832637-1834718 GCF_000708025.1 Charadrius vociferus
AATGTCACTTTCTACCTACACTGAAACACAGAGAATGGCGTATGCCCAGCAGAAGACACAGTCATGTACTGTCACGTGTGCTTCCAGAGTGCAAAAATTGAGTGAATTGTATAATGCATAGTTTTGTACCTACATTTTCCACTCTGGCCACTAATTTAGATATTACTTGTGTAATAACTATTTTAGGATCAGAAGAAGTAGAAGGAAGAAGAAATAGTAACAAGTGGATTTATGTATTGGGTCTGGCTAGGATGGAGTCAATTTTCTTCATAGCAGCTCGTATAGTTTTATGTTTTAGATTTGTGACCAAAACAATGCTGATAACACACTGTTTCAGCTATTGCAGAGCAGAGCTTGCACAGCATCAAGGTCTTTTCTGTTTCTCCCTCTGCCCCACCCCAGTGAATAGACTGGAGTGTGTGCAAGAGGTTGGGAGGGGGCACAACCAGACAGATGACCCAAAATAATAAGAGATACTCCATGCTGTAAAGTGTCCTGCTCAGCAATAAAAAGTGAGAGAAGGGGGGGGGTTACAGAGGTTAGTCATCTTTTGGCTCAGGAACTGTCTGGGTATCAGTCTACCTGTGGGAGTCATGATTGCCTTTACATCACTTGATTTTGTTTTCTGTTTCTCTTTTTCCACTTTTTCTCCACTTCTTACTGGTTGAGATAAAAATTGTTTAAGTTTTCTTGCTTTTACTCGTCTTTTCACTCTTCCTTTCCTCTTCCCCCATCCCTATGGGGGTGGGGGGAAAGTGAACAAGCGGCTGTGTAGTCCTTAGCTGCCTACCGGCATTAACCCACACCACAAAATTGACACAATTTTTCCTATTTTCAACTATTTACATTCAAAATATTTCCTCGGGAACACCATCAGTTTTTACAGCCTGTCCATTTAATTTCTTACAGATTACTTAGCCTACCCCTAAAGTAGTAAGGACTGATAGCTCTAATCACGCCCAAAGCCATCCATAAGAAGACGATGCATAGTAATTGTTTTTTCTCTATTATGTTCTAAAGGAAACAAAAAAAATACCGTGTTCAAGAAACATTTCAAGGAATGTTATTTAACAACTGAAAAAACTGTAAGTGTTATGTATCCATTTGAAACACTCTCCACCAAGTAATTTCATTACTAACAGTGACAGAACTCTTCTGAAGTCTACTGTGACTTCTCAAACTGTTATTTTTCTAAGTATCAAAAACACTATTCATCCTCCTCTCACCAAAATCCCCCAAGCAACTGATTCACCTTTTGAACAAACATGCAGCAAAAATCTGTTTTATGAAGAGTCGAGTGGCTTTAGATCTGTCCTGATATAAAATAGCATTTTTCCCTCCTTTTCTTTTTCCTGTGTGTAAAAATGTAAACACCACATTCTTTAGATCTAAGACTTTTTTGTTCCTTCCCCTTTGAAAAAAAATCCTGCGCAAAGCAAGATTTTAACCTAGCACACACATAAAATAGAGTGATCATCGTATGAAAGAGAAGCAAATGAACAAGTAACTAGAAAAGCAAAATTTCTTTGGCCTCCAAGAAGTTAACAACTTGGACCCAGCATGGAAAAAACATGAAGGAGCAGGGGCTTTCTTATTTGACCCTGAAGAGCATCCATTAAAAAAACATCCGTTTGGCAGAAACTAGCAACTCAGTGCTCTCAGGGAAATTGCTCACACGAGCCACACAAGGCAAGTCCCATGCTGGCCCTGGCCAAGATCCACTTCCTTTGGAGCCAATTCTGCTCCAAATGGCATTGGAGCATCCATTCTCCCGATGGCAGGACAGCAGCTGGCAGCATAACAGGGACGCTCCGGGTTACAGGGACGCAAACTTACGTCTGTCAGAAACCCCAGCAGACCCCTTGCTTGGCGGTACCTGGCTCCTGCCCCGGGGACAAAAAGAGGGAAGGGGGACAGGGACCGGCGTGATCCTTAAAGCTTCCTTCCTGCCCACTCGCCTGCGCCCACCCCTTTGCCAGCCGAGCTGCCGGCGGCTGGCCCACGCCACGCCCCGAGGCCAGGACCGACGTGGCTCTGCCCGAGCACCTGCCAGCTGCCCCGGGCAGGGCTGGGCCTGCGGC
>NW_009648440.1:1835578-1866865 GCF_000708025.1 Charadrius vociferus
GGTCGCGGTTCGGTCAGGCGGGACGGCCGTAAGGCTGCGGTAGGGCCCCAGGGGTTTCCGTGTTTCACACCAGGGTGAAATCGAAATCGTTCGGAATCCTTGACAGGTTTTTGTTCCAAGGTTTGGCTAATGCTCTGCCGTCCTAATGCGAGCAGTAAATCACCCACCCGGGTGCAGCTGCTGCCTTCGTAAAAATCACAAAAAATGCGTTGCACTCCACGAAGGGGCCGCCTTGTCGTCTTTCCACATGAGGCTGCAGGAAGAAAATAATAAAAATACTTAGTCCTGACAAGCGAAAAGGTAAATGAGAGCAATAACAGCAAAATTCACAGAGAACAGCCAAAAGAATGAGGTAAAAAGCTCTACACGAAAAGCAGCTAAAGGCGTTTTTGTGAAAATACGTGAATTAGGTGTAACTTGAAAATACATAAAATCATAGCGGGCTATAAAATGGAAATGCTATGCTTCTAGCAACAATGTGCAGAAGTATTTAACATTATACATCAATACATATCTATTGTCCTGTAGTCATTAAGAAATTTGAGCTTTTATGTTTGCAGTGTTTGAAGTTTTCTTTTACCTTTTCCAGTGCTACTGTAGTAAATCAGTATGTATAATGGACAGTAGCAAGAAGTGCACAAGCATTTAAAATCATATTTTTAAGGATATTTATTAAGTGACAAGCACCAAAAAGAAGATACGTGCTTGAGGTTGACTTTAAAAAATAATTTTGAACCCATCTTGAGAGGTTCCAGTGCTTCTTGGTTTGGGTTTCCTCTATCTAGGTTGAGGGATTTCACATTTAGCAAACAATTTAGCTTTTTGCAGCAATGGGGATGGTGCTTTTCGCTGTCTCCATGACAGAAGAACTACCCCAATAACTCAAGTAAATAAATCCAAGCTTGCACATGGTCAGCTGGGATTTTCTAGTTTTGTATGAGTAAATTGTCTAGACGTGTCATCTGTAATGAACTGTACTATTACGGATATAAGTGGCGTGACTACTTGTCCATGATGTTTTTCCAGCTACCGCTAGGTGGGAAATGGGTATCAAGAAGGAGCGTGAAGCTCCCAACTTTGTGAAGTTTGAAGACAAGTTAAAATATGTAGGAGGCAAGATGTGGACTAGAGTGTGCCTGAATGACTCAGTGGAGGCAGACTGGTAGGAGGAAAAAACAAACCGTAACACTAAATGGGATTGACTAAGTACCCTGTAACTGGAACAAAGAACCTGGGGGCATGGGGCTCTTGACTAGGAAGAGCATTGAGGAGAGACACACTGGCAAATGTGATTCTGATATTCAGTAATATCTGAGACTTTGCAGTCTTTTTGCTGTCTTACTGTAACATTTCTGTTATTCAGAAATGTAGAAATTAGACTGCTTGATTTCGTCTCGGAAGGTCTCCTGCCTTTTGGTAAAGGACATGCCATTTGCAATGCATTTTTTCTATTTCTGTTACCCATGTTCCATCATTCAAACTGGAGAAAGTGCAGAGTGGGGTGTATGCTGGGGAATGTTCTTTTTAAATAAAGCAGAAGAATGAACGACGAGTAGGATGTTTATTATTGATCTCACAGATGTTTTTGCAGTCTGCAATATGAACACGTATGGATTACTGGTAAAGCTGGAAAGCAAATTACATTTTCTTTTATCGTTTTTAAAAATGAAGTTAGGGCTTATGAAAGGTACTGGATTCAGACTCTGGGGACCTAACTTCTCTGTTTATCTAGGAAATAGATATTGTACATCACAAGCAGAGGCAGTGGAAGTATTAAAGATCTCAAAGTTCCACGCAGCCTGTCTGTACTTCTTCTTGACCAACTCAAGGTACCAATATGGAAGCTTACTCTGTGCAAAAACTTAATCCTATGTCTTTCTTCTGGAATACGTAACTGAAGATACATAATAATGCTGTTGCTGTTGTTTTATTGACCAGAACTTTTGTTCGCTACAACCTAACTTAGAAATGCCAGCTTCATATTAGGTTTTATTGTCTTTGTTGTTTAGCCTAGATTGTTTTCCAGTTCTTCAAATATGAGCATTTCTAATTTTTCAACTGTAAAATGGTACGCCTGTGCCCAGCCCCTATATAGTTGGCTGGGAATTAACCAGAACAAAAGTGTTGTGCATTTCTTGTTTGTGGAAGGGAACACAAATATGGAATATATTTAACAGGTGCACATCTTGCTTTTTGCTAGTGGATTATGGACAGTAATATCTTTGTGGCATAACATGTGTTCCTATTACAAGTTTGAACAAGTAAAAAATATTTCCTGTGTGTGCAAAAATTACCCAGTACAGGTATGTTTCCCCATGAAACGTGTACATAGGTATACCATTAGTGACACAAGTATCCACAAATATTTTCACCTAGCTGATAAATAAAATGAAGTTAATGAAGCAAAACAATGAGGGTTTTTTGTTATATTTCAGCACGAAACGCAAATTAATACCACTTTCAAAAGCCTGAACCCACCTCTCAGCTGTGTGTTTTTTAGCTTTGTATAATTTTAGAATCTGCTGTGTTGAGTAAAACATGATATATGCAAATGAGGATGCAGTTTGTGAGTCTTGATACAGCTAAAACCACTGTAATTTACTGGCTTATTGTCTTTACCAAAAATGGTGGGGCATGCAAAGCCTGCTATTTCTTTATGAATTGTGCTTTAGGGTTTGCATTCAAGACAACTAAGTATTATGCAAAAGGAAGTATTTTGGTTAGATGAAAGTGCATTTTGGCTGTCATAACGTCATCTGCTGAGTTTGTGGGAATTAGGTGAAGAAATTTGATTAATAAAAAGAAGAGACGCTGTTTACCTCTGTAGCATGGGGAAGACGGGGCAAGAGGAACAGTTCTCCTGTTGACAAATATAGTGGTGTTACTGACAATTTAATGCTGTATGTTTCACAGGAAGATTTTCCTGCCAGCTTTGTGCTGTTACTCTGAGATGCTGTGGAATGAGAACGAAATAAATAAGACACATGTAGAATAAAGACTTGATTGGCTTTTTGCTAGGAGTATTTTTTAAATTAGGAATAAGTGCCCATCCAAACTGGGGATGGCTAGTCAAGTATTACAATATCAATGCAATTAAAAAACCATGCATTTTACCTTAAAATGTATATATTATTTAGGCTTCTCTAATAAATGTTTTCTGAATCCTTTCTTATAATTTTCTGCACTTAAATTTCAGCTGCAATGATTTTTCTTAGCCTAATTTTTAAAACCTTTTCTATTGTATTCCTTGTACTATTGCATTTTACTGCCTCAGAAACTAAATTGCAGTTTTAACAGTAACAAAAAGCTCTATGATTATAGAATACCCAGTTTGAAATGTGTGATACATCACTTCATATTCAAGGGAAAGCTATTGTATCTAGAATTATAAAGTTAAATTAAGGTTCTGCCTCTGACATTACAAAGTACTGTAATACGGATTTTTAAATTTTTAAATTGCACTTAAAACATGGAGCATATGACCAGACACATAATCTATCAATTGTTGATAACTGTCTAGATACAACTTCATTATTTCTGTCTTTTCACTGGTGAATATACATGCTAGTACTTGGAAATGCAAACAGTAAGTAATTTTTTCAGAGAGAAGGGGTGTGCAGATGTGTGTTTTAAAACTTGTTTGGAATAACATCATAAGGAATTTTGTGATCATAACTGGTTGATACCAAAAAAAATGTACTTAAGCAAGGATGTATTAAAATTATTTTGTGCTTTGTGATCTGAGTGGGTTAAAGTAACTTTACCAATCAGTTTAGGTCACAAGCATCCTTCTTTAGAATAACGTCTTTTTATTCATAAGCAGTTCTGAACAGGCATATGACCCGAAATTGACAGTGTTCCACTGATGGCACTCCAGAGCATGCAAGTAAAAGCTGTCGTACTTGTGCCTGCAGGTCTTTTGTTACACTGGAGACAATGGCGAGTGAGTGCTAGTGAGGCAGGTTGATTGATAGAATGTTTTCTATATAAAAATTTCTCACTGTCCTGTTGTATGATTTTTGTAATAGTTTAGGGGCTTCTAGACTGTAAATAATAGGGTGTGTCATGGCTGTGCAAAGTTTGAATTCTGAGAATTGAAGATGTGATGGATGTTCTTTCTTCAAGTGCAAGATTTGGGAGGTTTGCTGAGTAAGGATGTGGCTTTTTATAAATCCTGGAGATATGTGATGTGTGCTTTGATGAAATGTCAAGGGATATCTGGGCTTGAGAGCTAACCTAAGAACAAATATTGAGTCAGATCAAAGGTCTGTTTAGTCACTCTCTCTGATGGAGTCTAGAGAGCTGAGGGTACATTAAGCAGTCCTCCTAGCATAGCCCCCTGTCTTGTATGGAGGTTCTGTCTAGATTGTTTATTGGCCACTAGAAGACATCTCCTCCATCACTTTGTCTATCTTGCTTTGAAGATATTGAAGTTCTTGGCCTCTGTAATGTTCAGTTAAGGAGCTGCTGTAGGGATCTTTAACAGATTCTCAACTTGGATATATCTGGGATTGAAGAGTACTGGAAAGGGCATGGAATGGCTAAGTGGAGACATTATATGGTATTTTGAAGTACATGAACTTGAAAGGTAGGTGTTTGACAAGCAAGGTATGTTCCTGGAAGAGAAAAGAAACAGTTTTTTAGGTGTCAAGTGCGTACAGGAAAGGAAGGATTGATATCTCTCAGAAGAAGGAAAAGAGAATACGAGGTCTATTTTATGCTTCTGATTGGTGGCTTGAGGGAGAGAATAGGTTTGGACAGGCTTGCCTGGTGAATGATATTTTTAGATAATCATAAAAGTATTTTATCTTGTGTTGAAATAAATTTGAATAAAAATTCCTGAGTTTCTAAAGTTCGTTCATCATTACATCTTAATTCCTCTTAAAAGGGAGTTGAAGTAATTTTTACACTTCAGTGTTTTTTCTGCGGAATTAGTTAATAATATTAGTTAATAACTTGAGTCAAAGAACTGTGTGTGCTTTGCCGATGTGCTAGAAAAATTGTCATCTGGGAATTAGCCACAATTGCAGTTAAAAGCAATATACTGTATTTATTACTAAAGACCTGGTACAATAAATAATGGATTTTATATGTATTCTCAAATTTTCTGAAGGCTAGAAAGATTGTGAAAAACTCCATAACATAATGTAATCTGAAGAAACTAACATGTTACACATGGGAAGGTTTTGAAATGAATCCTCACATCACTTGGTTTCTACTCATGGGTGTTTTTATGATATTTTATAGTGTCATATGAGTATCTTTCAAACATGAGTTGATAAAACAGCAGTCCTGTGAAGTAGTTTTGTCACTGCTTTACGGGCATCAGAACTGGTATGCTACAAGATAAAATGATATGTCCAGGTTTATATGGACTTCAGTGGGTGAGGTAAGAAGAGAACACAGAGATACCTCTTGCGTTAACCCTTCCTCATGTTTTAAAAGGGTTGAGAACTTGTCATACATGTGCGAAACCATTTTTATGAAAAGTTCTATTAATCTGTCCTAATCCTGACCCTGCAGTTATCTGAGAATGGATCCACATGGCACACTACGACAGAGTATCCACTGAAAATTTTTACAATTGGGCCTGTTTATCCCTGCCATAAAGTTATATCTTGCATGCATGAAAATATATTTTGGAGACTACAGAGAATTTACTAGAGTAGCCAGAGAGTCATCATCAAAGATATTCTCTACTTGTCATTGGATGGAGTCTCTTTTGAACTGACATGTGCTGGGCTCAGCTTCCTCTGGTCCTGTTGGTGAGAAATGTAGTTCAATTTCTGCAACAAGCAGGAGACCAGCCTGTCAGAGCCAGAAACTTCCATAACTGCCAGCTTCACCCTCTGGCATCTTCTTTGCTATAAAGTTGCATTCTGATGTGGTTTGTAGCATTTGGTGTCACCAGTACTGTTTTCTGTTACAGGAGGTGTCTCATCTCTGGTTTCCCACAGTGTGAAATTGATGAGATTGATGAGTGGTGTATTGAGCATATCCTTCCTTCCATACAATCTCACCATTGTTTGCCATATGTCAACAGGCCATAGGAAACATTTGTGTAGGCCGATGATTATTGTGTAATGTCCACGTCTGGACTAGCGGTGCTGGGCCTGCAAGAGCATTGCTTTGCTTCTAAGTATTTGTCTTACTCTGAGGTCGTAGCATTCAAGATCTTACCTGTTCTTTTATACTAAAATGGCATGAAGACAACAAAACCAACTAAAACATCTTTGGAAATGTGGATTGTTCAAGTTTCAGAACTGTACAGAAGAGGGGGACAACTGCAGAGCAGACATTTGTGCTCTGCCTCCCCCAAGAAAAGTATCATTATTTACCTCAAGAAAGTTGTACTTAGTCCCCCAAATGCTGTATCAGCTTTTGGTTTTGTCTGTGTGTTTTCGATGTAATGATGATGTCCAGAGACAGCAAGCAGAGTTAGTTGGTGCTTTTCAGTGTTATATTGTCAGTGCACATGTACTGACCTGGCCTACTTTCTACTACAGTGAACAGGACCTCTGATTTCTTGTGCTGATGGTCTGGTCAAGCTGGTTGGAGATCTTCTTGTAAGGCAGCAGCGTGCTGCATGCTTTCAGACGTGTGCATGATCGTTGTGCAGCTACTGACTACTATAGGCTTCTGAAGAACCATCTCTTTCCCATTTAATAGCAAACAGCTGCCTGTGTTTTCTTACTAATTGAAACCCCGTGCATTGGAATAAATAATCAGCAATGACCCCCCTGCTGCATTTTGCAAGCTTAATTGTAGCAGTGATAGAAGTATATATTTATTAGGTAGATATTTCAATGTATGAAGCATGTATGTCAGAAAAGGCCTCTAAGTGGAACAGGATGATCCTCAGTTTGTCAAGTGTCTCTTCTGACTCTTCAGGTTTTTTGTTAGGCTTTTGTACTGCATCACGTTGGTATTTTTCACTTGAGCTCTTGAGTTATTATTACTATTTCAGCAGTTTCACTTTAGTTTATGTTTTCCCTTTTCCTTCCCTGAGTGGCTTTAGCTTACATAGTCTTTCACAACTTCGTAAACCTAAATAAACATTACACGGTGGGCTGCTTAAAACCTGGCCTTGACTCATAGATATCTGAGCCCCTGAGCTGTGGATTACACTGGGAATTTTATTGCTTCAAGAAATACCCAGGTAAGAAGTATGGTTAGATCCTTCAGTGTGCCGACAAACATTACAGCTCTTAGCTTGTGAATATGTGATTTTAAAAAAACAACCAAACAGAAATCAGCCTTTCCACACGTTTTGGTAAATAACTGGAAGGATAAAATTTTTATGTATACCTTCAGGCAAAGAGCACAGTTGTCTCTTTGAAGGTTGAGCTTTATCAGCATTACTTGTGTTCTTTTTACTCAGACTGAGTATATGAGTAAACTTTATTTTCTCCTTCTAATGCATTGTGTATTGCCTGTTTTTAATGGGGTGGGATACAATGTATCCAGAGTCTATCTAAAATGCTTGAGCAGAAAAACATTTTGTGGCATAATTAATGCAGCTGGCAAACATGAACTGATAGCTAGAAAGTTATCTTCAATGTCCTAAAAATTGTGTCATGTCATATGTGACTTTATTGCCTTCACTAGAAATCCCTATGGATGTATCTGACTTCTAACTACACAGAGATGGTACCCAACTTTGGGCTCTGCTCATTACATAAACGTTCAGGAGAGGACAGTATAAAAGCTGCTTCAAGTTCTAGAAGATAGCAAGAAATTGGAAAACCATAGTAGAGTAATAAAAACACTTAGATATTATTTATATTAAACTCTGAATGTTCTATTTTATAATTTCATTTGCATCATTTTTATAGCAACTGAGTTACTCCTGTAGGCATGAAGTAATTAAAAAAGCGTTACATTCCTTTGAGTGCTTATTGAGTCATCATAGGTGCTTCATTTTTTTATTTCATTTTTATTAACAACTCATGCACTAAATAGAAGGGAAAAGTTTACTGATTTTGCATGAAATTGCTAATTCCACAGTCTGTGAGTACCCATTACACCATGAAGCAAAGAATACAATTCTTTTCAACCTTCTACAAAAATTAATACGTTATTTTTTTTGAAAAATCACCACAATTTTTGCCCCTTAATTTTTTGCTGAAAATAGTAATTGCAATAAAATAGCATACTGTCTCCAAATATGCTTAAATGTCAGACTATTTACTGCCATAGTAGAGATATATAAAGAAACTAGTTTTGCTTTACTGAGTAAACAACCAAGAACATTTTGATTATGAATATGTAAGCATCATTTATATGTGGGGTGACTGACTTTTTCCTATATGTCAAATCTATACAGATTAAGAGGCTGATGTAAATGTCAATATGAATCCAGGTATGACAGCTCTATTTATTTCTAAACATGATGTACAGCGCAGTGCCTGTTTCTGTAACCAAGTGTGCCTGGAAATTAAGTGTGTCATATGCATTCATTTAAAGAAACAGCCTACAGTCTGCTAAAGACATCATAGAAAGAAAAATAACCCTTTCAAGAAGGGAATTTGTTACTTGGCTATTTTAATGTGAATTGTTTCTTCTTTGCAGCATGTCTACTATGTCTTTGGTAGCCAACCTGATTACCCCGTATCATAAAAATTTAGTACCTTTCTACTGCAGTAGTTACTGGGTTATTGTTCATTTTGAAGGTATAATCAAGTCCATAAATTGCTAACTCTACTGGTGAACTTAGGCCAATAATCTAAAGGTTCCCCACCCCACCCCATGGTCCATCCTGCAAGCTTTTTTCCTTTACTAAGCAGCTTAAACTGATATTTACAAATAAGTTAAGTAGCATTATAACATGCTCATTATTCTCAGTTTATTACAGTTATATTCCAATTGCTTGGTTGTGTTGAAGGTAGTCTATTTTTGTGTGGTTTTTGGTGTTTTTCTGAATCTACACAGCATTATTACTTGGGGTAACCCGGCCAATTCTGCCAAGGCCTTCAGCATATTCTGTATAGACCCAAATCACGTTGGAACATGACTAGGTTGCAGTGTGGTTGGGCTCCATTAATTATATTGTTTAGTGATACCTGGAGCAGTAGCATTATTAATGGTGTGTGAGAAAGATGAAAGTTACTTGGGGCACAAAAGCTGGTGGCAGAAAATCCTTCCGTGAGCAAGAACCAGCAGGGTTCACTGTAAAGGATTAAAGGTAGTGTTGAACAATTTTAGGTAGAAAACTAGTAGCCTTTAGTTCCTGTGTACCCAATGCATTTAATTTTGAAGATTAATCAATTTTTTTCTCATATTTACTGCAAGAGAGAAAAAGAAAGTAAAGGGAAAAATAAATTTTGTAGATTTACTATAATGAATAACTGTTCTTATGGCAAACACCTTGGCTAGTAAGTATGATTAGTATTATTCTATTTGTTTGTGTGAGCATTAATTGCAGTCAGCCATTCTGAAAACATGCTGTACTACAGTTGTTTTAGAATAGAACCTGGTTATACGAAAATATAAATTTAATCGTACTTTGCTTGTAAGATATGCTTCAGCTATCTTAAAGGCTATTCCTTATGGGAAGTAGCTAGAACTCTGCCAGTTTTGAACCTCCCTATTAGGAACTCTTTGATAGTTCACTTGCCAGCACAATTGTTCCAGGGCTTACTAACCAGAATGATTGCTTTTGGCTGAGGTATGTGCACATATTTCAGTGACTCTTCGAAAACCAATGGGTATTTTTTTTAGATTGAAACAAAGTTACTCTGTGTAATTTTCCCTGGGATTCTTCAGTCTCTTGATGTTCAGTGTTTTACATGTTGGAGTGTCCTTTGTAGATGTTTGAACTCCATGACTACAAAGCTGAACTGAGTAGGAATTCAGTTTAAAGTGATTGAGTGTGGTGGTGGACATGACCTTAAGAAACGAACAGTGATGTTTCATGACTTACAGTATCCATTTACAACATTTTCCATTAAGAAAGAATGAAAACAGTTCTGTTTGCTTGTTACCTGAAGTGAGAAGCCATCTGCATAGAAATGTAGTCTTTTAGTCCAGCCATTTATCTGTAATACTTTGCACTAGTATAGTGTTTGATAATTTCTGAAGATGGCATAAGCTCTCACAAGTAGTCTTTCAACACCATGCTGGTTTTATTCTAGCTCCTGTTAATAGGTGAGAAGACTGAAGAAGTGAGTGAAACACTTATAACACAGTGGGCAGTAGTACTTGTATTGTTAGAGCTCATTAGTTCCTTTCACAGCCCAGTGATCGTTGTCCCAGAATGCTTCGGCTTTGAGGAGAGTTTGACTTCTTTTTGCAATGTAAAATGTAGGCTGATTCCTTTTTTTGTTGTTGTTGAAGATAGGCAGATTTGTCTTTGTTCTCAAAAGTTTGCTGGCTCGGTGCATTTGTTGCTTTTTTATTTACTCGTATCTGTATGTTTCTGTTCTGTGAACATTTTTTTAGAAATCTTTAGGCACATAGTATAGTCATAGAGAAAGTTTTGTTCAACCTGATTTAGCTGGATGAAATTCAAGAGTTAGTTGGGATTAGGAGGAGTTCTCTGATCATGAATGTGAACGTGAACAGTACTATTGGTTAAGTAAATTTCCTCCTTGTAGTTTGTGGATTGAAGTGCCTGTTTCATAAATGGAAGATGAAGCCCATGGATTAACTCAAAAGTTTTAAGGAACAAAAATGCATCTGAACTACTAAACAAGCTTTTCTTATCACAGAATCACAGAATCTTCAGAGTTGGAAGGGACCTCTAGAGATCATCTAGTCCAACTCCCCTGCTAAAGCAGGATTGCCTAGAGCACATTACTCAGGACTGCATCCAGGCAGGTTTTGAAAATCTCCAGAGAAGGAGACTCCACAACCACCCTGGGCAGCCTGTGCCAGTCTGTCACCCGAACTGTAAAGAAGTTTTTTTGTGTGTTGGACGGAACTTCCTATGTTCCAACTTGCACCCGTTGCCCCTCGTCCCGTCACTGGGAACCACCGAGAAGAGCGTGGCTCCATCCTCCTTCAACCCACCCTTTAGATATTTGTAAGTAGTAATAAGGTCTCCCCTCAGCCTTTTCTCCAGGCTAAAGAGTCCCAGCTCTCTCAGCCTTTCCTCATAAGGGAGATGCTCCAATCCCTCAATCATCTTGGTTGCCCTTCGCTGGATTCTCTCCAGCAGTTCCCTGTCCCTCTTGAACTGGGGAGCCCAAAACTGGACACAGTATTCCAGTTGTGGCCTCACCAGTGCCGACTAGAGGGGGAGAATGACCTCCCTCGACCTACTGGTCACACTCTTCCCTATGCAGCCCAGGATTCCATTGGCCTTTTTGGCAGCAAGGGCACACTGCTGGCTCATTGACAATTTACTATCTACCAGGACCCCCAAATCCTTCTCCTCAGAGCTACTTCCCAGCAGGTCCACCCCTAACCTATACTGCTGCCTAGCATTTTTCCTCCCCAGGTGCAGGTGTCAATTTTTGTAATGTTTGTTGAGGAGCAAAGTGTCTGTTTCCCACCAAACTGAGAGTCTGAAAAATTGGTCTTTGGTCTTGCTATTTTTGTGATCATGTGCTCAAATGCCATTAGGCTCAGGAAATATTGCCTGAATGTAGTAATCTTTGGCAAAACTATTTTTCATTTCAAGTAATTGGGTTATCAGTGTGAGGTTTCTAAAAACAGTGAGGTGTTTTCACCTGATACTAAACTGGAAGTGTGGGAGCAGGATGAATGGTTTCTGCATCCCTACTGCATGCAATGCTTGGCAGTCTGTGCCTGGACTTCTGCTAGATTTAATTTTGCTGTACTTGAGCCTTGCCTGGCATTCACTGCTGCTCTGCAGACCTGGAAAAAACCTTTGTTTTGTTGCAAATGATTATTTTTTTTGGGGGGGGGAGAAGTGAAAGTGCTTTTTAAAACTGGTCAGTGCTGCACAGTTTGATTCCATGTTTTCTTGGGTAATAGCTTTGGATATATTATTTGTTGTTCTTCAGAGTCATGAAGTGACTAACCTAATTTCAGCTTTGAATGTATTCTCCAGTATTGCTTGTTCACTTGGGTGCCTTGGATATTTGGCTGGCTGAACAAAAGGGACAGAAAGATTAGGGATGCATTTTTCCATGCCCTGGAGAGAAGCTCCTAGAGGCAGCTTTTGTATGTTTTCTGGTGGTAACTAGAAATTGATATAATACTGTCAGACACAAGGTATTTTGCTGTGTTTTTGTCAGGAACATCAGAGTGTGGAAAATCCTGAAGGAGCAAAGAAGGGTCACTCAACAGTTATATTCATAATTTAATCTTGTTGTTATATAAGCATGTCCAAAGTTGTCCAAACTCGTTCAGCTCCTGCTATTGGTGACCTGCTGAATCTATTCTATTTGAGGAAAAGAATACATGAATAGTAAATAATTTATTGTTTATGAAATTAATTGTTTAATTTTGTATCCCTTTCTACTGTTAGTAAATCCTCTGCATAAAGATAAACACAGTTTCACAAAAGATTGTCTAAGAAGTGGTATTTACAGAAATGTCAGTTGCAATTTTTTTTTGCTTAGTGTCAGTTTGTTAGAGGAAAGGGTGAACTGCGAGAGCTGGAATAGTACTTACTCTAGGCCTCCTGAAAATTAGATACAACAATAGTTCTTAATAAACCTTCCTGGTTAAACTAAAACTGCATTCAGATTCTGAGATTCAGAAGTGCTAGAGGCTGGATTGGGGTGATTTGTAAGTCAAGAGCAGGTGGTATCCGCAGGATGGTGGCTGAATGTGACTGTTAAGAGAGATGACTTATACCAGAAGTGCTGTGCCCTTCTTCTCAGGGCAGTGTCTGGCTAGGAAACATACTCTTTTAGGCCAATTCTGTTGGCAGCAAAAAGGAGACCTTGCATGCTTGCATTTGTCAAACTGATTTTGATTGCTAGATGGACTAAAGTATGCTGAGCTGTTTAAATAAATTTTCCTCACTAAAGTAAGAACTCTTGGACAGCTATAGTACATTTAAAAATCTTTGTCACATTTGCATATTGGTTTTGTGATTCTAGTTATTTCTAATAGTCAGGATAAGGATTTGTTAGACCTTCTTTAAAGGATGCTTTTCTTGTGCTCAGTTCATATAGTGATACTGCAACCCACTGCTTAGATGGTCTTTAGCTCTTATTGCACTGTTATATGTTCTGCTTTGGGGTAACAGTGAACAATTTTTTTGAAGAAGGCAGCCTTCATTAAGAATAAAAAGTACTTTTAAATGTACAAAACATCAAGTGTGAGCCCACTCTGTGCGTAATTTATCTGTGTCTTCGTGGGTCACTTGAAGTGTGTGTGTCCATGCATGACTTTTTTTATATAGGCCTCACTGGTATCACATGTGATTGTGAATGATGTACAGGTAAGAAGCTTGTGCCCAGTAGATATCATCTACTAGACTATGCCTATAACTTCCATAAAGACCGGTCCAAGGAAAACTTGTGTGAGGAGAAAAAAAATAAATCGCAGACTTCTACATGACAGAAGTATACTGTACGACTTTCACCGCCTCTTGCTTGACTGCATGTTGCTAAAGACATTCAGGTCAAAGCAACCTTGTTAAGACTTGGTAGGGATTATTTCCTCCTTGGTGTAGTCCTCCCATAAAGTTGTTTCAATTCCAACAGTGCAAATTTCTGCAGCTTGTTATTTACTAGAAATGCCAACATAACTTCACAGGGAATTGACACCAAGGAAACCAGATTAAGCAGTATGGTGTGATATAGACATATATATAAATGTAATGTGGTATATAAGTCTTCCATCCCTTTTTGAGTATTAATTGCCCCAGAAGACCATCCATGTTCTATCACAAGGATGGAAACGGAGAACATTTATAGAAATTAATGCTGTGTGCTTAGCCAACACCAGGACCCTAAGAACTTAAAAAGTATGAATAAATGTATTCCAATTACAGACTAATGCAGGTAATGGGTTTATGGTACTTAGAGGGCTAGATCTGTTCCCTGACAGCCTGCAGACATTAGGGGCCCCTCATGACCAGCCTGCAATGTAGGCATTATGGAGTGATTTTTACTTTACTGCCTTTTCCATCAGATCATCCCCTTTCTTTCACACACAAGGTTAATTCACTTCTTGATCACATTATTTCCTCGCTGCTCTTTGACAATATAAAAATTCTGAGTGGACAGCTCAATCCCTCTTCCATCTCAGATTTGATTGTTATGGTATTGCCTGGCGTCCCTCAGAGGCCTCCAGCAGCCTTTGCTGCACTTTATGACACTTAAATGGCTGGGCTACAATTTCTCCATCTATTCACGAAATGCTGTTAATAACTCATTTCCAAAGAGGCCCTTCTTTATGTCTTGGCATTAAAGGATTTTTTATTAGGTGCCAGGATAGGTGACACACAGCCCCAGTAACCAAAGAGTTAATTAATCTGTTGAAATTTATTGCCTTTTATACTGCACTCAGTGTGACAGTCCCTAAGAGAAACAGACACTATATTTACAACCGAGCTGAAATATTCAGTAATATAGTCTGCATACTGACCCACTCCATCAGTGTATGCCTTTTGCTGGAGTACCCATTAATCAACTAAGATGGATTTGTGTAATCTGTCTTCTTTCTTATTCTGAGATTCCAATAAATATTGAAATAATAATTTATTGATTACTCTGCAATATAAATGTGTAGTAAAGGCACCCGAGATATTTGCATAGTAATGCATTTCAAAGCTTTTGGCGTTCTGTAGGTATGAGGAAGAGAGAGATTGTAACAGTGGTTAAGAGTGATGGAATTCCTTCGGAATGCAGAACACCAAGTTCAGTGTTAGCAGCATTTGGTGGTCTTCTAAGGTCATTTTTGAGATTGGTAAAGTATAAACTGTAACAGGGTTATAGTTGTTCTCTAAAATCTGTATATTAGGGGTAAGTCTGTGTTGTGTTATTGGTCTCTCATTTGGGTTACAATAAATACAGGGGCATTTGACTATTTTGTAAACAAAAATGTTTCGATTCTTTTCAAGTGAGGTGTTTATCAGAAGATACCAGCTTTGTTCTTTCCAAAAATAACAGTGTGGGCTGGCTGCCCACTGTATTGAAGTCCTGCTGTAAAAGGTGTGTATTCCTGTAACGTACATGACCCAGTGGGGCAGATTATTTGATGTAACTCTACTGAGAGGTGAAATACAGAAGGCTTTATCAAGAGAGGGTTTACAACAGTTTCTGGCATAAATTAGAGAATTTCTGGGGATTGCTGTAATTCATAGCAGCCTTTCTTTAGCCAGTGGGATGCAGTATACCATGTATTTTCTATAACAGTGAGATCCAAGGTTTCCACACACCTAACTGTGCTCTATGCTAGGGTCTAGCATGGAGTATAAGGCAGGTTTTTTTGTTGACTCTATGCTGCCTTCCTGTGGTAATTTCTCCCTGCCTCCTTGTGGTTTACTCATTTGTCTTGTTTATCACTTTAGTGGTGGATAAAGGCCATGGCAGAAACCCAAAGCGGCTCTGCATAACTATTGAAATGTCATGTACAAGTGCATTCAATTACAGAGAAAATCTCTTTGTTGTTTATGACCTTGTCTGGTACGTGGGACTAAATAGGACCAAAACTGTGGTCAATATTAATGCTGTTTTTAAAAGCTGCTGCATCAAAAAGTTAAGGATGGACAATCTACTTGGAATATTACCAGTTGAATATTGTATGACCCTTGTGAGGTAGTCACAATTTGCCTCTTCATGCTTTTTCTTCTCATTTTCTTAATATCTTTCTGGTGATAGGAGCTAGAAGCAGCCTTACAATAGACAGCAAGACTGGTATTTCTGCCAGAGAAAGTTGCAAGAGAGAAGCTGACCAAGGTGTTTGGATCACTCTTGGAGAGGTATTCTTTTACTAACTCCAATTAGAATTTTTGCCCTTACTTCATAAAGGCTTCTGCCCTTGCAGACAACGGAGCAATAATTAGATAAGGGTTTTTTCTGGCTGCTGTTTAGGAAAAACAGATCATTGTCCTTTCTTTGAGAATGCCTACAAGACAAAAATTTGCTCTGGCAAATCATTTTCCCTAAGAAATTACAAGAACCAGTCAGTATGGCTGATGACTTGCACTTCACTTTCTAGTATGGCCTAAATTTGTTTTAAAGTTTCAGTTGCCTGTTTAGGAGACTCTAGTGTCTCGAAAACTGAGAAGGATCAATTTTCATAGCATTAACAGAGCAATACATCCCTCTAATAAAGTAGCTTTCTTATTAAGAGATTACTTATGGTTATCAGCATGACTCTGTCATGTAGCATATGAGATATTTAGTTTTGCTTGTTTCTTATGCTGTAAATACAAGGTTTTTCTCTCTCATATGTATATGGATAACCACTGTGTGAGACTTTCAGTGTAACTGTTGGTCTGTTTTGCCCTGAAGATTCACATGCAAAATTTCATTGCTGCTTATTTTTCCTAGATCCCAAATAAGTTACCAACACTGGAATATTTGGGGTTTTTTTGCTTATGAAAAACTTTAATCTGCTTCTAGGTGCTCTGAGCTCTGCTCTCTCAATACCTTGGTACCAACCAGTATTATCTATTTGTCTAGTATCTAATGTAGCATATTCTTGCTCATGAAAACCATGATCATGAGTGGAGTTTTGGGGGATAATTTTTTTCCTGGAGAAGTGCAGGAGCCCTTAGTTGAATTCAGTCACAAGTGGTTTATGCAGCACATTTCAAGTCTCCATAACAATTTTTCATAGTTTTGGGTAACTGCTTGTGATCAGAATAACTGAAGTATAGATAAAATTGTACTGCACAGGATTTGTTTTCTAGTGTCTTGCTGATAAGGTTAACCAGATGGTGAAGTATAATCATCTAGGCAGTACCATAGATCATTGCAAAAAAAAAAAAAGAGACAAAAATGGAGGATGATGATGAATTTTCTGTTGGTTTTCTTTGTGCGTAAATTGAAAAAGACTGAAAACCTACAGAAAGCCAACCTTTAAAAACTAAACAAAACCAGTGCCATTCTTTCCTCCATTTCTGTCCATAGCACAATATCCCAAGGAAGTCTAAACCTGTTGGTTGGACCTTTTATTTCTTTAATGAAATCTCACCTATTGTGAATTTGGTATCGATTTTCAGGAGTGCATATTCTGTTCCCTAATTCATGACATTAAGTATCTTAAGATCAGACACAGGGGTTTAAAATATAAACTACTTAGTATGATTTTTTTTTATATCACATTGCTTTGAGTGATCTGAAGTCAACTATTGTAGGAAGATCACAGAATTAAGCTGCTTTGCAGCATGATCTGGCTGTTAACCCACAATCGTATAATGTTATAAATCCGCAATGGTTTGTTTTTTCTTTTTTTTAATTATTTGATCCCTGTTGTCAGGAACAGGGACTTCAGTGACAGAGATTCTAGTGATAACAAAAATGCCAGCATGGTCCTAGGGTATCTAGTGAAACCTCTCATTTTGAATATTAAGTTAGCAGTGGTTTCTTTAGTCAATAGCGTTCCCCAGGGCTGTCTAGCGATTACATGGGTTTGATATAAAAATGATTGCAGCATCCAGCATCGCAAGATGCACATCACTCAGTAACTGTGCTGCTTCTGTCAGAAACTAAATTGTATATCACTTGACTGTACTGATTGGATATGGTAGACCTTGGGTGTTGGGAGACATGCTGCTGCTTCCACTCAGTATAGTGGGAATTTTGGTTTATTGAAACACTTCTTGGAATGCAAGATCAGGTCTGATATCACATATTATGTTAAATATTGTGAGACTGGGGTTTGCAACCTTTTCAGGGGTATGGACTTCGTTTTTATTGTGAGTTTGTACAGGAATTAAACCACACTGCCTGACTTCTGTTTCAGCACAAATGATAAGCAAAATTAATGGCAACAGACTATAGCAAAGTATTGCCTGTGCAAGAACTTACGTGAGTTGGCTGTTAGTAATGTGCTAGGATTCGACTAGGCGAGAGGAGTCAGAGCAGAAGAGTGTTAGAGAGTGTGAGTCATGCAGCTGCAGATTGTCAGCCATTAGCATATTGATAATTTAGATTGTCAAAGAATTTATACAGGTTTTAGATTTGGTGATTATGAGGCTGTTAGTGTAGATGGGGGCTTACTTATGCTTCTAGCCTCTCTTTGTGTTTGATTTGCTGTTGGGTCAGAATCATAGCTGTTAGAATTACTAAAAAGTAAGTTCTTTCAACATTATTAGGACATTGCAGGCAAGCTGTTACTATGAATAAATTGATCGTCTGAATGAAACTGAAGTCTCTTTTATCAGGTACTTTAGAAGCATCATTTAGTTGAGCTCTGTGTATGTTGCAGATGCTCATATGTTGAAAAAGAATGGAAGTGTAACAACATACCTGTGGGAAAACACGAGGAAGTGCTGATTGATATACTACTGTTTAATGATGATTTCTAGAAGAGCAATTATTTAAATTTCATAGATGACTGTATTTCTGAAAATATTTCTCCAGTTTTACATGGCACTTTTTTTGTTCTCATCCCTACTCAGATTAAACATATTATGCATTATAACTTCAGAAGTTTGTCTGTCTTCTAGAATTTTCAGCAGTCGCTATGTGTTATTCAACTTCTGGTTGAAGAATCATTTTCTAACCAGTTATTTTTTCAGAAAATTTACTATTTCTATTTCCAGATGTGTGTCTATATATGACATTTTATTTTTATTTACTTTTAGAGAAATTATGGTGTAGTAAGAACTGTTGTGGGTGATTGAACCCATCATTTAGGCACTGAAATAGTGTATATGTTCTGAGTGAAGATATTCAGGAAAAAGCCATTCAATGGCTTAAAGGTGATTTCTGCTTCACTCTACTTTGAATGCTTTCATAATAACCTTGAAAGAAATGAAGGTTATATATATATATGTCTGTACTGTTATGCCCGTGATTAACTCAAACATGAAGTTTTTTTAAATTGATAGTCATTTGGGACTACAGCTGTGGTGTAAGGAAGTGTTACACCATCCAAAGTCAACGGCAGTTGTGCCCTTATATGCCAGGCCTGACTATGGCCTCTGTCTGTTTAGCAATACTATATTAATATCATTTGGATATTCCCAGAGGTTATGTTTTCTTACAAGCTACATATTATGGTTGGCAACTTGTGACAGGTGCATTCTGGTTCCCATATGTCTTATGCAAAACTGCAGGAAAATATATCCGTGCTTTTAGCATCAATATGCCAAAATGTCAAGAGTCACCTCTCAGCATAAAGACCCTCAGAAATACAAAAGAAAAGTGCTTGGCATCATCCCTTGTAAATGCAGGCCTGTCTGAGGAGCTGTCTGCAGAAATACATCCGTCAGTCATTGCAGAGTACTGTGTGTGAGGGAACACCATGCAGCGCTGTCGCAGCTTAAACATTGCCCCTTCCTTCCGTGTAATGGTGTGTCTGGCATGAATGCCAGTTGCCGCAAAACTGAATGACGTTCAAGGTGAGCCTGTCATCGGCTGCTGTAGGCTTTTATTAAGCCAACATCTGAAGACCTCGAATTATAGCTGGGCAAATTGTAATGAATCATGTATAAGACTATAGATGATATCTCAACAGATCTTCACCTTGCTCAGGTTTACCACCTCTAATTTTTGTAAATTTTGATGTATGCATCTAAACTGCTTTTTCTGGTCTTTGTTCAAGATACAACCTTATAAGTTGATGCAATATAGAGTTACATTAGACCCCCTTTGGAAAAAGAAAAAACCTAGCTGTGTGATAGTTGATCTCTATATCTTACCCAACTCTGAGGTGGTTTTTTTGTTATGTTTCTGCATGGTTGCTACTAATTAAAAATACTTTATATTACATTTCGTTTAGAAAGCAAAACTGAAAGGCAATGTGATAATATGCGTAATATTTAATTTACATATGCATCTAAAGAAATTAAACAAGTGGAATCAAATTATAGTTTACATTGATATAATCAGGAATTAGAAGTTGAATTATAACTATAACATCCATGAACTTGACAGAAAGGTGAAGTTGTGTCATTTAAAATTCAAGGGAAAACCTCTTAATGTTATCTGTAGGTCTGGTTTGGGGTTTTTTTTTTTGAAGGTGTAATTTAATTTTTTCTTGAAAACTATAAGAAACTGACATGGACATATAAGGACAAGTAGTGTCATGGCTGTTTAACAGAATTATTAGTAATATATTTCAGAGAAAATATTGATTGACAGAGCCTTTTCTTAAGAAGCTTCTTTTTTTAGGTTATAGACGTGTATCTAAATACCAATTTTTTTCTTTCCCAGAAATTTACTACTCGTGTGACTCTGCTCATGAGATCTGCCTCAAACAATGCTAAAATCCTCACATACTGAAAACTGGCTGTTACTTGTTTAAAAAAAATAAAAATGGAAATATTGCTTGAGGGTAGCATGTGAAAATTTCAGAATGCTTAAGTTTGAAATTTTATCTTTTGGATTTGTTGTTATTTCAGTTATGGTAATAAAATTCTGTATTTATTTGGGGAAATGGCAATACCAACATTAATACATTCTGGTTGACTGTTTCTCCTGCACCAAGATGATCTTAGAAACCAGGTACAGAAGGGTATAAAACACCTGATAGGACTTTGTATAATGTTCCTCACACATATAGAAATCTAGAAGTTTGGGGTTCAGTTTGTCCATACTTACTTCTGCTGTCACTTTCTTGCCTTTTTTTTTGTCGAGTAAATGCCTTACTTTGGCGTACTGGTTATCATTGTTGAAGTTGGCAGAAATTTTCTCTTAATTCCTTTTTATTCAGCTAGACTCCATGTGTGGGGAAAGATTGTATGTTATCTAGTAATGTTAGCATTATTAATGTGAGTATTGTTGGGGAAGTTAAGATTCAGTAAGCAAATCATCTGAGACAAAAGGAAATCTACAAAGGCTTGTTTTAATATTCAAAACATTCTGATTCTCTGTGCTCTGTAAAAACTTCATCATTCTTTTATGTAACAATAACAAGTGATGAAGTCAAGCTTACACAAAAAGTAAAGTGGGATTTTATTTATAGATTTACTCCCAAAAGTTCTTTTTGAAAAGCTTACCATTATGAGAAAATCTTGGTGCTATATAAATAGCATATGTTTAAGGAAAACCTTTTAATGTTACATCATTCTAACATTAAAATTCACTGTATTTCAATGCAAGAGAAACAAAACTAAGTATGAAAATGGGACTCCATTTTGGCCCATAACATAAATTTCACTGGCAAAATATGTTTTCTTTCTAATGTTTCTGAATATTTCATAACTTTTTGAATGAAAAATGATTTTCTTTTTATCAAATTACTGATTGCCTTAAACTTCCAGGACAAAATTGTTATGGGAAGCCAAGTGCAGTGGTTTTTTTTTCTCCTGAATTGATTTTTTTCCAAGGAAAAAAAACAGTGTTGTATAAGCTACTGTTCATATTGAGAGCGACAGTACTTTAGTATTCAAGAAACAGTTCTAACTAAGGATCTTTTAAATAATTTGCTGATATAAACATTAATAAATGAGCATTCACAGCACCCCTATGAGTGCTGTGGCAGAACTGGTTAGAAAAACTGCAACTGAGCACTTTTATGTCAGAAAATTCAGCTCTTTTAAGATCAGTCTGCTTCATGAAATTGTTTCTTTTCTTGAAAACTTATTTTGAAAACCAAGATACTTGGGTAGTGGCAACATCCCACTGTGGTTGGAAACTTTCTGATTTATTTTATTTTATTTTATTTTATTTTATTTTATTTATTGTGTAAACAGGCACAGCCTGCACTAGAGGGGACAGATACAAGGCAAGGAAGTTTTTTCTTATAAAAATTAATTTGGACTTGTCCAAATGATGTTGTAAGAGATGGTGCCTGTGGTCTTCACTCCATACCAAGGTGTACTGCCCCCATATTTCAAATAACAATACTGAGGGCTCATTTGCTGTGTATGTATTTGCCAATAAATTGGAAAAAGACCCATTCTCTTGACCTGAAGGTGTAACCCTCCTCTTAGGGATTACCTTCCTCCAAGGTTCAGCATTGATAAGGCAGTGTAACTTTGGCTCAGACTCTAGAAGAAGTTTGAGTTATGAGAAAGTTCCTAAACTAGAGCTGCACAAGACAGGAAAGGTAAAATTGCAGAGACAGGTAAGATAGCTGAGCTGGGTTCAGTTAAAAGTTCTCAGGGATTCAAGAGGATAACCACCAACGTGAAAAAATAGAAAGAAGAAAATGGAGTTGGCAGATGGGAACTCAACAACACCAAGGAGCAGCTATTCCAATGAGCAACAGAGACCAACCTTTCACCACCTGGCTGATACCTGCCTAGCTGGAAAATACGCATTGTTATTGAGGTTTATTATTAAGGATGGTGACCATATTAATGCTTAGTGTAGTAGCTCATCTGTCATAATTATCTTTTGTGTGTGTTAGCCAATGTGTTTTACACTTCTTAGTTACATGTAAAAGGTGCCTGAGCAAAGTGATGCAGAGAAGGGACAGTTACAAAGGCAAATTAATAGTTTGTGTCCATAAGGCTAAACTCATTCTTACCCGTTCCTTGCCTGCCTTCTCCCAGAATAGGTTCCCCTTACCCCCACTGTGTATTGAGGACAACCCCTGTCCTGTGTTGGCCCTCAGACCAAGTCTGGTCTGGGAGAGTGCTGCTTGGTGTGGCATGAGGCCATAGCCGACAACATGCAGCAGCTAGATATTGTAGATGAATCAAAGTTAGTACTCAATCCTGTGCCTTGGCCGTGCTCTATTTGCTACCGTATATGTAGCTCTTCATTGTAAGCAAGACTTAACTCTTTTTTGCCACAGTTTCTAATGGAACTGTTTCAGTGGCAACTTGATTTTTTCCTGCTGTGTGAGCACAAGATAGCACCTTGTTCAAAATCTTCCTTTTCTCCATCCATGTTCTTGCTTCCCAGTTCTTTGTGGGCTGCTGCAGAGCCAAAATGATATGCTGTGTTTGCCTTTAACTCTGTTGTTGTTCCTGTTTTAACACTAAGTTTTGATTGACTTGCTATTATTTTCCCTGAATAAAAAAACCCAGAATATGAAGCAGAGAGACTCAGTGTCTGAATAATAAAGGAAGTGGGGCAAGTGAAGAAAAAAGGAGAGGTATTGAAGGAATGCAGAATTATTTGGCCACATCAACTTGGGGGAAAGGATCCTTTTATGAAGAATTTTGGTATTGTGAGTTCATACCAAAAACTAACAGAGCATAAGTCCTAAAGCACAAGAGAACAGAATAAGTATTTTATCATGTCCTTTCCCAATTTGTCATCATTAACCAGGTAACGTTTTGGCTTGAGTGATAGATGCTGCACAGTGAAATGTTGCTATTGTTTTTTATTGTAGCAGTTAGGGCTGATAGGATTTTCAGCAAATGAGTAGCTGCAAGTCTCCTAGGAGAGGCAATATAATGTCCCAGAAAAGTGTTTGGAAAGCACATTGTTTCAGCTCCAAAACTTAATGTTGCCTTTTGTCAGGAATGTATTACGGTAATTGGGATTGCAAAAAAAAAATTGGATTTCAGTGAATTTCTCCAGGGTGCAATTCAAAAAGAGGGATGAAGGTGGGAGAAATGGTGCCCAGAGACAAGTAGATGGTGTTCAAACTAGGCAGATGGCTGAACTTAGTCTGCTTATAACAAACTAATGTGAAGCATCAGATACACTGTTCTATGTCTATCCTTACTTTTGCGTGCATTTCAACAGAAGAACCTGACTGTTGGCGCCATCCCCAGATTCTGTCAGAGCTTTAGAATCAAAATGAAACTTTGGAGCCTGTGGAAGTCCCATCATTTCCATTTTCTCTTCATTTGATGGGAAGTCTTTTGTTGCAGCTTTTCAGCTGTGTCTTTGTTTCTTTGTCCACTCTTTTGCTAGATGTGTGTAGATGTCCTTGTGCATTGTGTTCCTGTGGTTCACTGTTACCAGTTGTGCTCTGAATGATCTCTCAAGCAGCTTTAACACTGTTGTAAGATATTGTGGTGATTCTTAAGATGAGTTTCTTTCTTTGGTATTTTATAACAAAAGACAATCTTCTCTGGTTTCTACATTGTTTATTTTGCTGATCTTATTTCCTCGGATGAGGTCCAAAATAGCCTCTGACTGTATAAAAGCAGACGATTATGTATTCAACTCTAAAATTATATTATTAATTTAAATACTTTTTGCTGTTTGCCCTAGGAGTTGCTCTTTCAATTGAGCTTGGTATTTCCTGACTTCTTAGTACAAAGTCATATATTAAATTATTTTTCTGTTTACCTTGTGGTAAAACGATAATACATGCTATTGAATGAGCACTGGCATTGTTAGTGGCATAGTTAGGTTCTCATGTGCAATATTTAGAAAGGAGATATTCTGCTTTGGGGCCTTTTTTTTTTTTTTTTTTTAAATTTATCAATATTGAGCTTGCATTGCCATAGATACCAGCAGGTGTTTGGATTGGAGTATTTGGAGTATTGTTGGAAATTACAAGGTTAGCGTCAACAAGGGAATGACTTCTTTTTTTTTTTAAATATGCTATTAAGTAATCTTTAGGTTTAGCTTTAATAGTTTTTTACAGGGTTTTTTGAGGAATGCATATTCATTATGAGAACAGCGAGTTGGACACAGGTTTCTGAGACCTATGGTAATATTTGCTTATCAGTAAGGTAATCTGAACATGAAGTTCCACAGACCAGATACATGACCTTCACTAAGGAGTTTTCTGAAAATTACCTCATTCTGGATCAATTTCTGAAAATATATTGTAAAAATGTTTAGATGAATTTGTTGTAAAGTCAAATTAGACTGATGTTTTTATTTTTAATTCTACAGATTATCCGATTTCAATAAAAAAAAACAAATTCAGAGTTTAGTCTCCTCCAGTTTTGGCCAGAAGAGGGAACCATCTCACTGTATCAGCCACTTCTGTGACTGCACTTAAAAACTTTTTTGCTTTTGTTTTTGTTCCTGCATTGCAACTAGCTACGAATCTAAGACTGCCTAGCCATCTTAGAACTCCTTTAGAATCCTAAAGATATCTACTTACCTTAGGGTTTATTAACACCTTGTAAATCACATTGAGCTTATTGTGTTCTGCATTTAGTACCAGAAAAAAAAAATAATTGCTTAATATTGGCTTGTTAACTTGATTGCTTTGCATGTTAAGAGCTTATATCTACATTGTTTATGCACTGGTAAAATAGTATCATTTTCATTAGTAGTGTCTTTGACAAATGCAGTTAATGAAAAAAAAACCCACATGAATACTGTAGGTTGAGTCTTCCAGGGTGTGTATTAATACAGTTTCTGTTACACAACTGGCCCACACATCCAGAGGATTTCCAGATTGCAGAGAATGGAAAGTATGGAAAGTATCCAGGAATTACTGATACAGTTGGGGCCTTTAAGATTGGGAACCTTGCTGCCAGAAATAAGCAATTCCTCTTCACTGTATAGAAACCTCATTGTAGATAAATGCAGATACCGCATTTCATTGATTGGAAAGGGACAAGAATTATATTTTCCCTCACCACAGAAACATTATTTTTAAAAGATATTGGACTCTCATTTACTTCACTTGGGTTTCGGCAGAGGGAACCTCCATCCTGCTCCTGCAGCTGTTATGAGGTTGGCAGGCAGGACACCAGGTATGATTCTCAGGCTTCCATCAGCTGCCTGAGATTGTTAGAGCCCCTTCTTGTGCAAGTAGATGGGTGGAGGGAGAATAAATTCACAGGTCAGTTTTTCCCATGGTGGTGGAGGATGTGACATGCAGGTAGTCAGAGGGATACCTTTTGTTTTCTTACTCTTTTTCCCAGTACCCCAAGACTCTCTGCAAAGTGGTTCTGGCACCTGGGAAGTGAAACATACTGTGGTGGAGTATTCTGCAAGCTTTCTAGCTTTAATCTGCACTTAAGTAATGCTAGTGCCTAAATACCAAGGTAGCTCTGTTAAAAAAAAAAAAAAAATCAGCTTTGAACTGGTCTTTACTTGCTGAGTTTCATTGTGTTCCTGAGATTATTCACGTGTCAGGATGCCACTTTGGTCTGAGATGAGTTGCAGAAGCCCTTGTACATTGTGCCCTCAGGACAGCAAGGCTTTACATATTGGATGACACTGGAATGCATTAGTGTGTTATGTCAAGGTGTCTTTTGTTTTTAATTTTGTTTTCGGGCTTTTGTTTACTAGTTTGTCTGAGCTAATTTAAAACCACTGGTAATGATAAGAGGTGATCAACACTCAAATGTATAATTTGACTGATCTGCTGTTTCGTATGGTCAATGGCTCTGAATTGAAAGCAAATAGAGCAGGTTGCTGGCTGATAAAATTTTGCCATTGCATTCATTGCATCAAAACATCCCAAATTCCATGAATAAGTTGTCTTTGGACTGAGGTTTTGTCATTCAATGTCAGGTATTATTCATAGCATAACAAAATCATCAAACTTATTTTAAGAGAAATTTAATTTTTCAGTTGTACTGACTAGATCTCCCATGTACATTTACTGGGGTCAACTGGAGCTATAATGCCTGGCATTCAGGGGAATAAAATTACTCTTAGGTTCTTAAACATGACTGTAGAAGTATAGCTTTAAGCACCTAGTTGTAAAAATGTTAAACATACTGATAGACATAACATTATGAAGTGACATAGAACCAGTCTTAGGAGGACCATCCACTTTAAGGAAATGGAGTCAAGGAAAGGTTATGACCAATTGAAAATGCTGTACTGAGCATAAGCAGGAGAAAATTTAATTGTCTGAGATGTACATTTCCTAGGGCACACGATTAATTGTAGTGGAAATGTTCAATTGCTTGTAATTTTGGAGAAAATTCCCTCCTGGGCTCTGAAACTTTACATGCTTAGTCATAGCCTAATGGAGCATTTTCTTAGAAAGTTCAGCTATTTTTTTTTTAGTTATACATGTGGGAATAAAAACAGTTTTGGGGGACTTAACTAAACATGGCTCAAACTGTCAACAAAAACTAGTAGAGAGGCTAGTAGAGATCAGAATTAGTTTATTGGGTTTGGGTGGTTTTTGGTTTTTGGATTTTTTTTTAGAATTTGATGTGTGAAGTGTTCTGATGCAGGAATGAAAAAAAAAATTTTTGGGGAAAAGATTAAGCAAAAAGTATTAAATATATTTGGCTAAATAAACACATAATATATATATACTGTAACATTTAGTTGATAGGTACAGCGACTTCTCACAGTCTTAATATGGCATATGTTCAACTGTATGCTGAAATGTGTACTCCATGTCTCCTAGAACAAGTTAAAATATTTAGAATATTTGTATATTAGTGTCAGCCTGTAGCACTTACTCAGTCTTCCTTTCTTTAAGAAAGTCTTGGGAAGTTTTACTTGAATAGAGGTACTGGCTAGAACAGCACACCTTGTGTGTAATAGGTAGCTTCTTGGACTGTTCAAATGATGGTATTTGTTCATGAGAATACGCAGAATGGTGACCTGGGGTTGAGGTATGGTCTCCGTCTGTCCCTTCACTGACGTATGTTCCATTTTCAGTTCATATCACATTGGAATGAAAGTCATGTTTGTTGTTTCATGACTGATCTTATTTTGTAGTTATTTTATTTTCCTGGAGATTTGCATATTTAACAAACATTCCTTTCTAGCATTTAGTTTTCACAGAACTATGCAGTCTTTTCCTAAAAAGTATTAAGATTGTACAAGTGATTGTGAGAAAACTGATCGAGTTGAGGTCTACTTGTTTGCATGTTATATTTGGATTTTGCAGGATATTTTCAGCATCTAAATTGAAATGTTTCTTATCTTCTACTGCTTTATTTAATTCACTTTTTAATTCTTCTATTACATTTATAGTATTTTACAATGTTTTTGGTTGTTCATTGAAGAGCATCCATAATACATTTGCAGACAAGTTGTGTACTTTTAATGGTGAACTAATCTTTTATTTTATTAGCTCAATATTATGAAAGTAGATAGCATGATAGGATGTAGAAGTCCCTCTATTTGTGGTGTATTATATCAGAATTTATTATTTGGTATTATATAATTCTTCTCTTCCTCAGAGAGTATGCCCATATGGAATAAATTTTATTATCTACTTGGGAAGTTTTCACAGTAATTTTGCTCCAACTTAGTTAAAAATGACCTTGGATGAAGCTAGTGGATTTTTTTTGGTCCTCCTGTGGTTACCTAAGGCAAGTTTCTTTGTGTATCCTGCATCAAATCTTGGTGGCAAATCTCTAGTTAATGGAAGGGAGAATTTTGCTCTAAATGCCTATAATTGTAGTTGTTAAATACTCATATGTTAATATATAGTTAGGTTGGTATTTCTCTTTCTGCTGGTTGTAGAACTCTAGTTGCAACTCTTTTATGTGACATTTTTGCAAATTTGGGTAATGGACGATTTAGAGTCAAAGTTGGCAGTATTTATTGGAGAAGTTAAAAGTGTCTGGATTTGCACAGAGATTAAGGATGGAGAGACCAGCTATGTTCACAGTGGGGGTTATTTTGCCTCTCTTTTTCAAGTTGCTTTTTTCCCAAGTGAGGACTTGTAGGATAAATTTTGACCCTATGAGACACCATGATTCATGAAGCCTCTGTAACCATCACCTCCCTTCACCATCTTGTTTGTGCCTTTGCAGCACATATAGCAATAAATACTTAGTACCACATTGGCTTAAAATGATGCTTGCTCACGTTCAGAAAATGCAGGAAACATTCTTCAGCTGTGGCTAACATTTGTGGAAGTAAAATATTATATAGTTTGAACTTAGTTTCTTTCTAAACTTTGCAAAAGCAGTTTTGCTGGTTAGAAAGAAGGCTCAACACCTACATGCGTATAAAACTGTCTACACTCTATTTCATCTGGGTTTAAGCAGCTATTAAAAGTGCCATTAGCACAAAACAAACTACTTTCCTTATAGAATGTTTGTGATGTGCTAACCACTGCTGAGAATGGAATAAATATAGAAGAAAAAAAGAGCAATTAAACCGGAGTATTTATGGTTGTATGAGTTTTTCTTTTTGGTTTAAAATAAGGAACTGTGATTAATAATGGAATTGGAAACTAACATGCATAAGTAGTTAGGCTGCAACATGCAGATATATGATTTACATGCTCGAACACAGTATTTGCTACTCTTTCTGTGCTGTTAGTTAATGTGGCTAGCAGATTATTAATTTTTTTTTAATAAGCCAGTAATTCAGGAAAACGTATTCAAAAAGGCCCACTATTTTGTGTGCTCTGCTTCTTGTGTGCCTGCATTGAAAGGTCTTCAGTGTGATTTTCACAGGAGGTGAATGATCTCAGCTCTTGTTCAGCTCAGAGCAGTGGGTACTGATTACCTTTCAAAGTTATGCTTTGGGAGTCCCAAAATGAGAATCCAGATACTGAATTACTCAAATTTAGCAAATGGTTTTAAATGCATAGACTGTGATATCTGTCTTTCAGTTCCTTCATTTACAAGGAGGCAGAACAGCAATTCCCCTGTCTCATTAGGGTGTTAAAAGGTTTAGTTGGAAGTCTCTAGGATACTTTGAAAATGTAGAACATCAGCAAAGAACAATTTAATATAAGCCAGAATCAATTGTGTCCTGCTTGCTGGCACCAGAGAATAGAGAAGCTCTTCTTCCTCTTTTAGGTAGGAGATAGCAGTTTTGAAAGCTCAGAGGAGAATGGGAGTGTATAATAGAGTGCCTCAGTTTGGATGTCCAGTATAGCCGCTGAGTCAGGGGAAATCTCTGCAATGAGCTCTGGTTTGCTTCCCTCTTTCCTTGGTGAAACAGAGACCTTGGGGATACCTTTACTGTATAACAAACTCATCGTATAGCTTTTATATTCTTTATTAATTCACATTAAGATTGAATGAAAAACAGTATTGACCAAAGTCTAAACCCTTTGTCTTAAGAGCTCAGGGTGGAATTCATCTTGTCTTTAGAATACAGTGTAGAACCCTGAACCTGACCCTGTAGTTTCTGCTTTTAGTCAATGTAAAGAAATGGGCACCTCTAGGATATGATTCATCTTGACCTTTGTCTTAAATATGAGACAGATTAAACCTAGAACTACCATTTGCTGGCTCACGAGCAGACATCTGCATTGTCAATGTTTAAAATTAGAAAAGATGCATCTTATCCTTACTTTCTGGAAATCCCCTTAAGTTGATAACTGGAGAACTGCCTGATTCATGCATCTCAGCTGGGCTCAGGTATAACATGAATGTTGCCTTGCTTAGACTGACCTGTCCATCTGCAGAAGGAGAACTACAGTTGTCTGGGGAACTTCAAAGCCAAGAAGGATGGCTTTACTGGGTTTAGCTAATTAACTAGTTGAGTGGGAAGGTATTTCAACTGAATTTTATACTGGAGTGCCTTTGTTCTGTGTGGGTTTTGTGCTAGCTGCTTACATCTTGTACTAGGTTTGGACCAGTTTGCTTTTCCTTCATGTTTATAAGCCAGTAGTTGCATATCAAGACCTAGAGTCACTTGAACACTTTTAGTGTGGGCTGTGAGCTCTCTCATCGCCTGAGAGTATCAGACAGGAGCAGGACTCAGTCTGTGGTAATCTTGGCAAGATATACACTAAGAAAAACACAGTCATTTTTGTGTCTACTGAATAAAAGTGCCCATCAAGTGTGCTTGTACTCCGTTTAATCTTTTTTTTGGTTGATTGACTTAAGCAAAACCACTCACTTGAATAACTAAAAACTGAGCAGCATGAGTAAGGTCTCTATGAGCTGGACTGAGTTTTTATTACTATTGTGAATGGTTCATGAGAAATCCACACACCGAAACTCTGAAAATATGAGCCCAACATATTTGAATAGTATACAGATTCTTGAAAAAATGAATCTAGTCAAGAACAATTTATAAGCAGAACTAAGACTGAAGAAAGAAAAAAAAAGAAAAACCTAGGAAGAATTGTTTGTTGTTGAATTCTAATGTGAGTTTCTTTCCAAGGATAGAGTTCTATTCAAAATTTCTGGGAAAATACCCTTATACTGTGAAAGCTGCCTAAAAGGGCCTTTTATTTAAAAGCCTTTTGTTTAGCACTAAATTAAAGAGCAAACAGTCAAACAAACTATGAATTCTTCTGAGAAAAAGAAATGTGAACATGGGAGGATATTCTGTGTAGGGTCCATGAGTGCTGCTCAAGTATGTGAGAGGATACCAGTCATTGAATTAATGTTACAAGTTCTTAAATGCATGATACTAAGTCTCTGTTTTTCACATTGTCCTTTACAAGTAGTTCCGCTAATATCAGTCAATACTATGAGTCCCTCTGCAATACTGCATGCTTCTTGTCTATTTAAGGGCTAGATCCTGCTACCTTTGC
>NW_009648440.1:1866884-1905859 GCF_000708025.1 Charadrius vociferus
GGTAGTTTCTGCCTCAGCAAAAGTCTGTTCCTGAAAGAGGCACTGTGTCCCACATAAAGTCCCTTTTATTTTGATGCAAAAATCATTGAATATGTTGTTATTTAGTGTCAGAGAGAAAGACGGAATCTTGCCCTTGGAGTGTGAAACAAAAGCAATTTCAATAAATCAGTTGAGAGTCGATGACAGTGAGCTGTGAAATGCAAAGATAACAACTAAATGTTTAAATTAAATCAAGAGAGGAGTAAAAAGTTTGAAATCATAAAGAATTTTTTTTCACTCCTCTGATACCTTATGTTGAATAACCAGATCATTTTATTATTGCAAATACTGTGGCAGTAATCTTTTACTGCTTGCAGTATAGGCCTACAGCATTAAGTTAGTATAAAATTACATATAGTTTAATATATCTGTACAACACCTTTAAACAAGCTTCTCTAGGCAGGAAGGTTATCCGTCTTATAAATCTATTATTTCATTGTACATCTTGATAGCCTAGCATTGCTCCTAGCCATGTTTAAGCATTAAATAGTGCATTATTATTTCACATAAATCAAACAGAGATGTGTGAATTCATAAATTTTGCATTTGCACAGACAGTATTTTAAACGTTTTACGGCTTCGTGGGAACTTGGTATAAGAACCTGTACACAAATCAGTGCCCAGGAAATTTCAATAAAATTTAATATCACAATTACTGCTTTTCAAAGTCACTGCTTGAAAATATGCAACATTTCTAAATATGAGAAATGTTTTAACAGGGTCTAAAATAAAAACAAAACTTGGAAACCAGGTCTTTGGTCAAATATTGCTGGGTAGCTCCTTTACTGCAATGGAGTGGATGTTTTTCCTGATGTTCCCTCTGTTGTCATCTGTGTTGTTTTTTCTGCTTTATTTGTACTTTTTTAATGCTCCAACTTTTTCTATCTTTTTGTCTTTCATCTGAATTCTAAGCCACTAAACTGTAAAGAATCATGCTCAAGACTTATTCTATTCATTCAAGAATCTCCATGGATGGGAACTTAAACATCTATGTGAGGTTTTTCAGATTTGGATTCTTTTGATTAAAAACCTTGAAAATACCTTCTCAAGAGACTTTATTTTTGTACAATATGTTATATATTTATTAAATACAAAATAAATGTTCTACTGTTATAAATGACAATGTCAAGAAAAGAAAAAAACACAATGTATCATGTATTGTGCCATTGTATCACATGAAAAGGTAGCTTTATGTTTTACAGAGGAAAAACAAGCATATTGGGGCAAGACATCCACATAACAGCTGAATTATTGTTGCTTCTGGAGCGTATTTCCAATGGTCAAGTTTTCAAAATTTGACCATTGCTTTATTTACCTGTAATTAAGCTTAATTTTGTGCATTCTCTGTTGCAGTAAAATTGCGAGGTAAAGACCACCAGGAAGCAGGGAGAGAAGCCCAGCAGTGTTGGATCTCCAAATGAATGGAGATAGGAGGAATGTGGGCAATCACTTACAGTTCTTTTGCACTTTGCAGAGAAATAAGGGTCTCCGTTTCTTCCACCATTCAGCTTCTTCCTTGTGACGCTTGTATGTATGTAGAAAGGGAACTCCTTACAAATCTCTGCTGCAGATTGTACACCAGCCAGCTGAATCAGGCTCTGAGTATTTTACTTACAGATTGCGTAGATAATTTTTTGCAGAGCTAGCAGTGGAATCTGCATTTAGAAGGACTGAATTCTATTTTCTTTTCATAGGTCCATCTCCTTTTTCTTCCTTAATGCTATCTCATGTTAAAATGAATGGGAATTTTGCCATAAACTTTAATGGTAGTAGAGTAAGGTGCCATTATTATCTTTTGTGTCTATGCAGAAATTGTAATTGTTTAACTAGAGAAATAGAACAGTTTTCACTTTTTTGTTGGTTTGTTTTGTTTGTTTTGTTTGGTTTTCTTTTGCACTCTTCCTTATGGCTTGGAAGTCTTTGTGTTCCTTGCAAATTGTTGTAATTGAAGTGGAAATACCTAGGAATATGTAAATTCTACCATCATGCAGTTAGTTGAAATATTCTCAGCTTCAATCATTTTAGCTGTGGTCAAAAATATAGTTAGATTTTCTCTTACTAGTTTGGAATTCTTTTTATTTTACTTTGCCACAAATAATAAATATCTGAAGGGAATTTAATCAAATGTTTAAATATTTCAACTTTGGGTAAAGACTGAGCATGGAAACTTTTACCCCAAAAGACAGACGATTTAGAGAGCATGAGAAACTGGGTTTTGGTGTTCATTAGAACAGACATAACTGTATATATGGTAGACTATTGGCTTGTATTGGAGAAACACATACAGTATATTCTGTAGAATTAACTTTCTACAGGATGGAGATTGTGGGGCAAATTTGGTACAGATTCTGCTCTTGGTAATTTTGGGCAATTCTTCTATGTTCTACTGATTAAATGGGCAATAAGAGTGGCAAAGAGAAGACTTTGCTCCAAGATTTTATCCAGTCTGCCTAATCTGGGAAGCAGGAGTCTTAATTTACAATATTTGGGAAAATTCAAGTGTGATTCTTCTAAATGTTTTCACCTGAGCACAGTGGTCTTTCCTTTTCACTTTTCCCCAGCAGGTGTGTGGTTGCTCGTGAGGAGAGAGAGAGAAAAAAAATCATCTGCATACATGAGTTACTCATAAGAAAAAACATGCAATATCTGTGCAGGTGGCACAGTATGAGAACTTATCTGCATGTGAAACAGTGGATCCAACCAGGAAGTTATAAAGGGAAATTCACGCTGTTTGGGGAGAGGGGTTGCAAAGGGTTCTGAAATTGAATAGTAAAAATGGTAATAATTCCCCCAACTGTAAGTTTTGAATGTTTCATTACCTTAGTATCATTTTTTTTTTAAGTTTATGTTGTATTGAATGTACTGAAGATGATCTGTGTCTATCTGACATACAGATTATTGTATTCAGTTCTCCATTGCCTGGAATTCTAAGGAGCCGAGATGCACTGCAGAGAATAAAAAGTTTAAATATATTAGTTGTGCATCACCAGCAGTTCTGAGGAGGAGCACGACAGTAGCTTATAGAAGAAGCTTGGATTTGGAAGCAATATTGTTGTTTTTCTCTGGGTGAATAGACCTCTGCTAGGTCTGGGCTAACCAGGGTGAACAGTATTGCTGTCTGGAGAACTGGATTTTCCACGAAATTTTGATTTTAATGAAAAATGTTCTATATAAAAAAAAAAAAATGCTTGAAAATGAAACTTTTCAATTTTTAGTGGGTATAATTTTCTGCTAAAAATACATTTTCTGGAAGATGCAGACAAAAATTTTTGTCAATGTTTTGTGGAGCAAGGAATATTTTTCTTATTTCTGGCAAAGATTATTTTAAAACAAGGGAAATGAAAGGGTGGGAATGACAGAAGTTTCCTAGAATGGTGAATTCTGGAGTTTTTATTGATGGGGAAATATATGAGCAGCTGAACATTTGAGTAGTGATTCTAGAAAACTTTACCACCCCTTGTCAGAGAGTGAGTCTCTCTTTTTCTGCAATGCAAAGAAGATCAAAACTTCTGTACTATTTTCTGATACACTATTGATGTGCACAACCATCTCTGTCATGGAGTGCATGTGAAACCCTGACATTAGTTTCCTGCTCTGGCAGCAGCTATAATTGTGTTCACATCAATGGAGTTGGTTGGTATAAAAATGGGCTAGTGACGTAGACAATAAGGCTGTCTCACCTAGGTTGCCGTTTTACATCTATATTGTGTTGCAGTGGAAAAGTACTCAAAGTGGAGAGTCCCAACAACTCAGGTCCCTGTTGTTTTTGAAGGCAAGGCATATTTTGTGGTACTATTCATTACTGGGCAAGAACAACAAAGAAGTTCAAGACTAAGATTAATGGTATCAGCAGATCATTGTCTAAAGATTAATCTTTTTAAAATGATGAGAACGAAATAGACACAGTGAGCCTCTAGCTGCCCACAGCTACAAAGAGTAATAATAAACATTACTATGGCGGGGCTGGCTCTGGAATACTAACAGAAGCATATCTCGTTATCATCAATAAACACTAATGGTGGTTTTGTGTTGTTTTTTGGCTGCTGATGACTATTGAAAATGGTGTGACTTTCCCCCCCCTTCCTAAAGCAACAATTGTGTGCTTTCTTTTGATGTCTGACTATTTAATATTCATTTGTTTGGGATCAAATCTCTCATGGTATTGCCACTGTACTACTTTCTCTTATGAAAACTTCTACATTATTGCCTGGGTCTAAAAGTATCAGGGATTAAAAAAAAGGTTCATTATAGAAATTACATTTGCTCAGTAAACCCAGGAGGCATTGTCTTTCTGTTAGCTCCTCTATAACTAATCCGTGATGCATGTATATTTGTGTGTGTGTGTGCTGTTTTTATATTTAGCAGATTATGTATTTATACTGCACAGGTGGTCCATGTAGAAAATGCATAAATCTGTTTATTTTTCAAAGGCTATATGTCAGCAACTGATGGTATAAGAATGGTATGTATAGGCTAAAACACACAAAAATTCTTTTTTTTTAATCTCAGCAATATTTATGCGTCTCTTGTCAATATTACAAACTTTGTGGTTTGAAAAGGAATTGGGAATTTGTGTTCAGAATGATTGGAGCTGAAAAGTCTGAAAATTTTGGAATTCATTTATGCCACACAATTCTTATTTCTCATAAGCTTAAAAAAGCAATCAATGACAGAAGCAGTCCACTTTTCATATCTGACAACGGCAATGACAGTGATGATCTGAATGTCAGTGAGGATCAGATTCTACCAGCCTCACTCAGGCTGAGCAGTATATTACTGCAGGAGCAGCTCCACTAACTTGAGTCAAGCTCCTGGGGTAGTAAAATATTTGTATGATTTAATAGCGGTTGCAGTGAGTGCCTATATAATACTATGACACGACCAAGCATAGAGATTATTTTGCTGATTTGCTTCCATGGAATCAGGCTTCTGTTCTTGCATTAAGACATAATTTTGATTCAGGTTTAAAATCTGAATTTGATGCAACCAGATGTTTATGTATGGTGAAGTTTGAGTGTTGTCTACATGATGTTCTGCGGACTGAATAGTGCTCACTGTCTTTCAGAGTTAGGCTACACAAAGTTGTAACATGATGATCAACTTCAAGCCAAGTATGGGAATATGTGAACGAGCACAGTCAGGTGAAAGTAGTTAGTGTGGTACCTGTGTATGTATAATGTATCTTTGTGTATTATTCATCAGGGCTGGCAGTGTTTCCCAAATACAGGAGTGCTGCTGATAAGGTTGACAAAGTAGGAAAATTTCAATTCTTGGTCCAGAGGGGCAGTGTTGCAAAACCATCTTCTTTCTTCAGGGCTGGATGAAGACTGTTGCCCTTTGAAATAACCTGAAGGCTAATTGCTCTGTTTTTGAGCAAGGAAAGTTTAAATTTGATTTGTTATAGCATGCTGAATGCTTGGCTATACACAACTTTGAGTTACAAAGGAGGTACCTGATAGGAAACTTTCTTTATTTCATTTAAAAAGTCTGTAAACTTATTTAGGATGGATGTTGTTCAACATCTTTCTCTTGTGGCCAGAATTTGATTCAGCATTTCATTGTGGGTATGTGTGGTAGTGAATTCACTATAGGGAATCACTTTAATGCAGAGTGAATAAAATTGACTTGGGATTCTTACCTAGTTTTATTGCAGGTAGTCTTAAAACAGAAATGCATGTTTCATTTTGTTGTCATTGATGTGGAGTCACGCAAATTAGGTATGTGGCTTATGTCCTGCGAAGTTCTAGAATTTGTTTTAAAAGCCATTAGGGTAGAGATACTAGCCAGAATAAAGGTAATATTGGGAAGGTACGTCCAGATCATTCCAAAGCTAATGTAGTGGTCCCTTTGATTAGTAGGTCTTTAAAAATTCACACTTACATTCTTTCAGCAATTTCAGTAAAGTTGCATGATATAAAAAATCGAATTATGCAGTTCTTGTGCAGGTCTTCTGTTTAAGAATTTTTTTCTAACTTGAAGAAAAAAACAAAAAAAAGTTTACCCAAAATACACAAGAGTTTTTGAAGAGCTCATATTAGTTTTGCTTGTCTTCTGTCAAACTGAGTTCATAACCTTTGATTGTTATCCTTGTTCAAATTCATATAGTCTGCTACAGCTCAATGCCGAGCTCTGTTAAAATATGACATTGGCTTATTGGCAACAGTGTAATGTTCCCATAATTTTTGTCCTGTGCTGAGAATTGGATTGGGTTGGGCAATCTTAGATTGTCCAATGGCGTCCTTGTGGTAGAACCTTGTCAAAATTTGGGATTAGGAGTTACTCTTTGGGTTAGAAGTACTTTGGATGATCCCACTACCAACTGTGAAAGCCACTTGAGTCTGTATGTGTTCATTGCCTAAGACATTGTGTATCACTTTTAAAAAATACTGAGCATTTATATTTGGAAAATATCTCCCTAATTGTATATATTGTTCTGGGTCATTATTTTCTCATTGTTTAAATTACAGCTCATTTATTTAAAAGAATACTTGTCAAAGGAAAGCTTTAAGTACTGATTTAAGAAAGCAGTGTTAAATAATTGAAATGACTGTGATAAAATTGCCTTAGTTTAAACAGACCAGTTTTATCAGTCTGTTTAATGAATTGTGCTTTTATAGGGTGAGATAAATCTAATGTGAATTCAAGTGGTTGCACTAGAAATACAGCTCTAGGTGGGATCTCTTGGTGGACTTAGCTAGAAAAAAAGGTAGTTGTACTCCTGCGTTTCCTTTCAGAAATACTTCATGTGCAATAAGCAATGCTGATATCTTACAGAGTGTTGTAATACCTGTAATGCCTGGGTATTTACATATGGATTGCATAAAGTATCTTGGTCATTATTTGGAAAATATTTATGCCTCTGGATGTAGAAATCAACTTGGAGATCCATCCAGTCCTGGAATTGTTAATTTTCATTATTATAGTGACACAATCAATTTCTCTGTAGGCTGAGGAGACTTGGCAGGTTGGCCTTGCTACTTACTGACAATTTAGAAGGACTTTTCTCTCATTGTAAGAAAAACAGCATATCTGCTTTGGACCCAGACTGGAGACAACCATTGGTCAGTGGCTGACACAGAAGAATCCTGGGATATTTTGGATTCTGTTGTTTATGCTCCTGTGTATTGCTAGAACACAGCTTGCATACAAGAAAGAGTCATTAAAAATACATACTAAATTTGTCATTAGAATGAAGGGACATAGTACATCATCAGCTCTTCTCTTGGCTAATCCTACATAGCAGCATTGGTACCTAGTTTGGGGGGATAAATAAGGGTTTCCTGTAATACCCCATCTCATTGCAGTTTAAGGGAAGTCCTTATATGCCTGTTCATATTGACTGGCATGCATGGTGCCATGAACTTCAATGGAAGTTCTAGGAAGGTGGTATTCAGTGTGTGAGACAGTGACTCATGCTGGTCCCAAAATGATGGTGAAATTCTTGTTGTCTGGTAAGTGAAAGAATATGCACTTGGTGTTGTATAACTCTAAGGACATCACTGAGCCAGTAAGTAGCATTTTGTATAGCTGGGCAGTTGGAAACAGTTTACCCCATCAGCAATCATTGTGTGCCTAAGTGGTATCTTGGGATACAGGGCAATGCTCTGACTTGGGCATATACACATCACTTCAACATCTTTCAGTCCTTCAGCGTCAGTTTAAGAAAAGAAATACAAACTTCCAGTGTAAGCAGAATTTGTCAGACAGTATGTGAACTGGCTTCCCAGGAAGTTTTGCTCCAGCTGCAGCTGAATCCATGCAAATTTTTCTTGTTCTCAACAAGGTGTTCACCACTAGTCTTCCGTAACCAATCTCCACTGTCAGCTCTGCAACCTGACTTGCAGCAGTGGAAATTGTAATGATTACTTTAAAAAAAAAAATAATGAAATTGAACTAGAGTCTCATTGATTTATACAAAACACTTTCTAGGGGAAGATAGTGTCACAAGACACTGGTGTATGATGTCAGTTTGCTCTAATCAAATAGGCAAGTAGATTTCAAAAATGATACTTATCTTCATGCCTTATATTTTTAGTTTATTATCCTAGGTTAGCCATTCCTACTCAGATTGTTTTCTGTAGCATGGCTGTGTCTACTGACTGATACAAGTGTGCTGGCAACAGCCCCAGTGCACCTGAAGGAAATTTCTTGAGATTTCAGTTGTTTTGTTGTTCTGAAAGGGGCTGGGGAGGTGAGGGAATGCTCTCTCTTGCAGAAGTTGTGAAACAGAATATTTCGTAATTTGAGCTAGCTAGTGCTCCTCCTTTTCTTCCTTCCCAAAACAGTCTGTCGCCAAGATCTATGCTTTCCAGTTCTCTGTCCGCTGCTGGCCGAAACTGGTCTTGCAGTTTTTGCTACAGACAATCAAATTGTCCATCTGTAGTAAAACGGACAAGGTTCTTGTTTCACTTAGGTTTACTTCCCTAGACACCTGCTAAGTTTTAAGCTTTTTGAAATCAATCTGCTTTGGAGAACAACTTGATTCTGATGGATTCAAATAAGGGAAAAAATCAGGTTTACATTGTTTCATAGTGGTTTTATGATATGAAAGTGAATTAGAAAACAAGAGAAAGTCTGAAAAATGAGGGAGGCATTTGAGGAAAAAGAGGTTAACATTTTTACCGTTCAGAAAGTACTTATAATTTTATTAGACAATAGACTTTTCTGTCTTTGTTTTCTAGCCATTTCATCTTTCTACTACAAACTTTTAAATAGTGGAAGGATATATTAAATACCAAGGAAAATTATTTTTAAAAGCTATTTTAAAAATTAATTTAAATGTAGACAGCCATAGTATTATGGCATTAAAACACCCCAGGGTCTTTTTTATTGGTCCATTAATACTTGCCTCGAGTGGTAGAACACACCTGAGGCAAGATTTAATGAACCAATAAAACATGCCCTAGAGTGCCCTAATGCTAGATTGCTAACCATTCCTATTACATAAACGTACTGTTTGCATACTTCCTTCATACATTTCAGAAAAATCTTCAATTAAGTGAAGACCATATGACAATTCTTATCCAGAGTTTCCATCAGCATATTTTGGACTGATTAAAGTGATTATATGAGATATTCTCAATCAACCAATACAATATATTGTGCCTAGAGCTTTATGGACTGTCCAGATGGTGAATCCTTTAAATCTTGTTATGTGTTAAGTCAGTATGTTTCCTCTCCGTTACTGAGAATTTTCTAAAGTCTTTGTAAATAATATGAATGTAATACTTTTCTATTTCTATTCTTCTCTTGAAACTATCCCACTTGCTTTTTGCCTAGAATCCACCCCAAAGCAGAAATCTGGCAGATGAACTAGGCATAACTTCAGTTCCATTAAAATGCTCAAGGATGTTACTAGCATGATGTTGTCCAAAATGTTTGACGTGGTTTAGTTAAAAAATGATTTTAGTCCTTTTTTAAGGGGGTGGATTTTTAGAAGTGTAAGTCAACTTCATGGGAGTTAAGCTGATTTACATCAGCTGATAGTCCAGCTCTTTGCTTTCCAGCACATTCAGAAGGATCAGAAATGTCACACTTGTATTAAATCAGACAGCTCAGATGGAGGAAAGTATGAAGGATGCTTATTTTATTTTGCAGTTGTTAATTTAAAGCCTTTGACTGTAGTTAGCTTTTGCACTAATAATTTAGAACGTTCATAACCATGAGCAAAAATTGATAAACATACCTAAGTTGATCTGTACTTAGTAACAGGAAAAAGAAGCAGAAGATTGGTTTTGAATGTCATTGCATGTAGAATAACAACCCTTCATCAGAGAATGAGAGAGCTTTGTACGTTGTTCATTTGCTTTCCAGCATTGCTGTGAGGCAGGATGATAGTCTCTTAAAGAAATAAGACAAAGATTTCTAGATGTAAACTGTAAAAATGGCTTATGACTTTTACATATTTGAGAATCTAACATGAAATAATTTTTGCATTAATAGGACTTAGTGATAGTCAGAACTAAACTAAATATGACTTAAGAGTATGAATTTGGCAAAATCCTTACTTGAAAGCTTAGGAGAGGAGAAAGAGAATCCCATGTTGTTAAACTGGTACGTAAGAACTGAAGAAATTACCACTTGGGCATTTTTTGGGAGGAAGGTTTGTAGGCCAGGCTTGGTCTTTGCAAGATTATTTGACAAGGTGAACACATATGAGGTTTTAAGCCACATATACTTGTCAGGGCAAAAGTGACTTTACTTACTTGTCAGTCTGGATCCTCAGCTGTTCTGAGTTGGCATAGTTCCATGGAAGCCAATGAAATTATACCAGCTTATACCAGAGGAGGATCTGGCCCCTAATCTTTCAAGTAACAGCCTCATTAAATGCTTAGGGCCAAATTCTTTCTTGGCATGACTCCATTGAACTTAATGGAATTAAGCCAGCAGAGCATTTGGCCATTATTTAATACAGATAACAATCTAAGGGGAACCAGGTTTCTGTATTTGTTTTTCTTTTGATATGTAGCATTAGCAAACCTTATGTGATTTTTATAAGACATAATATATGAAGTACTGGCTAAAAGAGTCTGTGCAGATATCTCACAGTTAGAGCACCAGACCTTCTTGATGTGCTACCTTAGTTGGAACAAACAATATGGACTTGATCACAAGTTTAAACCCTTTAGTGTCTTCTGGAAGGGTACTGCCCAAACCGTCATCTTTTTTCCCTATTCTTTTCACATCGTCTCACAGTACAGTCCTCTCAGAAATTTAAGCTTATTGTTGACGTTAAGTCTATCTGAAAAATTATGCTTTTTTTCATCCTATGACCAAAACGCTGATGTAAGTTTTCCAGAGTCATTACTAGCATATTTTTTTTCCTTTCAAAGATCATGTTGGGCACATCCTGTTTAAGGATTTTCACTGCATCATCTAGCAGCTGAAAGGCGCAAATGGTGAGTAGAGCATTGCTATTATCAGAGATGGTTTCCTGGAGACACGTTCATTTTTTAAAAGGTCGAGGCATTTGTCTAAATTTTGCCTTAATTTCATTTCTGCAGCCTTGTTGATGTTAGCTGGGCCTTATTCTTTTGGCTTTGTGTGTGGATGACTTACCTGAGCTTGTTAATGCCTGACAGTAAATGTGGCTGAGATTCTGCCATGACCACTCAAAAGTAGTCTGTTGGTTGGTTGCTTTTGGTTTTTTTCAGTTACCTCAGGCAAAACTTGACTCTCTTTGCCTTCTTTATTATTTTTTTTCTGTGTTGCTCTGAGATGTTATGTACTGCTCTCAGCAGCAGTTAGGTCTAGACTTTTGGAGGCAAAAAAGCTTTCTTTGCTGTATTTTTGGGGCACAAGAATGGAAAGGTGAAGATATGTGGCTGCACACCCTATTACATAATTTATATTTACTATAGAAACCAACCTTTTCTGAAATAAGTATGTACCATTGAAGGGCTTGAGGCCTTGATAAGGTCGCTTTGCAGCTGAGTTCAGGCATAGCAGGAATCATATCTCAGTGAAGATGAACTTCCCATATAAAGGTTATAAATCTAGTTCAGCAGTCATTGTGTGACCCATATGCAGTTTTATAGAAACATGAGTAACCCAAACACTAAAATCCAAAACAGAGTCACCAGCCCCTTCTACAGCATTCTTATTAAAGTTGGGCCAAGAGAGATCACTGCAAACTATTTGCAGTTGTGCGTGATGTAACACAGCTCAAGGGCATTCAGTACCTGGCAAGCAGGACTGTCTTTGAATGGACTTAGATGAAGGACCACCAAGAAACCAGCATGAAAAGCAGTGGAAGGGAAATTCATTGCCAATTAGTACCCAAAACATTCAGATGAACAAGAAGAGCTCCTTAAGCAAACAAAGTGGGGGATGAAGAGTCTGGAAACCAGGTGGTAGGATGAAATGACTCATTTGAAATTACGCATGAAAACATAATTGAATGTCAAGGAGTCAGTATAACTTCTGGCTTGCATAAGCAGGGCTAATGTTTTCACATTTCTTTTATGTTTTGGACTTGACCTAGGGCGTGTAAAAGAAGCAGGTATGTTTCCATGTAAAGGGAAGGGCACTGTTACTGTTCCAATACCTTCTTGTTTAACAGAAGCCCCTGCCTTCTCTCTCTGCTCCCCTGTCCTAGTTTGGATTTCTCTAAATTGAAATGTAGCTGAATAATTCATGGTAAGTAAATGTGGTAGAAGGAGATGAAGCTGTACAACTGTTCTGATAACACCAGCCTGCAGAGTTGTTTGCTTGTAGAAATGAGAGTTCCCCACATCTCTGATGAAGTGATACAGTGGAAGCTACAGAGTATAGTAGGACCAGGAGTTCTTGTTGGGGCTGGTGAGTGGCTTAATGGCACAGTCTGAATCTGTTTATTTGATTTTTATTTATATTTTTTGCAGAGTGTTATCTGCACGCTAGCATGTTTTCAGTTGCATTGAACAGCTGAGGTGCAATCTTGCAATAACTGTCTATGCACGTGCAGGGTTGTGTGTTTACAATTAATCTCTTCTTTCACTGAAAAAAGCATGTAGAGTTGTGTACAAAGTTTAAATTAATGACTGTGCTTTAACACTGATTTTTTTTTTTTCTCTCCATGCCTGAGTTGATGGTTACTTTTTCTATGCCTTAACTCAACTTATGGGAAAAATATTTGTGTGGGATTGCCCAAGTAATTAGCCAGTTTACTCATGCAAATAAATATTTTTTTTTTTATTCAACTTGGAACATCTTTTTGGCAGCATTGCCTTTAATTACAGAAACATTTAAAAGACGACAAGAATATAGCGCATACTAAAAATGTTCTGTGCAAATAGTGCGAGGATTTAGGTGAGCAGCAGCTCTGTAATTACCTCGCAGCCAGAAAGACCCTCACATTGTTTGAAGGCTGTTAAAAATAAGGAAAGAAATAATTTTCTTCTCATGGGAAAGGAATTAATTAGCAGTGTGTTGAGGGCCTTGGGATTGGTTCTCGTCCAAAGTAGCTAAATAAACCAAACATTGCTTCAGACTGCTCAACACGAGCAAGAGAGACGCTGGGAGAGCTTCTTTGTAAGGTTGAACAGCAAATCTGGCCCATGAGGAGGAAGGCTAAGATAGAATGTTTAACTGCCTTTGCACCTTTCCAGCGTGACTTCTTCCAGAGGTTGCTGAGGCTCTTTATGAAATAGAGGCAGCCCCGAAGGCCTGTCTAAGGAACTCCAGCCCCTTGGCTGAGCTGCTAACTGAGGCAGTTTTGCAAGGTTTGCGATGCTGCGGGTGCAGTGCTGCCTGGGTCTTCTTTTTTTAATCTGCATGCTGTCAGCTTGGGCTTGCACTGAGGTTTGCAGAAAGCTGCTTAAAAAGCAAGTTTGTGAGACATCTGCACTGAAGGAGACGGTCCTTAGCCACATCGTTAGATCTAGAATTTGATGATGTTCCAGTGTTTTCAGCTGGCTTCAGAGGTCTAGATCCTAGGATCATAGAGCTATCCCTAAATACCAGTATAAGTACTTCTCTTTGTAAATGATTGGAGATTTATTAGTCGAAGAAAATACCAAAACCTTTGCCTAGTATAGCTTAGCATAGCTTCAGAAGGAAATAACAGTTATCACCTCTTGCTTTCCCTGCAAATGTCTGTTCTCCAGTGTTAACTTTTTAACTATTTGCCTAATTTGCCTATATTTGATAAAAAAGCTAGAGGCATCAAAGATTATAATTTTGTGCACATTTCTACCCAAGCATCTGGAAAGAGAAAAAAACCAACTTTATTAATGCCCCTGCTGAAAAGAGTTTGTGGTGGGAGTATGTTTATTACCAAAAGTGAGAGAATCTGTGCAGAAGGGAGACATTACAAATGCCCTAACTATTAGAAAAACTTCAGTTGGAAGTCAGACCTTGTTAGGCACTAGAAAATCCCAGTCATAAAACACAGACTCCTGTAAGACCGGGCTGTCTTGGTTCCTCTGCTCACAGAAATTTTATGGTTTTATTTATTTATTTATTTTCTCCATACACTGGAGCCTTACCTTTTAGGCCTGCTTCCTTCTGTGAATGTAAAGGAAATTCAGCAATGTCTCCTTCTTACGGTTTTTCTAGCAAGTTGTTTTATCTGGTGTTGGAGTTCTCAGGGGACCAAACCCCTGATAAAATTTCATATGTAAGCAGTGACGGGTGTCCTCCTAAAAATTAGGGGTTTCCATTTCATATCATTCACTGCTATTTGATTCTGGTACTGTAATAGCAGCTTATAGAGGGAATTACAATTCCATTATGTTAGATCCTGTAAAAATACAAAACAGAACATTCTGTCAGACATTCTGTCTTTAAGCCTACAGCTGATCTCGCAGGTTTATTTTTTGGGAAGTAACTTATGTATTATAATTTACTAGCAAGTCTCCACCAGTTCTGTTTAGTGTTAAGATTACTAAGACGGGCATTCAAATAAAGCCTTGTACTTATTGTAGCTCTTTAGCAAGCAAGTTAAGAACCTGAAAAATTCTCAGTTCTACAGAAGAAAGAGGGGAAAGTTGGTGACAAGATTTTTCAGTTTATAAGACTTACAAAAGCACGAGAAGTCTATTATTTTTAAAGGAAGAACCCAATTTCCAAAACTGGTTTTGATTATTTGCTTTTCTCTTCAGTAGTGATTGTATTTTTAGAAACTTTTATGTAGATCTGTGCTACTTTCATTACTGCATAATATAAATTGGGTTCATTTTGTATTTTATTTAATGCAAAAGAAACATCCTGTGTGTAACAGCAAAGAGGAACCCATGGTTTTCAATGTCAGTTCATAGAAGAGGAATGTCTGGAATTCTTAGAGAGACTAAGTGCTGCCAACTTACATGAAATATTGGTGCTGAGATGCTGAACTACTGATACCATGCTCCTTGTCAATATTAAGTCTCTATAATGTGTATTTCTTGAGGATTTTTACTAATAGGACCAGAAGATTCATTTAGTATTCCTGCTACCTAAATATGCTGAAAAGTATTTTGCAAATACAAATCACAAGCATGTGATTACCTTTGCTTACATATATTTTTCTGCTCTCTTCATTTAAATTGCTTTTATGTAGAAATTTAAGTATCTGATGTCTATGTGTAGTCAAGATTTAAGCTTACATTATAGTTGAGAAAACACCAAGAAAAAGGGAAAATAGTGTTTTGAGGATGTTTTACCTTCTTTTTGTTGAGAAACAATACATTTACTTGATAGTTTTGCCCAATGAAAAAAAAAAAGAGGAAGATATTTCTGCATGAATATATGGAAATATATGAAAATTTATGAAAATATTAGGTATGGAGAAGAAATTATAAAGTTCAGTACCAATGTTTGCAGGAGAAGAGATATGTATAAATGCATTATGATGGATTTTAGAAGATTTCTCAACCGTTAAAGCAATTTAGTTTTGGAGCAGTAGGGACAAGAAGCTTACTTACTTCTGTTTCTGTATTTTATAAAGAAATATAGGAGTGAGTTACTTAACCCAAGAAGCCTTGCTTTTGGTGACAAAAAAGATCCCTGTTATTCATTTGTTCCTAATAAATAGTGTAAAATAAACAATGTTTCCAACAGTGTTTTGGTCAAAATAGGTGATTGCAAATATTTATCCAATGCTTTCTACTGGTTTGACTCCTGTTCTAACAGTTTGCAAGGGCTCTGATTCCTGTTAAGGTGCTTAGTGTTTTAAGAGTTTAGGGTGGAATATGCTTAAAATGCCCAAGTTATTTTGATGGCACCAGATATTTTTTATATGGTGCTTTTTTTTTCTTTCATAAACTAGTCTCTGCACCTTTTAAAATTAAAATTATTTTTATTTTCTCACATGAGTATGAACAAATTCCTATCTATCTGACCTAATCCAAAGCCCACTGATGTCAGGACTTCTAGTGAGTTTTTGGACTGGGTCAAACAAAAGAAATGGATTTTTTGCCATCTTTGCAGGGGAAGGATTAAATTCAGATAAAAGAAGCATCTCTCTTGTATAATCTTGTACTGTACTGTTCTTCTTTTTGTTCATATATATTCCTGCTATTATAACCTAAATGCTTGTTTGAAAAATTCAAGCCCCTTCTTATTTACTTGCATAGTTTATTGTACCTTCAGGCTATAACTAGTGTGTACACTAGAATTCATACAGAACGGTGAATCCAGAAGAATCTATCACAGTGATATGATTTTGGATGCATCTTTGCAAAAAATTATTTGGTATACATTTTCAGAGGCCCAGGAACCTAAGGTTCTCTCAGACTTCAACTGATTGGGTGAAGCTACAACATATGAAAATAAGATATTTACTGTACGGGTATGCATATGTAAATGTTCAAGTCTGGCTTCATTGAAGGCAATGGTGTTTTACCACTGACTGCAGTGGGATCAAGGTTTCATTCATACGCTTATACTTGTGCATTAGCAAAAAATACACTCAGACAAGTCTCTTTAAATATATAAACGTAAAATGTTTTTCAGTTACTCATTATATTCACCATGTTAAAGAACAATTGCAAATCCATATGCTCATGACTATATACTTAATTATTTTCTGTAACCACAAATCTGTACTACGTAGTATAATTACCAGGTATTTGCAATCTTCTTTTCTCTCTGTAAATGGAAAAGCAAGAACCCGTTGAATATTTTTAAATTGTTTATCCAATTGATATTAGTAACATCTTGTATTTTTAAGGCTTTTGTTTTTCCAGGACTTAAATTTTTAACACAATATTGCTCACAGCATTTTCTTTGCTTTGGAGATGACATTAAAAAATGGTTTTTCCTTGTCTCTGATTTCCTAAGAAGCACACAGTATCTAATTTCACTGAAAACTAATTTTTTAACCTTAAGTTAAAAAGTGATTGTACACTGGCTGGGGGGCTTCAGCAATAACACACAGTTCCTTTTGACACTGAGATGATTCCAGACTGAGGAACGTAGCATTTATTAGTAGCGGGAATTGTGATGAGATTGGATGGACAAGGCAGGCTTAGGTATCTTTCTTGTGGAAGATATTTCCACACCTTAAAATGACCATGTTATGTGCAGCCCAGTTAAAGGCAGAATGCTCCCTTGTTGACAAAAATGGGAAGGAGCATATATCCTCTGTATGTTGCAGGTAGCTGAGCAGGATCTTTTTTTGATACTTTGAATGAATGAGATCCAACCACACATTTCTGCACTGCTGGCCTGTTTTTCAGGGAGTATTTGCCCTTCTCTCTGCTTTCCACAGTGCATTCTTACCAGTTATGGGTAATTGGAGGGGATATACTGTGAGAACAGTGAAAAAGGCTTCAGAATATCTTCCAAGCCCACTGGGGCCTCTTAACTTTCACATGGAGGAAAAGTGCTCTCTTTTTGCTTCTTTGATGAAGGCAGTTTTTAATGCTGGTAATCTTAGTTTACGTGATGTTTGTGCACAAGGTTACTGAAACTGAACGGTCCCCGCCACTCGGAGGAGTCTGCATTGACATTAACAGTGAACTTAGAATCTAGACTGACAGATCTGCATTTGAGATACTGCAAATGCCAGTGGCGATAAACTGAAAAGATCTGCCGTTGTTTGGGAGGTGAAAGGAAAATAAGAGTAAAAGCATCCCTTAACAAATGTATTGGCTGGATTGGAAAATTAATATGGGAGATTTGGGTATATTGGGTATATTTGGGTATATTACTTACACCTGTAATTCAGACTCCTGGTTCTCCTGTGGGATATGGTAACTAAACGACTGGGAATTTCACCTAGAAAATCCAGTACCTAAAGCACCCTAGGATTTATCAATTCAGTTCTTCCTCTTTTGCCAGTTAGCCTTTTGCAGAGCACAGTCCCTAAATGGGGCTCACAGTGGGATTCCAGTTCTCCTTGTTGATTCTTCCCAGGGCTGAATTCCCATCAGGAATTTATAAAATCGCATTCTTTTTTTCTGGAAGCTACTTGGACATCCTTTCAAACACAGAGTTCCTGTGAGCCCTTCAGGGTTTCGCCTTTTCCTTGTACTTTCAGTGCTCCCTCTGGTACTCAGGCCGTGGCTCTCACTTTCCTCTAAGCAGGGGGAAACCTTTCCATTTTTGTTTTCTCCCTGGTCTTTCTGAACAGTCTTTTCTGCGGAGGGGGATGGACATCTTCCTCATTCAGTGCAAGGTGTACGCCTTTCCCCAGGAGAGAGTTGTCTGATTCTTACTGCAGGTCTGGTTCTCCTCTCCTCCTGGGGCAGGTGCCAGGCAGAGCCAGGGCAGGCTGCTCCGTGCTGTGGCTGAGCCGGGAGCGGAGGGTGATGGCAAGGCAGGCACCTCAGTGCCCTCACTGTCCGATGGTGCGGTCCCACGGTACTTGAGCAAGCAGTGCAGAAGAGGACCGCTGATCGTAACTGGGATCATCTACCGGGGCAGTGATTGTCAGGCCTGTCCTAGTGATGACCTAGGGCTGAGGCCAAGCTGGGAAATGAAGTCCGCAGGTTGGGACAGCCAGGTACGAGGCTAGGCACAGGCGTACCTGTCACATAGCTCAGGGGAGGACCGAGGGCAAAGCCCTGAGCTTGAGTGCAGCTCTCAGGGTGGGAAACCCCAGCGAGGCTTCCCACAGCTCTGACCCAAGCTTGCAAGGCTACAACATACCAGAGCAGGCCCTGGGCACAGGCAGCCAAAGCCCTTGGGGAGGGGGCTCTTGGTGCTCTCCAGACCCTGACAGGCAGGGGTCTGCATGAGATTTGTTACTCGGTGCCCTGCTTTGCTTTAAGGATACCATTCAGCCCCTTGTTAAGATCAGTTCTGCTGAAGTATTGGGTCTGCTAATTTGCAGCCAGTGCTTAGCTTTACATACACAATGTGAAGCTTAATTCTAAAATTAACCTGACATGTAAATGATTTGCTGTTCTTGCTTTGTTGCTGAAGTTTGCAGTACTGAAACCTTGGTTTGTGACATTGTTTTATTGAGATTCAGTGAAAGTTAAGTTCGGTATCAACTCATCAGAAAGTCTTGCCACAGCTTTAGGAGTGAGTGCTGTGCCATTTCCTTGTCTCTGTCACAGTCCTGGAGAGCTAAGATATTTGTATATACCCGAATAGATTGCCAGAATCAATCCACTTTTCAGAGATGAACGTGGACATGTCCTCTTTTCCACTGTAATGTGAATACTCAAATCTTTCCACATAAGAAACTCATATATTTGAGTTTCACAGCACTCCCTAATAAGGTTTTATAGCCATTAGTGTCAGTGCCATATATCACCGAGGCATTGAAAAAGTGGAGTTTCTTTCCCAAACCACCTTTCTAAGCATCCAAGATGAAGTGATTTTATAGCTTACACTTCCACAGATCTTTCAAATCCCACAGCACAACTTGTTTCACCTGAGCCTCAAAGATTTTTGTAAATGATTTCCCAGAAGCTCTTGAGGGGGTCTTTTCTCTCTTTCTTTATTTAAATTTAAGCTTAAAATATGATTAGATTCTGTTCAACACAAAATTGTTCTAGAATACATTGCAAGCAATGTGTGTACAAAAGGTAATCTACACTATCTAATAAATAAAATCGTGTAACAGTTTGAAATTTCAAATGTGACCATTTGCTTTAATATTGCGAAGTGTTTGTTAAACCTTAAGCTTGTGACATTTTTCCACACTGACAGCTAAATAATGAATTAATGGCTTTAAAGTCCACGGCAGCCTGAGGGTTTCAAATGCAGGTTTAGTCAAAATAATTGGTGCTTTAATCATTCTTTATGAACCAAAATTGTTCCTTAGTTATACAGAAGCAGTGCTAAAGCAAATATCTATGCTGTGAATGTTCTTTTGTATTTCTGAAATTATCTAAGTTGGAAAATGGTGTCTGGATGCATTTTCTTCTTTAGAGTTAAAGAGGTTATGTTTTACTGTCATAATGACCACCTACATGGCTACTGACTGCACTGTCCCTTCACTGACAGCAGCTTATTGTAGTTTTAGTACTTGTGTACATAGAAGCTGGCGTCCAATTTTGAGAGCAGATTGGACGGTGTGCAGGGGGGAATCTCAGACCCTGCACTGTCAGATACAGTGTGTAAGACCCATGCATAACTAACTAAATTAGGGGATCTTGTCACAGCAAAGCTCTCTCTCAACCAGACTATGACACAGTTAAGAGCTGCATCCATAACATCTTCTGTTAATAGTGGGAATAAAAATCTTAGGTTAAACAAGGGAGGATACTGTGGTCCCAATTTTGCAGTTGGTATCATGTGGGTAGACTACTGTGCCTGCACGAGATTCTGCTGAGGTGCTTGTGTTGACCTCAGCGATGCATCTGTGCCATATAAGCAGGAGATGCTAACCCAGTTGAGATCTATCAGAGCTTGCTACAGGCCATCCCGGGTCTAAGGAACCTTCTGTGCCTGGTACAACTGTAACTTAGATAGGATCTACTTTGTAGCATGAAGGTGATTTAACTTCTGGCTCAGGGAAGTTTGTAAAACCACAGATTACTGTAAGGTGTAAAGGTATACTGGAAAAAAGTATTAGTCTATGTTTGCCATTTCTTACATTTCTTTCACTAAACAGCCACTAGTGACCTGTGTCGGACTAGGTATGGGTGCAGATGAACCGTTGCTGTGACCTAGTTCCTGTGTTACACGACTAACTTCAAGGAAACACTGCTCATCACATAGCTAAAATGATTTTGTTGAAACTTCTGTGGTGCTTTTTGGTAGAGTTTAGTAACAACAGTGGGGGCAGATTGCAAATGGAAATTGTGTCAGTATCTATTTAGAGTAAACTCAGAGCACGCTCTTTGAGAATTCCTGCAACCTGATATGGTTCTGAAGACAAGGTAATGTCATTTAGAAGTAGCTTTCTGAGTATCAGAAAAGATACTTCTGGCAGCAGTTATTCAGTTTTTTTCTGCAACTAGTGAATCCCCACAACACCTTGTCTTCTATTGTCACAGCTCGACGTGAGTTTGAAATAGCCTTTCTCCAACAGCCACGTTGGGCTTTCTCTATGAACTCCCTATAGGTTTTTGTAATAGCCTAAGCGTAAAACACTTAGATATAGGAATGAGAAAACACTTTGATATAGGAATGAGGGGCTGTCCACTCCTCTATTCCTCCCAGTGCTTGTTAGGATTGACTAGTGCTGTAGTTGAAGTGTAATTCTTTGAGACAAGTCTCCAAGATGGAAAACAAAAGTAATGGTGTGAATGACTGCAAAATGCAATTATTTTTCTCTGAGTATTAATACAGGAGGAAAATAGCTAATCTGTAGCAAATTTCTTCCTATTTGGATAGTGTGACTGTATCCAATTAAAACAGAACACTGCAGAAGTTTTACTTCCTGACTTCTAGCTTAGGATGCAGTATATGCTGGTACATCACATTCTTTTCTTTCTGCATGTAAAAGAGGAAGCATGACGATGATGTTGGGGGTAAATCAGACAGTGTGGATTCTGAGGGGTAAAGTGTCTTGGAAGGGGAGAAAAATATCCTAGCGAGAGGCTGTTGTAAATGTTAAATATTTTGACTGCCAAAATGTTTCTGCATTTCTTTGAAGCTTTTCTCTGGCTTAATAGTGTGTGGTAATGAAAGTGTAGAATTTCAGCTGTAGTTAATTTTTGCCCTGATATATCCTTGCTTAGGCAAACCTTATATTCCCCCTTCGTTCCCCATCCCCACCCCTTGTTTCTTAGAGTTTGTTTGTTTGTGTTTTTCTTTTTTTTTTCTTTCTTTCCTTCCCTCCTCCCATTGAGTGATAGACAGGGAGGGTAGAAAGGGATAAAGATCTGCTAGAAACCACTTGTCCTTTAGGAATTTAGGAGAGATCATCGCTAATGATCATCTCTCTCCCTGAATGATTATTTGTTTATTAGAGAGCTTCACAATTCATTATACTGTTCAGAACTGGGCATTAAAAGTAGAGTATTAGGCAATCCAGACTGTGTACCTATGTTTGGGTTTGCTTGTGCTGATGCAACTATTTTAGCTAAGGGAGGGATTATATGAAGGGGTACCAGCCTCACTAAGGGTATACTCAAAGTCCCTTGCCCTGTTACAACTGTACCACACTAAAGGCTTGTCACAGCTTCAAAAGGGTACAATAAAGATTTGCTTACATATGTAAGTTACATATTAGTATAAATAAATAGCTAATTATATTGGCATAATTAAAACAGTGAATAATTCTCTCTACTGTGGATGCAGCTAGTTCAAAATCAGAGTGCTTTTCTTGTGCAGTTACACCAAAAAGTAGACCAGCTACTTTGACTGTAAGTACAGATCATGTATCCACAGCTGTATTAAAAGCTTCTGCTGTCTCAGCTATACCAGGTAATGGTGGTGATGCTTCAGTCTGTCCTTTCCTGCTTTTCTGGGCATATGAAAGTGGCTAGTTGGTATAAAGTAAGTTTGGAATAGACAAAAAGCCATTAGACATTCGAGGCCAGAAATATGGATTGTTCCAGGTGGAAATTAGATATGTTTATGGAGAATTGGTCCATTGAAAGCTACCAACTGTGCTAGTGCAGATGGGACCTTCTCTGTTGGAAGTCACCACATATAACCTGTGTCTTTGGCTCTACTTGTTAGCGGTTACTGTCAGAGACAGAGTGCTATGCTATATAGGCCTTTTATAGAATCATAGACTTGCTTAGGTTGGAAAAGACCTTTAATATCATCGAGCCCAACCATTAACCTAGCGCTGCCAAGTCCACCACTAAATCATGTCCCTAAGCACCACATCTACATGACTTTTAAATACCTCCAGGTATGGTGACTCAACCACTTCCCTGGGCAGCCTGTTCCAGTGCTTGACAACCCTTTTGGGGATGAAATTTTTCCTGATATCTAATCTGAACCTCCCCTGGTGCAAATTGAGGCCGTTTCCTCTCATCTTCTCGGTTGTTACTTGGCAGGAGAGACCGAGCCCCACCTGTCTACAACCTCCTTTTATGTAGTCATAGAGAGCGATAAGGTCTGCCCTCGGTCTCCTTTTCTCCAGGCTAAACAACCCTAGTTCCCTCAGCCGCTCTTCATAAGACTTCTGCTCGAGACCCTTTGCCAGCTTCATTGCCCGTCTTTGGATACGCTCCAGCACCTGTATCACTTAGGAGGGCAGTTCTTAAAGCATTGCCCATCCCTTACTGGAATAAGCTAATATCTAGTAGTATATCTGCATCTATAGATGAAACTGTGGTAGTAACAAATTTTTTGACATCCAGGCCTGAGATATTAAATAAGTGTTGGGTCTTAATTTGTTGCAACAGCAACAAGTAAATGCTTATATCAGGGTGTGCAGATGGCTTCCCTAAATCCGATGTCTGAATTTAGATGTGGAGTAGAAAATCATTACAAACAAGGACAGTATCAAAAAAAAAAAAAAAGAAAGGGTGAAAATTGGTTCTCTGAAAGTAGGAAGTTACTGTGGCCAAATGAAGTAAAGAAAATTAAGAACAGCATCGCAGGATTCCTGCCAAAAGTAAAAAACATCCAGCACTGGCCTTGTGCTGCTAGTCTTCATTCTATTAAAACAATTTAAAATTAATTTTGCTTTTAAAAAATATTTCAAAAGTTCCTTGCTGGAGAGCATTTAAACAGTTACCTCTGCATTTGAAACATTATTCTTAAAGTATCTGGTAGTTTATAGGGGTGAGAGTTGCTGGATACCTTGAGAAAAGGCCAGTTGGTTTGACGTTTGGCTTATTGAATAGGTATGCACTACGAGTAGTACCATTGACTTAAATGGCACTACTCCTGTTACTGAAGCTAAACATGTGCTTCAGCCTTATCAGGATGGAGGAAAGGAACATGGGGATGAACATTTGCAATTCTTGACTACTATTCTTAAACCAGGAAAGGAGAACTTATTTTAATGGAAATACTGAGTGTTACAGTATTTCTTTCTACTTGTATACAGTAAGTTAAAGTGAAGCATGTTATAGTTTGAAAGGATATAATTATAATTTTAAAATATTCACAATAGAGTTTGCAGGATTTCCTTGTCCGTGATTTTGCTCTTCAAACTATAGGCATTTTTTTTCTTTCTTTTCACTACGAAGAATTGAAACTGGTAGCAGCTACTGACAGTTTTAGCTATGCATACTGGGAAAGGATTTTAGAATTTGACTATGCATGCCTAGGACAGTTAATTTAAAAGCATGTGCATATAGACAAGTGAATGACACTTCTTGAAGGAAGGGAGATACCAGTGCTTCTGGAAACTTGTCTAGCAAATACTTAATTTCTATTTCTGTGAGCCAATTAATACAAAACTTTCTTTATGTGTACACCTGAGGTCATACTTTTAGCTTTCAAAAGAATATCTCAAATAGTAATAATTGCTATATTATTTTGCATTTTCTACAGTCTCTTTCATCTGTGTTTTTTATTCACTGTTTATAGGAAAAGAATGTTGATTGAATGTAAGATTAAAAAAAGTTTTGACAAACTCACTATCTGTCTGCTTTCTTGACCAGAGAAAGAGCATTGAGTAAATTGTGGAGTTACAGGTGACATCTATCTACAAGGTAGGATACTTCTTAAGGACTGAATCCCATCTTTCAGGTCTAATGTAGGAACTCGTTTCATTATCTCTGTGGCTAGAGAAAATCCCAACTACTAGCCACTTGGAAGGTTATTTCATTTGGTCTACCTGATTTGTTCTATACTACTGGTGGATTATTTTTTTAAAGCTTGTAAGTAGGTTTGTGTTTTACAGATGTATCTGCATTTTACAGTGATCTCACGTTTTCAACTTTATATGAGTTTTTGTCATGTCAAGGGAGACAGTCAAAAGAAAAAGAATAAAAGTAAAGACAGGGATTGAGTTAGACAGTGGGATTGAGCGCACCCTCAGCAAGTTTGTGGATGACACCAAGCTGAGGGGTGAGGTTGACACGACTGAGGGAAGGGATGCCATACAGAGGGATCTGGACAGGCTTGAGAAGTGGGCCTGTGTGAAACTCATGAGGTTCAACAAGGCCAAGCGCAAGATCCTGCACGTGGGTTGAAGCAACCCCAGGTATCAATACAGGCTGGGGGATGATTGAGGGCAGCCATGCAGAGAAGGACTTGGGGGTACTGGTGGATGAGAAGCTGGACATGAGCCATCAACATGCACGATCACAGCCCAGAAAGCCAACCGTATACTGGGCTGTATCAAAAGAAGTGTGGCCAGCAGGTTGAGGGAGGTGATTCTACCCCTCTGTTCCACTCTGGTGAGACTCCACCTGGAGCCTCAGTTCAGGAAAGACATGGACCTGTTGGAGCGAGTCCAGAGGAGGACTACAAAGATGTTCAGAGGGCTAGAGCACCTATCCTATGAGGACAGACAGAGAGTTTGGGTTGTTGAGCCTGGAGAGGAGAAGGGAGACTCCAGGGAGACTTTATTGCAGCCTTTCAGAACTTAAAGGGGGCCTACAGGAAAGATGGGGACAAACTTTTTAGCAGGGCTTGTTGCGATAGGACAAGGGGTAATAGTTTTAAACTAAAAGAGGGAAAATTTAGACTAGGTATAAGGAAGAATGTTTTTACTATGAGTGTGGTAAAACACTGGAACAGGTTGCCCAGAGAGGTGGTAGATTCACCATCTCTGGAAACATTCAAGATCAGGTTGGACGGGGCTCTGAGCAACCTGATCTAGTTGAAGATGTCCCTGCTCATTGCAGGGAGGTTGGACTAGATGACCTTTAAAGATCCCTTCCAACCCAAACTATTTGGTGATTCTGATTCTATAAAGTGATCTTATCAAAGCACAGTCACACGTCCTTTGTATCACCAAACAGACTCTTTAAGAAAAAAAGAGGTAGTATGGAAGATGAACATTGTGACAGTACCTTTAATAATTATGCTATATTTCTCATCTAGAAAGTCTCCCTGTTTCTTTTTTTTTTTCTTTAACCAATATGAAGAAGTATTTTCATCCTGTTCTTCCCTTGTGAAGAGACAAAGGAACGCCAGATGTCTTTCACTGGCTTAAACTAGCAAATCTTGGAAGTAGATGTCACCTTCCAGGTGCCTTTCCAAATATACAAATATTCATTTGTTCTTCAGTGTTGGCTCAGTTGTTTTATCCTTCCCTCTTAGAATTTAACAAAACACATATGTTCTTACACAAGAACTCCTAGAAAAATTTAAGTTTTTAAAGCTTCTCAGCCTTGAGTTCATCATGATCTAAGGATGTAATAAGCTGCTAAAAGCTGTTATTGTTTTATAATTAGGTGTGGCATTATTTTTTGAATGAAGATTCATGAAAATCTGAACTAGGGAAAAACTAGTGAACTTACTCCATTTCTTGAGAAGGTGGTGCTGCAGTTTACTATGTTACTTGCAAAACACAGTTAGATGTTCTAATTTCCAGCATAGTTAACAGTCTTTAAATATTTTAACTACTGAATTATAACAATATTTTTATTAATTACTCAAGATTGCAGGTGAGGTTTTCTCCTGATACCATGATTGCATTTTATTTCTTTCTGTGCTGTTTGGCTGTTAACTGGTTCTTTGGTAACTAAATTTCTGTTCCCAGTGCTTTACAAAGAGATGAAAATGCAATGGGTGCATTTAACTGTAAAGATTCCTTACAAGGCTATGAAAAGGAGTATGAAATGGGTGAAGTTCCTTAGTATGATACAAAATTTTTTAGTAGCATCAAACACATGACTAGCATAATAAGGGTGCTTTGTCTGGCTTTTAAAGAATCATGTGGGAAAGGCAATCCTCATCCATTTTTAAGTGAGTACAGAGGTTTCTCTTTTCCCACAGCGTGTCTGAAGAATTGGGATTGTTAGAGCTGGGATTTGGGTCTAGGACAAACCAGAAACAGCTTAAGCCTTAAGTACTCATTTAGGGATAGTATATCTTGTCACCTGAGATGCAGCTCTAGGAGCAGGAAGGTTCAAAAAGGAACTTTTTGCTCTATTTACTTTTTCTCATCCTATTCTGCTATGTGAGCTCTATATGTACTTACATATACACACAAAAATCTGACTCTCTCTGTAGCCCATAATGCATGGAATTGAGGACTGAATGTGAAAATATAAAGAAATTTCAGTTGCCAAATCATAACCACGTCATGTGGAAGGTCTGAACCACGTTAGAAGGTTTTATATCCTGATTCAACAAAGTGTGCTCTTCAGTTTTCTGGATGCTTTGTGAGTTTATCTATTACCTTCAGTATTGATGAAAACATTAAATTACAGCTTAACAATCTTTTACCTTCAGTATTGATGAAAACATTAACAAGTTGCCAGTAAGAGCCTGGGAAGTATTTACATCTTGGCTGTTTTTTTTTCTTTAGCTGGTAGCTTAACCTTCCAAGCACATTCTCCACAATTTCCTCTCCAGAAATTGTGTGTATATGTGTGGTTGTATGTTTTGTTCTTTAATTGGAATCTATTTCTGATGCAATCTATAGATTACAGCTGCTGAAGCCCTGAAAAAATGTTGTGTGTTGTAATATGTGAGATAAGTCCGAGACTTGGCAAAATTGAGCCTTTCATTTTTTTCCCTGGAAATGTGCTAAAGTTGAATTCCACTTTGATAGTAGGCATAAGAAATACATGAATATTACAACTTGTCATTGAATGCACATAGAACTCATAAAAATGCTGTCTGGTTTGATTGTGTCTTCAGCTTCAATATTGGGAGTATATTTAAACATAAAACTCAAAGTCAAACCTACCTTAAAAGGTAACATTTGTGGATTGAAATGAGAGAAAATATTTGTACTGAAATCTCTTAAGCTTGACCACTGTGTTTTCCCTAACAAAAAAAAAAAGTGTTATACCTTTTGAGGACTGTATTGTGTGTGTTCTAATAGAATCTGACTCCTTTGTCATAATCTCTTCATCTAATAATTCCTGTGTAGCATTTTTTCCCCTTATCATTCACTGTGTGTTAATTTACATTTTGATTTCTGTGTCCTTGACCCAAAACTGTCAGGCCAGGATAATACTATCATCTACAGCAGATTGTGAACTATTAATTCTCTTCTCCTTTATGTACAGTAGTGTGCCATATGCAGATGGGGCTCCTCCCTGGAAGCTTGTGCTTTCCAGTCTTTGAGGGTCCTCAAGTCTGTCACAGATGTTCTGCTCTGAAACAGGATCTCAGGTGAACAGAGCAGGTTTGTCAGCAGTGCAGCCTTTGTGTCAGGAACATAAGGCATTTCCATGCTGTGTCTCACCGATGATATGTCTGGCCCAGTATCTCCCTTTCAACAGTGACCGTTACCACACATTCCACAGGAAAATGCAAGAAACTTCAAGTGGCTGTTTGGAAATGATCTGTCCATGGAGGAATTTTCTTTTCAGTCACTGTAACTTGCCAGGCTATTTATTTGCAGAATCACATATCTTTGCTAGGTGGCTTGGCATGTATTCATCTTTGTGGCACATTTCTTATTCTGAGTGAGATTTTGCTGTCTGTATGAACCCTTCTTATATTTTTTTTTTGAAAAAAACTTCTTTCCAGTGATAGGTATGCACATGCCTAATTTTTGAGAGATTGAGAGCAGCCCTGAGGAGGAGGACTTGGGAGTGTTAGTGAATGAATGGGAAGCTCAACACGAGCCAGCAATGTGCAGTCGCAGCCCAGAAAGCCAACTGCATCCTGGGCTGTGTCAAAAGAGGTGTGGCCAGCAGGTCGAGGGAGGTGATTCTACCCCTCTGTTGCACTCTGGTGAGACCCCACCTGGAGTACTGCGTCCAGCTCTGGAGTCCTCAGCACAAGAAGGACATGGACCTGTTGGAGCGAGTCCAGAGGAGGACCGCAAAAGTGATCAGAGGGCTGGAGCACCTCTCCTATGAGAACAGGCTGAGAGAGTTGGCGTTGTTGAGCCTGGAGAGGAGAAGGCTCCAAGGAGACCTTATTGTGGCCTTTCAGAACTTAAAGGGGGCCTACAAGAAAGCCAGGGTGGGAATTTTCGCAAAGGCATGTAGTGATAGGAAGAGGGGTAATGGCTTCAAACTAGAAGAGAGCAGATTTAGATTAGATCTCAGGAAGAAATTTTTTACTCTGAGGAAGGTAAGGCACTGGAGCAAATTGTCCAGAGAGGCTGTAGATGCCTCAACCCTGGAGGTGTTCAAGGCCAGGCTGGATGGGGCTTTGAGCAACCTGGTCTGGTGGGAGGTGTCCCTGCCCATGGCAGGGGGTTGGAACTAGATCATCTTTAAGGTCCCTTCCAACCTAAACCATTCTATGATAATTAGAATTTGATAAAGGAATTCATAATGTTAGCTAGAGGAAGAGCAGGTTGCCTTTGAGGTGGTCTGGTTGTTTGCACCTCAGTATCACCTTACAGGTTTTCTCTTGAATAAATTAAGGAAATGGAATTTTATCATTAAGTAGAAGAGGAATTTTAAGATGCCTCCATCTGTGAGCATGTGTGTGTTTGTGCAAATGTCTGGATATGTATCTAAGTGTTCATGTATATCTTTTGTGCCCATGCCTATGTGTACGTATGAAGTAATTTACAGTCTGAAGGACTGAAACTCAAATATGTGGGTGGGGAATTTCAATGGAAAACAAGTTCTGATTTATAACTGCAGTGTTTATGCCATAATTTTTCCCTCTCCCTTAGCAATGAAAACATTTCCAAAAGAACAGATTAACACACCATAACCCTTAGCAGGAGTAGAATATGGTCTAAGAGAGCAGGCCGGCCAGAAAAAGATCTTTACATGGAGTCTATACACGTTCCTTGAGTTGTCTTTAATGTGGTATCTACCTACTCACCCAGCCAAAGCTGCATCTGTTTGTGGTCAGTGTTGGAGCAGTCTGAAGGGAGAATCAAAGGGACTGTGTAGGTATGACATGGACTTTGGTCGATAGCTGTCTTTACCATCTAATGTTTTAAACAGTGTCACCCATGGGGCTAAAGTCGTCGGTATTGTCTTAATTCCTATGAGGCTGCCTTAACTCACTTGCCAAGTCTCTCTCTCCTGCAGCTGTTCAGACCACATAGTTGCTTCATTAAGTAGCTCTGAGTAATGTGTACCATCTTACCTTTTGAAAACGGCTTATTCAAATCTCACACCATCATGGCCTCAAGAGGATCTACTTCAGCAATGCTACCTATCACTTGATAACGTAAAACCAGAAAACATTATTGCGTAGCCCTGCTGCTTGAAAACATACATTATTAATAGCAAATGCCAAATAGATTAACTGGTCTTGCTGTTGTACAAGAACATGGGTCCTCCTTCTCTTTTTTTTTCCAGTTAAAGGGTAGGATAATTAAGTGGACAGCAAGGATAACTTAAGTGGTGCCATTAGAGATTGTTGCTGCATTCCAAATAACCCCTTTTGTACTAATCTGCTAGAAGAGAAACTATCCACCTCAAAATCCAGTACTGAGGGCACTGTTTCTTATGAGATGGAAAAACATCCGGATTCACCATCATTCTCAGGTAGCTGTTTTCTTTTCCCTGATCTCAGCTATCTCATTGCTCAAGTCATAAGATGAAATGGTTATGTTCACACCTGTGTATATCAGTGATAGATGTGTCTGTACAACACATACTCTATTTACTGATAGATGGGGGTGGAAACTGGTCTCAGAGTTCAGATTCGTAATACGATTAAGAGACTACATTACTTTTCAGCATCCAGAGTCATAATTTCATGTATTTCCAGAACCTCTTGTAATCTCCCTAGTGATGATCCTGAATAAAGATGTGATAGTAACTCTGACCGGCTCTAATTAGCCATTTTTGCGGAAGTATTTTTCTCATTAAACACATGAATACTCAGGTTCACACTGACTGGAAGTTTGTGTTGCCTATAACTATTCAGAGTGGCAAATGTTTTGACTGAGATTGCAGATAATGGATTTCCACTACGCTTCTAATATGGTGGCCATGACAGAGATAACACAAGAGCATCAACAGCTTCTGAAAACAAAATTGACCCTATCTGTCATGAGACTGCAGCTTTCCTGCTGTTCGAGAAAATCACATTCGCCTTAACCCATCAGATATTCAGTGATATTGATGATCTCTTGAATAACAAAGCATAGCAAGTACAGATTCTTCTACAGCTATAGAAAAGAAACCAAACCCTCTTTTATATTATAATATATGTATTCATTCCTGTGTCCTGTTTATGTAGTCCTGTTAATGTAAAAATGAAACCACTTGTATGGTTGATCAGTATAGCAGAGGAGGACCATGTGTCCCATTAATTTATTGTTGGAAACTTACTTCTTATAGTAAAAATAAAAGAAGCCACAAAACTTGATGTTAGCTTTTCACCGGCTACCTTAAAGTTTAAATATGTATATAGAAGCAGTTTTGTACAGGGTTCATGAAATCAGTTATATTATTTCTTAACTTCCATGCTTCAATGATAAAATTCAGCTTTACTAGAAGAAAGTCTTATAATCATTTTCACATTTGCTATGCATTACTCTCCTCTCCCCCTCTTTTCTTTTTTAAATAAATAGTACTTTGCAACAAATTGATTTTGCTAGATAGTGCATTGATCATGCACCTTGCCTGGGGACAGAATATAGCTTCAAAAACAATAATAACTAAGACAATCATCTAATTTTACTGAAATAAAACTGAAAATGTACACCCAATGAAATAATCTCTGAGACTACTTTAGGTGCATTTGTGCTTGTACTTTATCCTCAGTGACACAGTAATCTACTAAAGTTCTTCTCTCGATTTTTCTCTTTGCAATCTGGAAGAACAGATTCAGCAGTGATTGTGCTCATTTATAAAAGCATCCAAAACAAAATTGAACCCCAAGGCTGATAAACTATAAAGATGCTGATCAGATCTGAGCAGAATGGACGGGATGCTTTGGGGCTTGCTCAGCTAAAGATGGCTCTACAAGACTGATGGCTTTATATACACAATTACAAACACCATAGCTTTGTCGAATGAATGGGAAATCATAAAATATGTCGCTTGCCCTTTATTAAGTAAAGAATGGTATTTTGTAAAATACTTGCAAAGATTTACTAAATTTCTGTAATTTAATTCCTGTCACCGTATTTTCTTTTCTTTGTAGAAAACTTAATCAAACAATCATTTGGAAAGAACAATCCAATAGAGTAAACCTTCTAGTCCTGAAGAACAAGTGGCTAATTGATTTTGCTTATCAATATATATCAAGTGAGTGCACAGTGTCTGCTTCATATAAAATTCATTCATTTACACTAGCTGTGTCATAATCAATAATGGTTTAAAAATTCATTCATTCTCACTAAAGTTCTTCTCAAAAGGAGATGCTGAATTTAAGAGTCCTCTACAAATTAGGTGCTTATTGGAAATCATAAGAAGACAAATGCAGCAGGACAAAGATTAAAAACTCCTGTAGTTCTTCTAAGTGATATTTCCTGATATCATAAACAAGCTTTGGATTTGCGATGACATGAAACAAAGTTATGATGTGGTGACTCATCTGGGCTCTGCAGTGACTTTTGAAATAAAATCATGTAAGACAGAACAAATTAAACATTTTAACAATAGTTTTGTAAAGCTTATGGATTTTTTAAAGACAGTTCCACTTTCTTTCATTTTGCCACTGTACTAGTCACTGGATGTCTGAGTCTCTTGAAAGTCACTGACATTTAGGGAAGTACCACGTGCTCCCATGAAGTCATGCTGTTTTAATCTTTAAATATAAAGCTGGGGAGGGGGGTGGCAGAGAAAAAAAAAAAGAAAAAAGAAAGAGCAAGAAGCCATTAAAAGTTCTCTATGTAGACTTTAAAAAAGAAGAGCATCTCCCTAGCTGAGGTTTTAAAATTAAAATCTTTAGTGTATCAGAAGTCCAGTTTCAAAATTTCTGTCAACTTGCAAAAGGTAATTTGAATGAAATAGGACCAAATACTTTTATTTTTTTTTCTTTTTTAACTGGTATTCTTAGGATCATATTGGTTCCTTATAGTCCCTAGTCTGTTTGTGCCCATCTTATATGCAAGGTATGACTATGCTACAGTCATAGGTGTGATTATGTCAGTCAAGCAAAAAGGCTGAGAAGTAGACTAAATTAGATGCAGTTGCCACAGCGGCTTTAACATTGTTGCGCCATAATTTTGTGATTGCAGCTGCAATTGAAGAGGATCTATCTTTTTACTCCAGCTGTGTGATTCTCCAAAGGCAGAGCTGGTGAAAGGTTGTGACAAGGATTCCTATGTATCATGTAAGCATATAGTGCTGTGGTTAGTAACAATAAGGACCTCATGGTATGGGAGAACAGTCATACTTTAGTTTGCTCATATGCCTGCATCAAGTTTAGGCAACAAAGGAAGAAAAGCTGTCAGGTGATTCAGAGCAACCAAGCTGGTCTGAATTATCTTCTGGGGGAGTTTCTCTTTCTCCATCAAGTATGCAGGGAAATTAGCCTCATAATTTGTGCACCAGAATTAGATTGTATGAATATTTCCCTCTTTCTGCTCCGTGTCCTGGATAAACTTTTAAATTGTGCTTTGCATCTTCTGGTTTTGACAGTGGCAGGTCTGTTGTTGCCAATGAAATCCAACAAACGGATCTGTGAAGAGAATGATTTTTTGGGTGGTTTTTTGTTTGTTTGTTTAGGGGGTTTTGTGGAGAACTTTTGCCTGGTGGGGAAAAAAAGGGATCTTTTTAGACTAGTTTTGCTTAGGCTTTGCGTATAAAATGCTTTCCTCTTTTTTTTTTTTTTTTTCCATGAAACACTACTTTAAATGCACTGTTAATGACTTATCATAGGGTAAGACATTTGAAAATTTTGAGGCATAAGCTAAAAACAGTAGCTGCACTATGTACATAAGGAAAAAAATGGAGTGGACGATTTTTTTTTTAATGCCAGACATAGTTCCATCCTTTCATGCACAATGACAGTACACTGAGTAAAAGGAGTAACAGACTGGCCAACAGTATACTTAATGCAATGAAGCAGATTATCTGACTCTAATTTTTTTCCCTGCTTTTCTAGCTCTGTGATATCATGTGTAAGGATAGTATACTTGCTCGCTATGCAAAGCTAAATCTCTCATTAAAGTAGACAGTGGTAATTTTTTTTTACTGTCTGCTATGAAATTCTGTTGATCTAAAATTGAGATACTTATATTTTTAAAAAACATGAGCTAAAAGAAGCAGCTGGTTGTTGCTGATGTTACTCAAATATATATTTTTTTTCTGAACCTGACAGGAGCAATCCCTTCCTTTCCCCTCCATTTTTTTAGTGAAGAGAACTGGTTTTAAATGTTATGGACTAAAGAGTATCTCCATAATGTGTTTGCAATTTTTTTTTTTTTACTGTTCTAGCTTTAATTCATAATTACAAGCTTATTCCAATCTCTGCATTATGGAACCACATTTTAGACCAACAGCTGTTATCTACTTTCACTTGTAGCCTTGGGGTATGCATATTTTAATATTCATTTACTATGTGCCGATAAACTAAATACTTCCTACTGGAAGTCTATGAAGTTAATCACAGTATCTTAGTTGCTGTTCTGTGTTCCATGTAGCTCATATTTTTTAAATTTACTATGTTATATAAATTCCTCTCCTCCTCCTCCTCCCTGAAAAAAAAGGGAAGAGGAAAGGTTATTACAAAATATACAAACAGAACAAGTTGATTAAATCTGCGATGATTAGAAAATAGAGGAATACAGTGTAGTCATTCAAATGACACAACCTTCCCTCCTGTTCCTGTATCTTGCATAAAATTAGTATAAACCTTGCAACATTGCCTCCAGCAATATTTTAATAGCTGGCTTTGTATTTGAAGGTTGTGGTTTTAACTGTTATTTAAATAGTATTAGGTCCTCATATGCATATAATACAGCCTAAGGGTAGGTGTTTTCCAATCTTCCAGGCACAATCACAACTCCAAGCATCTTTGTGTTAAAAGTATAAAACGTGGCAACTTTGGAGATGAAATTCAGCGAACAGGGAGGAAATAAAAGTCATGCAGCCCATTAAAGTTTAAGGCTGTTTGGTGTGTAGCAATGGATAAAGAATTGGTGAAAAGCTGTAGAAAGGCATGAAAAAAGATTACTTCAAGCATGAGTTTGGTGATAGAAAGTAGTAACGTCAAGGCTGGAGATGTTTTGACAGATTTCTCAAACGTTTGTATTTCTGGAGCGATGTCCTCTTTCCACAAATTACAACTCTAGGGCAACACTTAGAGACAATAATAAACAATAGGTACCTGCTTCTGCTCACGTTAGAAGCAATGGGGAGTTGTGCTACAGAATTTGGTGAAAGCAGTGTGTCCTGGTTGTGGCAGGGATGGGGTTAATTTCCCCAGGAGCCGGCAGGGGGGCGGGTATTCCATCCCACGTGAGCCATGCCCGGGCTATAAGAGGTGCTGCCAGGGCGAGGAGAGCAGTCGCCACTTGGGGGGTGGGATGTGGTGCTGTGGGACTGGTAGGTGTGTGGGATGTGGTGCTGTGGGACTGGTAGGTGTGTGGGACTGGTAGGTGTGTGGGACTGGTAGGTGTGTGGAACTGGTAGGTGTGTGGAGGTACCCGTAACTGTGTCTTTATAGCTCTATCGGTGTTATTGTGGTGGTGGGTTTTTTTCCCCCCCCCTCTTCCCTTTTGCTGTTCTGTTAAACTGCACTATCTCAACCCATGAGTTTTGTGTTTTTCTGCTGATTTTTCGTGTGGCTGTGGGAGTTGAATGAGCAGCTGGGTGGTTCTTTGTTGCTGGCTGAGGCCAAACCGTGACACAGTGTTATCCAAAATCCCTAGGTGACATAAAATCTGTATTGTGGATGACTGAGGTCTGAGATGTGCTATTGCCCATCCTGGTACCTGTGTCCCAGAAGACTGAGTAGAAGCATATGTCAGGCTAGATTCAATAATTAATTTTAGGAACATGAATAAGACACAGCTATCTGAAATCACAGACTGTGTTCCAGAAAATACCTGTTCAGCTTTTGGCTAGGACTGCAGATGTCTAAACTTGCAATGTACCTCCCCACAGTTGTTTTGGTGTCCTGAGTGCACTAGTAGTCACCTTCCACACTTGCTGATGGCTAGGGACATTTTGATAAGCTCAGTGCATATGCCTTAAATTAAATCCATTTGGGGTGCAGAAACTGGTTTTTCCTTGACATAGGTCCCTGGAAGAAAAAAATCTATTAGGCGTATTATGAGCAGGCTGGATGCACTGGCATTTTGCATTAAACAGTGCTTGACAGAATACTTAGTTCAGGTCCTCTCACCCTGACTTAGAAGCTTGAGCCAGTTACTGTCTCTAAGCCAATGAGTCTGGATTTCTACAAGTCCAGTTTCATAGCCTCAAAAGGAAAGATGAAGAAAATTCCTTATTCTAGAACAGGATGTATTTTGATATTGAGAGCGCTCTCTGGAGATGTGGGTTTAAACTCCCTTGAGCTGAGGAGAGTGCTTCTGAAAAAGGCTCTTCCATTTCCCAAGGGAGCCTGCTGATCACAAGGTTGCCAATCAAAAGGTGAATGGCAGCACTACTGCATTCCACTTGCTTTACCGAGAGAACAGTGGTAGGATCTTGTCTTCTGCAGGGTACCCATGCTGAGAGAGCCAGAAGAACTGAGATGCCTATACTGTAAAAAGTCGTGGAAGAAGAATTCAGATACACCCTCATTCTCAGTATATCTTGAGGGTTATCTAGTTCCTTACCGAGTGTGGAGGTTCTCTTCAGTTTCATTGTGAAGTACCTTAACATGAATTTATTGTTACTGTTCTGGCCCTTGAAACCTTCTGAGACATAGGGCTGGCTGCATTTAGCTTTCTGTGGTTGCCCAAATCAAACCAAATGAAAAATAGTGCTTTATTATGTTGGTGTTAAAATATCTTGAGGAGGAACACATCGTTATATTTGTAATCAAATTAAGATATAAAATTATATCTACTCTGAAATTTGTATCTCTTTAATTGACTGCAGCTCGCCTTCACAAGCTCTCTGGTGTCCTTCATAGTTCTTATGAAATGCCTAGCACACCTCTGAAGGCTAAAAAATAGTAAAGAAAACTGAATGTCAATTGTGCTTTTTTTTGATGGTGAAATAAAATTGTCCCGAGTCATAAAAACATAAAAAACCATAAAATCATGTCTTAAAAAAGCTTGCAATGAAAAAAAAGTAAACTAAGTCCCAACCTAGATCAAACTTTACTCAAGCTTCAGGAAACTGAACAGAGGACAGGCCATTGAAGCTTTGTCTTAGCAGAATCCTGAGGCTTTGTAAAGCACAAATGCAATTTGCAAGTGAATGGAAAGTTGGGTTTTTTTCCCTTGGCCAAACTGATACAAAGCACTTTTTTTTTTTTTTTTTTTTCTGCAATATATCAAAACTCTCTTTTTAGCCCCATATGGATGTACAAAGCAGAACACCAGTCCAGTGGGCCATTAAGTAGAAGTCTGGTTTTGTTTTGACTGGTATGAAAGAAGCAAAATATTTGGAAGTGGAAAGGTCCACAGGTTTTGCTTTAGTGCTACGCTGCATCTGCCCCAAATGCTACACTGCTGCATGAGAGCTGTCATGTGGCTGCCCTGTTTTATATGCGCTTTGGTCCATCAACGTTGTTAGGTTTCCAGTAATGGCTTATATTGCGTGATCAAAGCATAGGCCACCGTTTGATGGGAGGTGTAGTCCCCACTGAAGAGAATGGGGACAGCAGCTTGTGTGTTAGACTGTGGGCTTGTGGTAGGTGCAGATTGATACTTAACAAAACCAGAACAGAATGTTGTGGTTCAGTTCTGCAAACCAAAATGTTTTAATTCGTAGTAACACTGACTTGAAATACAGTGCTTTGTTTTACTTTTGTCATTGAGAAGACCTGTCATAAAAGTCAAATGTTTCTATAGCAACTTGCAACTTATTGAGAAAATCCTCATTGCTAAAAAAATGTCTGATAGGTGCAAGGAGCTTTTTTTTTTATATATAATTGCATGTCTTGCTTCTTGCTGTAGTTCTTTGAAAGTTAGAGACTACTGAAGTGAATATTTGCATGATTGTTACATGGTTTAAGACAGAAATCAGGTCAATAATGAAGACTTAATTTGCATCGGGCTCTGATGTCATTGTCAGCTGTGTAACGTTACATATTCCTCAAAGAGGGTACTTTCATCTATTTTAAGCAATGTTGATATTGTTGCCGAGTTGTTTTTGAAGTTCTTTGATTTTCAGATCTCTAAGCGTTTCCAAGTGAATGTCCAAACCCTTTTGTAATGGATTTATTATTATTGATGCTAAGCTCTTTTCTTAGTCACCTTAGAACTTGCCTGTGGACTATGAGTAAAAACTATTGGACTGAACTGTTCCACTTCCATTAATGGAAAAAAAAAAAAAAAATCAGTGGACTTTTTAGCAGAAACCATAGTGGAACATAAGAAACACATTAACTGTTTTGTGCTTTTATATGTTCCTGTTAAAAGAGCTGACACATAGACTATTTGGCCAAAGAAAGCAAGCATAGAAGATAAAGCTTTGGGTAACTCTATAAGCCTAGCAAAGAAGCTTGAAACGTACTATGACCCAAAACAGATCACTAAAAATACCTATTGTTGCCAAAAAAATTCTCATCAGCTGTATTAAATGTACATAATTGTGAAATTTCGTAAGGTTTTGTATTTACTTCCAGACCGTGTGTTCTAGTGTGCTGCAGTAAGTGAACTATTTTAAGACTGGTATGTGTTTTTAAGATAGGAGTGAAAGAAGCGGTACATACAACAGAAGCTGTTGCAAAAATGCCTCTGTGAAGGACAGGTAAAGCATTTCATGTGCTGGTGTGTAGAGAATGGTTTGTTATGATGGCAGAGCAATGTCCTCATGCTCAAAGTACCTTGACTTCTTTTCATTGCCAAATAAATAGATGTGTTTATATGATAATAATTTTATATTATAAATCATAAATATGTTTATGTATCCTATACCTGATAATGTCTCAGATTGATGCCTTCTTGTCTTATTCTTCTGCTCAGTGGCTTATGAATGCTGTTTCAACTCTATCAATTTTCCAGTGTTTTCTGTTGTTTTTACATTATATCACCCTTCTCCACTCTACCAAAGCTCTTGTCACCAAGAATATTAACCATCATTTCTAGTTAAAAC
>NW_009648440.1:1905890-1924735 GCF_000708025.1 Charadrius vociferus
CCTGCTTTGCTGTCTGTCTTTCAGCATCTTACCCTTCAACTCCATGCCAGAGAGGCTAGATGATTCTGGAAGTCAATGTTAGCTTATTTTAAGATTGATGGTTAAGTGGACTCTTTAATTTATTTAGACAATTGTTTGTGTCATCAAACCTTAACTGTATTGATTGCTTGGCAAATTGAATTTGTCATTTGGTTTTCGTGATTTATCTCAGGGGCTGGGTCATCAAAGTTACAGCCTGTTTTTTTTTTTTATTTCTTGGGCAGAGGACAGTTATACAAAAGATGACTGTTTTTTATCTTTGCAAACTTTCAGAAATATAGTTGTTCATCTCCTCCAGTGTATGAATAATAATAATAATAAAATATCTCTTCAGCGGTGAGGCCATATCTGGTGGGAATGCCTTTATGAATATTTATTTGGGCAAACCTTTGCTGTTCTTAAGATTTCTGAAAACATTTGTGCGAATGAAATCTTGGTCAGCTGAATTAGTCTAGCTGAGAAAATGACAATAATAAAAGCAAAAGCAATGAAACAAACCAGAAAGCTTTATTTATGAGATTGTTGGCTCTTTTGAGGTTTGTAATAGGATAATTTTATTCTTCATAATCTGCATCTTTCGGACTTTCTACCTGCTTTTTTAAATTTTTTTCCCCTCCTCCCCTTGCTTTATGATGAAAAACAAGGAAGGTAAAGAAAACAAAGGAGGAGGAATAAATTTCCCTCAATGAAATCTATTACCAATAATATCTTGAGGTCATATTTCAAGATAATGTGGGGGGACAAGAGGAATGATGTTTTCCAGTTTCACAAAGATCGAGCATCCTTGCTATACGTTAACCATATCCAGTTCTCATTCCTGATGAAGGACAAAGGAATTAAGGAGCCTGATCTTTTGTATTTCAAGGATCTTCAGCAAAACTAGGGAAACCCACACCTCCGTGTTCTTCCTGCAGAGTGATGGCTTCAGGGAGAAAAATGAACAGTAGTCTGTGTCTGGAAGTTCTGAACTCTAGCACTTCTTGAACTTGACAGGTTCAGATCCTCTTAGCAGTCTTTATTCTCTGGTGCATGTTCTTGTTTATGACACTTAGCTTGTTTCAACTGAAAAGCATCCCTGCACAAAAACAGTATGAGTAGCACACTATTGAAAAAAATTTCTATAGATTCTTTTGTCTATCTGAAGTGATCTGGTTCTGAATTTTCTGTCTAGATTTCATTAGCACTATAGAGTAAAGGTCCAGAACAATATGTGCAAAAATATAATAAATAATTATACATTTTGGGAATCTCTCCTAGACAGAAATGGAAAATCAGAGAGAAGAAATGTATACAGAATAACACAAGTGAAATTGTCACATCAAGTGAGGTTTTAGAAATCACACATATGATTTTCTTGTTATTATAGAGGATTAAAAAAAACCAACAACAACAGAATAGATCAGTAAGCATTCACAATTACTTTTGTTGTCATTATGGATATGGCCACAACAAATTCCAGCTTTCTCTGGTATACAGGAAGCATGAGAAGGTTATACAGGAAATATGAGAAGACAAACTCCTAACATGGGTGCTACGACTGTCTGTCTTTCAGGTATACAGGAAACATGAGAAGACTTTTAATTTCTAACATGGGTGCTATGACTGTCTTCCTACTCATTGTTGGAACTAATATATAGTTCAAATGAACCTGACTCTGACTCAGAAATATACTGGTTTCTTTTTCTATTTTAAGTCTTAATTCTGCTCAGCTAGTATAGATCTATTTTTCTTTTCTGACTAAATACAGCAAGAGGTAATAAGCTTATAATGAGAAAACTTTTGTACATCTAACGTGTTCTTCATGCACACAAGGACTTTTCAACAGCTTAAAATTGCAAATGTACTCAAGCCTTTTTCTGATTCCAGATTCAACATTAGCTAAGTTTTCACAGCAAGCTTCTTTGGGTTTTGTCAATTTCCAGTTTTAGATATTTGTGCTTTCCTAGGTTAGAATAATGTTTCTACAAAGGCATAAATTTCTATTTGTGACATAGCAATAATTTCCATGGCAACAAATCATAGTATTATGAAGGTGAGCAAAATCCAGCTACAGAAGGCTGCCAGTGGTGGGGATGAAAGCTTGGAAAAAAGCCCTCAATAATAACAGGGCTAATAGAAAATTATAGGCAAAGTAAAAAGCATTTTGTTTAAATGTTCTCTATTTTCATAGTGCTCAAGGATAAAACTATTTTTAAGGGGGGTGTTCCATAGTTGACTGAGTTGACTTTGCAGGGATCTGGACTGGCTCCTGACAGAACTCTGGTAACACTAGCTCCTGCGTATCTCTGGGAGGTTCTGAATAGTTTATTCAGGCAAAATTTTTACTGAATTCTCTAGGATTTTGTCATTAATACAGATTGCTATATTCTAAGTTGGATATAATTACAGAATTTTAATCTATAATGTGTGTATAACATGTATAAATGTATCAAATGCTTACTCAAGATTTCCAGGATGTTTGATCAAACATCTTATACCCAGGATCAGTGTTCATGATCAGGCCCGTGATGTTTTGAAAAAGTTTTGCCATAAATGGTTTAAGTGTAATAATGAAGTGTTTCATCAGTACAACAGGACCTTATGCACATTATCTCCAATAGAAACAACTATTTTCTGTATTTTAAAGGTTATTATATCTGCATTAAGTACTGCAGCCCTGTTTATTTTCTTCTATATTGATTTTTAATTGTGTTAAAGCTGTACATTATTTAAGAGAGGGGAGAGGAAGTTATATCCTAATCATATTAGCACTGAGAAATTATAGGAAATGCATTGAGTTCAATGGCATTTCAGTTTGTCCTGGTCTGATGTGACTGAGAACAGATGTGGGCCCTCTTGGACTTAGCTTTTCGTTCTTACGACATACTCATTTTGTACTGGATTAGCTTTTTCATTTATATGACATGGGTTTGGCACATGCTGAATTGATCAAAGAGTAGATGAGGCCAAGCCTATCTGATTATACAATTGCTTCATCTTTTGTACCGTAGTTGCATAGGGCCAAAGCCTGAGATCTCTAGTCATTTTGTGTCAGTCCTTTTTAAAAAAACAGGCCTCAGCTGTCTTCTAAGTTTGTTAATGCAGTGGCATTGAAAACAATACAAATTTGCCTTATAAAACAGGGTGGTTTAAATAGAGAGGTGTAAATCTGCTAGTTGAATTCAGCTGGTAGATTTGTACCCAGGTAATTAAAACCAGAGGCTGACTGTGACCAGAAGCAGTAGGTCTCAGCTGTTTGGTTCAATGTTAAGCTTTTCCAAGGTGTTCTGTGTAGCCTCAGTCAAGGTATGTTGTTATTTTGTGCCAATTTTCCACATAAATCTGTTCTTTAGTTTCCAATCTTTGCTATAACTTTTTTTTGGGGGAAGTGGGGGGTTGAGGTGGGTGAGGGGGAACCACAAATGAAAAAGAAACTGGTTTTTACTCCCTTTAGGAAGTGCTCAATAGAACAGAAACATAGTTGTAGGGGATGCTATGGGATTTGACCTGAGTTCAACCACAATAGCCTAATAGTAGTGTATGGCAAATCAGCATTTTCAGTGTATGTATGTATGTACGGGTACTTCAGGGGAAAAAGTCATACTGTGGTTTCTATACCTCCATTTCACTAATGGAATGTAAGTACATTGTTGTGGTAGATGAGGTTTATATGACCTCTAGATGACATAAAACAGTTTGTTAAAGTCAAAATAGTCTCCCTGTACTAAAAGTGGAGTGTTTGACTCAGTTGCCAATTTTCTAAGACTTTCTGAAATTGTTCTTGTGGACTAGCTCCTTTCTTGTTGGTGCATAAAATAACTACAGTCACCACAGATGCTATTGTGCATATTGCTTGAGAAAATGTCTTTCATTATTCATTTGTTCTGGAAAAAGCAACAGCGCTAGAGAGCCCTCATCCCTGTATGTAATAATCACATTGTTTCACTCATTTGTAGCTGGTGACTTTTCTAAATATTTTTGATCAATAGAAAGAAATGTAAAAAATCAGTAGATTGCAGCTTGTAGCTGGAATTGATAGATAGTTTAGGTGGCAGGCTTTGAACTCCCTTGGCAATCAGTAGTTGAAAGAAATTACCTTACTTCCACAGCTAGGATCTTCTGCCAAATTTACCCTGTTCACTTCTAAATCTCTTACATATTTTAAAGGATTAAAGTTAAAGATGAGATTAAAAACTTTCCTCTTGGCTTCAAAAAGAGAACAGAATTCTCTATACAAGCATAACTGACAACCTCCCGTGAGAGAAAAAAAAAAATAAAATAGAAAAACACTAAAGATGTTTCCCCATCTCCTTAACCATTTATTTTCCTTTTTTTTTTTTTTATTCACTTAGATGGCTCTTTACAATATGGTGTTGTTAGACCTTATACAAAGGTTATACTTTATGATTTGACATATAGTATTTTTCTTCCTTTGAACTCTTCTTTGAATCCTTAATTCTTAACAGTGTAGTTAATTCTACATGTTGTGGCAGAATTAATTGTATTACCATAACATCACTTTCCCCTAATAAATTTTCCACTGTGGGGATTTCAGCACTTCAAAGACGATACAACATACCTTTTGCTAACCAGATGATAAGGTTTCATCTATGCAATGGAGCCAATGATTATTTTTGAACCAACATATAATTATGAAGACACAGTGAGAGAACTTTCAACATGCTCACAAGTGGCAGAACTAAACGCAAGTAGAAATGTCATGTTGGGGTGGAGGTTCAAAGTTAGCATCCAGTCTTTGACTCTGCAGCTGCTATAATTACACAACTCTGTAAATTGGAATCATTTATCCTCTGCCAACTGCAGTAATTAATTTTCTCTTCAGTCAGTGGAGGGGGGATTGATCTTTCCTTTATGAAAATCTTTCTCACGCAAATACCACTTTGCTCTTCTATGTTTCCAGTTCTGGAAATTTGTCCTTCTATACAACAGGTATTAAAGAATGGAGTTGCAGCTTCCTTGCCTGTGTGTTCTTGTCTGTGTGGCAGTGATGAAAATGAAGATCCAAAGTGTGGGGGGTTTGTCACTGTACTTAATTACTATCTGATTGTGGAATTAGGGTGGCTTGTCTAGTAGCAAATGGCGATTGGTGTTATTTACGTGCAGACCTTTGGTTCTATTAGTCACTAGAAGACAGATATTTCTTCTGTCTAAAGGCCTCTTGAAAGTTTATGAAAATGATTCATGATTTGCATCTCATTCATAGTGTGTGCCCCCATTCTGACACTGGCCTTTTTTGCTAAATAAGTGGCACTTCAGGAAGAAATCTTGGGAAAAAAAGCAATAGTCTGAAAGCCACGGACTTTATCCTTAGATGTCAGTTTTAATTTGGGCTGTAGCTTCTTTATGTTCTCTGGTTGCTGCAAAAGAGCTCTTGCCACATAATTACTGCCTCCTAGATAACAAGTCTAGCCTGCTATGTACTTTGTGTAGTATTACCATGCTGTCTGCTTTGTAGTTAAACAAAGAGGCTGTATGTAGTTGTGAATGAGAAAACATGCCATGGCTCCACTGGATATTCACTGTTCCTGATGGACTGAGTGAACCTCTAATCAGTGACCCTGAATGTGTGATGGAGGTTTCTGTTGCTTCTAGCTGAACTGATCCCTATAGACCACAGAATTAAATCAGTAGGAATAGAGTCACCTTTATTCTCCAAAGGGCTGCTGGCTCCACATGTGTGACTGGGCAGGAGTCAGGACCTCCAGCCAGGGAGGACAGGACCTGATTTTTTTCTGGATCCCTCGCTGTTGTCCTTCCGGTTCAAGAAGAGGCATTTCAGTGATGCAGTGTGGGAGAAGCTTTTATTACCATTACCCATGCTATGCTTATCCACAGAGAATATGGAAGACTTCCATCTCATGGCTGTGCACAGAACCCTTCTCCTAAGGAAGAATTTTCTCTAGTTTTGCTTGGTTTTAAACACTGTATTTTGCCTGTTCACATACTACCTCATACTTTCTGGGCCAGATCTTGCATTGTAGTAAAGCTGTTGGTATTCTTCTGATGGCCCGTTGGATCCTGGTGAATCCTGAGGTGTAAGCTACTCTTAACTACTCTGAAGCTACTTCATCATCCCTGGTAGCTTATCCTAGTGGACTATACCGGCCTCCAGCTGCCACAGATTGCCCACTGAGGTGGAAGGTGAAAAGCAAAGGGAAAGATTTTATCCGCTCCTGGTATGTAAAGTTGTACTTTATATAGGCTAGTGATCCCCAAGTTCTCTAGGATCTGATTTGCTTTTGTTGTTTAGTGTCATTCTGAGTGAAGATTCAGTGCAGGAAGGATCAGAGGCGAGGCATAATTCTCTGTTGTGTGTCAGTATGAGGAGGAGTCATTTAAAAGACTTGTCTTTCTGTCTTTGCCAGTGCCTGGTTGAAACTTTTCTATAATCTTCTGCAAATTATCCAGTGCTTCTGGAAGACTGTTTCCTGGCAAGTAAAAGTAAATAAAACTATAGGAATGAGAACACTTGTAAGAAGTAAAAGAAACATACCTTTTGCTTTCTGTCTTTCAGCCTATATATATATATTTATGTTAGTAGAACTACTGTATATACAGTAAAAATGAGGGCTATTTGAGTAGAAATACAATTTTGTTTACCTTTTGATCATAAAGAAGTGGAGGATTTCTCTCCAAAAAGAAACTCACTATATTCCAGTTTGAGATATCCGATAATCCTTCTTTGTATCTGAGTTTAACACAGTTAAAACACATCAAACGTGATCAAGCTACATTTATCAGCAGAAAACAGCTCAAGTAAAATTATTAAAAATCCTTTGAATTTCGAAGGCAGAAATACAGCATGCTCCTTTGGTGTTTAACTTCATATGGTGATTCAGAATGATCTGCTTCCAGGCCTTGATCCTTGCATATTTATACTTGCTTTATTGGTGTTGGAGCTTTTGTTTGCATTTAATAATTATGCAGCTCAGAGTGGTTGTTGAATGCATTTCTGGAAGTTTTGTAAAAATCACTGTTAGTTTGGATAGGCAAAGCCCATGTATTGACAGTAGACATGCATTTGAAATCAATACTTTATTTGTATTTGGGAAGCCTGGAGCAAAATCCTCAGGTGGGGTAAATCACCATAACTCCTTTGACTTCCATGAGATAAAGTCGATTTTCACCAGCTGGGAATCTAGACTTTGTTTTGGTTTCCCGTTTGACTAAGCTGAGCCAAAAGCAAAGGAAATGTTTTATAGATACATACTTCTCCTGAAAAAGAAATTAAAAGAGGGAAAAAAAAAATCTGAGTGGGGATCATAGTAAATGAGCGTCTCAGAGTGGAACAAAGGAATAGAAGAGAGGGGCTAATTGTTTAATTAGTAAATGTCTGCTTGGTTAATGACATATTAATGAGTTTTTAAGACAGTCATATCATTTACCATAAAAGACCCATGTGCGTATCCCTGGATGTACTGTATAATTAAGTAATGTGACCCATAGGAGTTCATCATTTAAAAACCTGTCAGCTGTCTCATGTTTGGTAGCAGATGAGTAAGCTCAGGAGGGGCTCACCAGGAGGACTCAGGCGTTTAGGTCCAAAATACCTCCCTGTATAAAATCTGTTAATCTGTCAGTAGTATCTGTGCATAAAGAAGCATGGATTAGGATTTGTCCAGCAATCTGTTGAGTTCTTTTTGTTAACAGAACAGTTCTGTTTGTTAACAGAAGAGTTGTTTCTGTGAGGTGGTGGGTCCCACAGGCTTCTCCCTCTCAGCTCAAATCCATCATCTGTTGGAACTGAACAAGTGAGGTGCTTGTTCAGGGTGTTGGCCCTGGGCTGAGACGTGAGATCTACTAGCACTGATGGAGTTCGTTCTATTCTTTAGTTACTTTGTCTCTGCCAGTAAGAACTTATTTCTGGCCATAGATGTTCTAACAAAGTGTACTGTCATCCTAAAGAATTATTCTGGCTATGCCAACAATGTATATCCATCTAAAAATTTCCCTTCCTCCTTCTCTCCCACCCCACTTTAGGGCAGCAGTAGGCCGAGGGGTTTGGTTTTTTTATCACAAAACATATTCTTCACCCTTTTCATGTTTGAATACTGCTTTGTGGAATGTTGCAGCAAGCTCCTTCCTGATGATATGCGTTTAGCTTTTAAAAAGAATGTGTGCATTAGGAAAGGTGTGTATTGTTGCCTTCTAGGTTGTACTTTTTTTTTCTTTGTGTGTAGCAATGTTATGCTTGCCTTCACCGTCAAAGGGTGCAAACGTCAGGATCGCTCATTGATGTGTATAGCTATGTATATATATCTATATCACTGTCTCAACATGTATATCTCTATATAATTTCATACATAAATATATTTCATAGCTGGGATCCAGATTTGAAGGTTATCAAAGTTTGTGGTGAGCTTCAGCTGCAGGGTGCGTGGGTCTAAAGTTTATGATCTCTCTCAGGGCTGTCTTAAGCCATTGAAAGACCATGGGTAATGTACCTGCATGACATGCAGAAAACTGATTGCACACCTACTTGATCCGAACGCGCAGATCCAATGTGGATCAATTATGCAGCATGTGTAGTAAATCTGATACACCTGGTGTTAGACTTCTAGGCACAGGTGATGAAGAGCCTCAAATCTTGGATTTCAGGGCTTTGCCTTTGTGGGTGCATGATACAGTGACAGAGCACTCTCGTTACGTCTGCTTCCTTTCTTCAGCAATTTTTGGAGGGATTGCACAAGCATCATCTCTAGGCTTTTAATGAAGAGAATCCAAATACAGCATGCAGAGAGTTGGATAGGTCTAACTCTACTGTGCTGTTGTATTAGTCATTTGGAGTCTGGCCCTAAAGAGAGCGTGGGCATGCTGAGAAAGTTCTTTGGGTACCATAATACATGCTTAGTAATTAACAAAAATATCTGTGTGGAAGAACATTAAGGAAGATCAAGACCATTTTTCATTTCCTTGTGTTAAATTTTATCTATCTTTTTTCTTTTCAGTTCATCTTTTCCACCTATTTTACTTCACAGGACACCTAAGACTATAGCTACAATATTTTGCCTTAAGAAAATATTCTAGGTCTAGCAGCAGGTTTTGGTCAAAATTGCTAAAAGCTTTTTTCTAGTTTCCATAACACTAAATACACTTACATGCCAGAAAAGTAATTCCAGGAGTTGTAAAATGACAACTGTGCTGTGTCGTAAGTCTTCAAGTAATTGGGAACTGGATGTGTTTTGAGGTTCCCCTTTCTAGGGGGGACCCCTTCTAGTCTCCTCAGGTTTGGCAATGAAATAGAAATAGATAAAAGAGCTAAGCTGTATGGATCAGATGTAAGCAGGCTAAGTAAGGGATTATGCCTTCTTCATAATACAAATCAACAAAACCAAAACTGGTGCTACCTTAGCAGTAGTGATCACTGACAAGATGGCAGAAGCAGCTAAATAGATCATTTATCTGAGTTGTTACAGACTCAGAGTCATTCTTATATTCTGTTGTTGTCTTCTAGATTGCGCTTTTAGAAAGGCATTGCTTTGTCTTAATTTAAAAAAAAAAATAAAAAAAAATCTTTTGCAAGCAAATAGTGGGCTGTTGGAGAGATAGTCGTGTTCAAAGCATGGGCCCTTGCCCAAAAATGAATATTGAGCACCATATATAAATCTTGGGTTAAATCTATGCACACGCAGAAATAGGAGAGCGCTCATTGTAGTGCCTGTCCCGAGTACATGGTGTAGAGGCCACAGAAAGAAATTGTATAGACCTTAAAATTTTTTTTTTTTTCCCAATTTGTTTTTTGGCCATGGTAAGCAAAGTACCATTGCTCCTGATAGATGAAGTTTGAGAGCAAATATTACACACCGACTAAGGGCTCAATTCTGATCTCCCCTATGCGCGTCTATCATTAATGATTCATTGCATATTTTGAATAATAAGCTGTCTGCACAGTGGAGGGCAGAAGATGGTCCTAGGAGACTACTGCGTGTATGATGCATTAAGAATTACACTGAGAGTGTGTAACTTATTAAAGTAGCTGTCTTGGCTTAAGTCACTGTTGGGGTGTACGTGTGTATATTTATCTGGAAATTAAAAAGTGATCTTTGAGACAGGAAAGAGACTGTAGAAATACAAATTTAAGGGAAAGCTATTTTTTTAAAAGGACATGAAGCGTGACCTTCAACTCCTGAGTTAATAACATTTGGGCAAAACTGACAAAATGTATTTGCTTGCCTATTCTAGTTAGTTTAGATTCTTTTATCTGTTTAAAGTGTAATCTCCACCTTGTAAAATGAATGTGAAAATTAAGAGAATTTTGGCAACTATCTGCTTTCCTGAAATAAGTATAATGAAAAATGAATAATTTATTTGCCTATAAAATATGCTCCTTTATAAGAGAGCAAGCAAAACTTTTGAAAGTTGCTGCATCTATGATCAGTACACAAACATGTACACACTCAGTATTCCTTATGTGTATAATTTGCACACACATGAGACTGTCAAAATGTGTTTGTCCTCTTATTCTCAAGTAGGTATGGTTGTAGTAAAGTAAAACTAAAACAAAATCCCCCGAACTCACTCCTTTTTTTTTTTTCCTTTATTTTTTTCTTCTCTCTCTCAACAAATGTAAGTATAGCTGGTTTCTTAGCTTTGCATTAAGAGTTACAACAGTCTGTCCCAGCTGAGGATTTGCCCCGTTGTATGTACTGTGTAGCCTGTTTAAAGACCATGCTAATGCAATATTATTCTACATTCTATTTTACTTTTAATGCATTTCATCATACTATGATTATGCATATTATGATATTTTGACTATGATACCTATTATGATAATGCCATACAAAGCTCCAGAATGAAATCCTAGCCTGAGTGAGGCCAGTTCACATTCTCAAGTCAGGAAATAAAAAAAAATTACAGCTCTAACAACAGTATTAATTTCCTATATTCTATGCATACAGAAAAATCTATGCTTACAAGAAAATGCTATTTCTAAGAAATATTTTCCATTTTTCAGCTCTTTCCATAAGAAAACCTTGTCAGCCTACTCTAGGAATGTAGCAGGATTGCCACGTCCAGATTGGAAGGTGAAGGTTTTCCTGCTTTTTCTGTATGGATGACCAACACTGAGAATGAAGCAAAACAAAAGGGACAATGAGATGGAAGTGCAAAATACAATGACTGTTGGCCTCTTACCCCAAAATCCTTGCCTCCTGTTCTCTAACCTCTTTTCAGGAGGAACATATTCCTGGCAGGAATATGTTACTGATAAACAGAATTTAGGCATATAGGAAACTGGGTTTGGTCCAACAATGCACGTGTACCTTGAGGACTGTGGCTAGCCAGGGGTAGTGTATTGTGGTTACATGGTATAATTCTAGTAATTGCTTGAAGAATACATGTGAGGAAGTGCTTTGCTTGAAGAAAGACATGGAGCCAGGCTTTGGCATTCTTAACTGACAGGATGAAACCGTGAAAGAAGTAGTTTGTCTGTAGTAAGAGACATTTTGTTGCTCTATTGATGCTCCCCTTTTCTAGTTCAGTGTCTGTATTGGGAATATTGGGGGTAAATAGTGGCTACACACTGGTATGTGTGAATGTATTATATTTACTTCTGGTGTATCTTATTGTCTGTTATGTGTACAATATACATGGATAATGACAGAAAAGTAAAAAGAAATACAATTGTGTATATACTGTAGTAGATACAGTGTTGTCTGTGCTGGGAGGAAGGAAGGAGGGTTATTTGATCTGTGTTTTAAGAGAAAGTGATACTGTGAAGTTGTCTAACTTTGTAAGCTTTTCCTTTGAGGGAGATATGTGTGCAATCTGCATGCCTGACTAGCTCTTTGATGATAAATTTGGACTCAGTTTTTAGTCAACTACAAGAAGGTGCCAAAAGCATTGGCATCTGTTTTAGAAAATTGGCAGAGTTTCCTTGGCTGCAAATTTCTTTATCCTGTCTCATTACTTTACTCCTATCAGCTTTTACCTGCATGAAGAAAGACCAAAAGAAAAAGGCAAGAAAACCCTTTAAAACTTAAGTAGCTATTACAACAACAGAGCCTAAACCACTCAGGGTGAAGATTCTATAATTTCCACTCTTTACACATACTAGGTGCAATCAAACAACTTGAAGCAATAACACAGGGGGAAATATGTTTTACATAACTTGACTTCCAAATAGCGATTATCCCTTCAAGGCTATTTGTTTTCCCAAGAATCCTGCTGATTATAGGCTCTATGTTAAACCTGTTTCAGATGATAACCTAGCTAAACCCTGGCTTCTGTTACATTAACCAAATTATGGATGCTATGAATGAGCAGGAATTAGGGGTTTCTCCTGCATGCAGGAATGTTGTCTTAAACAGACCAGTGCTTTGATACCAGGCACAAGTTCCACAAGATCACAAAAGATGAGGTGAGAGCCCAGTAGCTTAAGATTGGTAGCAGAAACCTGGTTGACTTCAGCGCAGCCAAGCGGTTGCCTCTAGTGTCTACAAGTAATTCTGCTGGTTGGCTATATGTGACCTAAGATCCTAAGAACTACACAGGTTTTGTTTAATGGTGAAAAAGTTCATGGTGGTTATGGTTTTGGGTTGGTTCCACCCCCCCCCCCCCCCCCTCAAGATTTAATTTGATTGTTTTGAAAATGAGGTAGGGTCATGTTCTGTTCTGAATTAGGTCACAAAATGTGAGCTACTGTTCTTAATCTATAATTCATCATCTAAGGAGATCTGAAACCATCTAACCAGATCTGAAGTCGTGAGATCCTAGAAAGCTGTCGAGAATCTAGCCTCTGTCTTTTGTAATAATGTGTAGTCCCAAGGGAAATCACATTCACATTTCATGCTCATTGCTACTGTCTTTGGGCTGGCAGAGACTAAATGTTTCTAGGAGAAGAAATATCTCAGTTTTACTTGTAAACTGTTTGTTTTGCTTGTAGGGCTGTCACTGCAGAGCAGCTTGGGTTCTCAGTGCACCTACCGACAACCCTTTCTGAGCCTAAATAAAAGATGCTCCTTGACTGGCTCTCCTTTTTTAGAGGCCCGAATCCCTCTTTAACTGGGTTTCCGAAGCCTGTCTTGCATTGAATTTGTTTGAAAGAAATTGTTTTGGAAAGAAACTCACAGTGCTTATTAGTTCCTGGAAGTTGCAGATCTCTCCAGCAGCTCTATCTTAGGTAGGAGGTTTTTTTCCTAGTCACTCTTCATTCTGCCCTCTCCCTCTTGCTCTTCCTAGAACGGCAACTGATTCCACCCTATCTCCAGCTTACACTGCCTCTGTAAAATAGATGAATCCACAGATGCATAATGTTAAATTTGTGGTAGAGAGAGAGCAAGCTTGGTTTACCAGATTGCCATATACAGAAAGCTTTTTTGCTATATGTGATTTTGATAGTATTTTAACACGAAGAAACAGCAATACTTTTTACACTCATAGCAGATGCATGGTAAGAGTGTAAATCTTGCTTCTGTGAGGCATCTAGTTATGATGATTCTTTTTTTTCTTATCCCTGGTGTGGTAACATTTTAGCAGCTGGCCATTCTCTTGTGTCACAAGTTATAGAAACAACATGGAGGAAGGACACAAAGAATTAAGACACAAAGAATCTGGCTTACAGATAGAGCTCAGAGGGTTGTGGTTAGTGGTGCAGAGTCTAGTTGGAGGTTAGTAACAAGTGGTGTCCCTCAGGGGTCAGTACTGGGCCCAGTCTTGTTCAACATATTCATCAATGATCTGGATGAAGGGATAGAGTGTACCATCAGCAAGTTTGCTGATGACACAAAACTGGGAGGAGTGGCTGACACGCCAGAAGGCTGTGCTGCCTTACAGCGTGACCTCGCCAGGCTGGAGAGTTGGGCAGAAAGAAACCTGATGAAATTCAACAAGGGCAAGTGTAGGGTGCTGCATCTGGGGAGGAATAACCCCATGCATCAGTAGAGGTTGGGGGTTGACCTCCTGGAGAGCAGCTCTGTGGAGAGGGACCTGGGAGTCCTGGTGGACAACAGGATGACCATGAGCCAGCAATGTGCCCTGGCAGCCAAGAAGGCGAATGGCATCCTGGGGTGCATCAAGAAGATTGTGGCCAGCAGGTCAAGGGAGGTCATCCTCCCCCTCTACTCTGCCCTGGTGAGGCCGCATCTGGAGTACTGCATCCAGTTCTGGGCTCCTCAGTTCAAGAAGGGCAGGGAACTGCTGGAGAGGGTCCAGCAAAGGGCAACGAAGATGATTAGGGGATTGGAACATCTCTCCTATGGAGAAAGGCTTAGGGACTTGGGTCTCTTTAGTCTAGAGAAAAGAAGATTGAGGGGGGATCTTATTAATACTTACAAATACTTAACGGGAGGATGCCAGGGGGATGGGAGCAGTCTTTTTTCAGTGGCGCCCAGTGATAGGACGAGGGGTAATGGGAATAAACTTGAACATAGGAAGTTCCATCTTAACATGAGAAGGAACTTCTTTACTTTGAGGGTAGTGGAGCACTGGAGCAGGCTGCCCAGAGAGGTGGTGGAGTCTCCCACTCTGGAGACATTCAAAACCCGCCTGGACGCTGTCCTGTGCAATGTGCTGTAGGTGACCCTGCTCTGGCAGGGGGGTTGGACTAGATGATCTCCAGAGGTCCCTTCCAACCCTAACAATTCTGTGATTCGGTGATTCTGTAATTACCAATTTGTTACTATTTGAGGCAGCAGAACAGTAAATAACTGGTTTACAAAGGTTGTCAGGAAAAAGGTCCAAATGAGAATCTGTTAATTGCTAGGTTTTGATATTTAGACATTGTCTGAGGATCTAAAAAAGGTTATGATTTTGTTACAAATGTTTTGGGGTTTTATATGGTTATTTAATCAGAGAAAAGAAAGAAACGGCATGTGAATAACAAATATTACAACCTTTTACCATAGATGGTTTCAAGGAATATGTTATTTGAAAATTGTTTCTGCAAATTATTTGAATATTTACAAGGGTGACAACTGTATATAAAGAAAATCATGAATGTTTCATAAGGATATTGTTAATATAAACAAGGACTTCATTTATATTAACAAGCTGTGTCAGTACTAAGATGCCTCTGTAGTTTTCACTTTTTAAATTGACGATTTATGCCCTTTTATTAAAAGAATTTTGTGTTTCATAATAGGGAATGCTGAAAAAATCAAAAGTTTCTGAAGAAGCATCTTATGTGTTTTCGTCCTCACACTTTAAAACCCCAAAGGTGTTTCTTGCAGTCATTTAAGAGTCGCTACTAGATTCGCTTCCCACTGCAAATGCTGTAGAACATCCATCTTGTGGTAGTGTCTGAGATATAACTCATTAGAGCAGCTCTGCAGTAAGGATGAAACCTTGAGGAGGCAAAGAATCATAATTCATGCCTTCTGCAGTACAAATGGCCGGCTAGGTGATTTAAGGACTTGGAACTCTGTAGTTCACACTTGGTCAGGGTAGTAAGGTAAAACCCACCCTTCTGCACATTTGCTGGAATTTGCTGTCACTGACTTCATAAGTGGTGGATGTGCTTAATATTTTGTGACAAGTTGTGTATACACCTTTATTGCACCAAAATATCATTGGCGTCCCCAACAGTTTGGCTTGAAGGATCAAATAAATTGGTCTCCTATGCCACTTGCCTGTTAGTAAAACATATTAGTGTCCTTCATGGGTGAATGTATGAATTTGTAAGTTAAGCACTTAAACATTTGAAATATACATATGGGAAATACTGATGTCTAAATGTAATTGCAAGTCACTTTAGTGACTTTACCTCTCATCCAGCTTCTATGAGAAGTAGAGCCAAGGGACTAGAATAAGAAGGAAAAGCTGTTTGTGGCCAGATATATGTATAGTGGTTAAAATTCAATAAGTAGAATGAACCTTTTATTTCTTGGTTGAAATCTGTTCATGTTTAGATTGTATAGTAATTAGTAATAGCTTGATACTAGGTAGTTACTGGGACCGTACTTGTGAAAGAGATAAAACCGATAAGAGGCTGTTTCCTGTCGTGCGTACAGACAGCCACTTGTGAGTGGAGCATTGAGATGGATGTCCCTTAGATAGGCATAAGAACCCTTGACTTGCATATTTTTATAAATATCTGGAACAGTGGGGAGGCAAAATTTTCTGATGCCTCAGTTTGTGAGAGATTGCCAGTATGACAGTATATTAGTTTCATGGTTTTTTGGTTTGTTACTCTGTTTTTCTGCAATATAATATGTATTTCCATATCCCTTTTAAGCATTACTGGAAGCTTCTGAATGGGCTGAATAATCTGCAAAGGTGTCCAGAGAGATTTTATACAGTCTTTTAAAAGCCACAAATATATGCACAACTCTGGATTGTAGAATGAAGTCATAGAGTGGTCATAGAATCATAGAATGGTTAGAGTTGGAAGGGACCTTAAAGATCATCTAGTTCCAACCCCTCTGCTGTGGGGAGGGACACCTTCCACTAGACTACATTGCTCAAAGCCCCATCCAACCTGGCCTTGAAGGCTTCCAGAGATGGAGCATCCACAGCTTCTCTGGGCAACCCGTTCCAGTGTCTCGCCACCCTCACAGTAAAGAATTTCCTCCTAGTATCTAACCTAAATCTATCCTCTTTCAGTTTAAAACAGTCACCCCTTGTCCTGTCACTACAATCCCTGATATAGAGTCCCTCCCCATCTTTCCTGTAAGCCCCCTTTAAGTACTAGAAGGCTGCTGTGAGGTCTCCCTGTAGCCTTCTCTTCTCCAGGCTCAACAACTCCAACTCTCTCAGCCTGTCTCCATAGCAGAGGTGCTCCAGCCCTCTGATCATCTTCATGGCCCTCCTCTGGACCCACTCCAACAGGCCCATGTCCTTCTTATGTTAAGGGCTCCAGAGCTGGATGCAGTACTCCAGCTGGGGTCTCATGAAAGCAGAGTAGAGGGGCAGAAATGCCTCCCTCAGCCTGCTGGCCACGCTTCTTTTGACGCAGCCCAGGATGCAGTTGGCTTTCTGGGCTGTGAGTGCACATTTCTGGGTCATGTTGAACTTCTCATCAACCAACACCCCTAAGCCTTTCTCCTCAGGGCTGCTCTCAATCCATTCTCCACCCAGCCTGTATTTGTGCATAGGATTGTCCCAGCCCACACACGGGACCTTGCCCTTGGTCTTGTTCTTGTTCCTCTTCCTGAGGTTTGCATAGGCCCACTTCTCAAGCCTGTCTAGGGTCCCTCTGGATGGCATCCTGTCCCACAGGTGTATTGACCATGCCACACAGCTTGGTGTCATTGGCAAACTTGCTGAGGTTGTGCTCAATCCCACTGGCCATGTCACCAACAAAGATCTTGAACAGCACTGATCCCAGTACCGACCCCTGAGGAACACCGCTCCTCACTGCTTGTCACTTGGACACTGAGCCATTGACCACAACTGAGTGCAGCCATCCAGCCAGTTCCTTGTCCACCTAGTGGTCAATCTGTAGAATCCATGTCTTTCCAATTTAGAGACAAGGATGTCATGTGGGACGGCATGAAATGCTTTGCACAAGTCCAGGTAGATGACATCTGTTGCTCTTCCCTTGTCCACCAATGCTGTAGCGCTATCATAGAAGGCCACCAAATTTGTCAGGCATGATTTGCCTGTGAAACCATGTTGGTTGTTACCAATCACCTCCTTATTTTCCATGTGCCTTAGCATGGTTTCCAGGAGAATCTGCTCCATGATCTTGCTGGGCACAGTGGTGAGACTGACCAGCCTGTAGTTCCCCGGGTCTTCCTTTTTTTCCTTTTTAAAAAAGGGGGTTATGTTTCCCCCTTTTCCGTTCTGTGGGAACTTCACCGGACTGCCACAACTTCTCAAATATGATGGATAGTGGCTTGGCAACTTCATCTGCCAGTTCCCTCAGGACCCACAGGTGAATCTCATCAGGTCCCATGGTCTTGTGCACCTTCAGGTTCCTTAGATGGTCTTGAACCTGGTTTTCTCCTACAGCAGGCGGTTCCTCATTCTCCCGGTCCCTGCCTTTGCCTTCTGCAACTTGGGCAGTGTAGCTAGAGCCCTTGATGGTGAAGAACGAGGCAAAAAAATTTATTTAGTACCTCAGTGTTGTCCATATCCCATGTGACCAGTTTTCCCGTTTCCTTTTGGAGAGGGCCCACATTTTTCCCAGTCTTCCTTTTGTCACTGACATACCTATAGAAGCTTTTCTTGTTACCCCTAACACCCCTGGCCAGATTTAACTCTATCAGGGCTTTAGCTTGGACAATTTCTCTGTATTCCTCCCAGGCTACCTGTCCTTACTTCCACCCTCTGTAGGCTTCATTTTGAGTTTGAGATTGTCCAGGAGCTCCTTGTTCATCCATGCAGCCCTTCTGTTGTTTTTTCCCAGCCTCCTCTTTGTTGGGATGCATCTCTCCTGGGTTTGGAGGGGGTGATCCTTGAATATTAAGCAGCTTTCTTGGGCCCCTCTTCCCTCCAGAGCTTTATCCCATGGTACTCGACCAAGCAGATCCTGAAGATGCCAAAGGCTGCTCTCCTGAAATCCAGGGTAGTGAGCTGACTCTGTGCCCTCCTTACTGCCGTGAGGAGCTTGAACTCCACCATCTCAGTCACAATAGTTGTAATAGGTTTTTTTTGTTGTTGTTTGGGGTTTGGTTTTTGTTTGGTTGTGGGTTTTTTGTGTTTTGGTGGGGGGGTTTTGTGGCTGTTTGTTTGTTTGACGGGTTGTTTGGTTTGGTTGTTGTTGTTTTGTTTGTTTGGTTTTTAGGGAAGTATACCCAAGCAGATTGAGTACTGCCTTTCTAGACAATATTGGTGCTCAGCACCTAACTACTGAGTGCTTAAGAAAGTGGCCGGTCTTCATTTTTGTTCATTCCAGCTACAAGAGAGACTTGAGGAAAGAGGTGGAA
>NW_009648440.1:1924834-2115275 GCF_000708025.1 Charadrius vociferus
TTTTTTTTACCCTGGTCTCTTTCATCTGTCTGTTTCTTAAGACAGAATTACTAAGAAGAGAGTTTTGTGTCAGGAAGGTCAAGGTATTGAACTTTAAGAGGTATCAATTGCAATTGGATGGCAGCCGAGTAGGAGGATCTCTTAATGCAGTGGAATAAGAAACTTTTTAGTCTGCTTAAAGGTAATACCTTAAAATGTGTGCTCCAAGGAATCAGTCTTTGATTTAGAATATTTTGTCTTCCGCTTTTCTGAACATGCGGGCCTTAGATCTTTCAATGATTAAACTATTTTTAGCAGATGAGAATTCCTCGGAATCCGATTACAGTTTCTTTTGCATTTAACCCTACCTCAGCTGAAGAGGGATACAACTAGGGATTTTTCATGGGGACATGTGTCACTTTCTCCTTTGTTCATCTTTATTTCATACTTACTGATAGCTAGAAATTATCTCTGAAAGTCAGAATCATGGAAATGGTCCTCATTCACTTGATTAGCCAGGCTAGATAGCTGTTGAAGCAGGAAACTCAGTCACAGCAGAACTGACAGACAGAACAAAAAGTGAAACAGCTGGTCTCTTAAAAGGAAAAAAAACAAGTTTTCTTACAAAAATTTTCTCCATTGTTTTCTTCTCTCATAGACATTCTTTGTCCAAATTTTAGTTGCATATTTAATTGTTCTATGATCATATGGACACTCACTGGAAGGAATTGAATTTGTAGAAGATGCAGGTGTGGCTAAAAATAACTACCAAGAAACAACTAAAAATTTAAAAAAAATATCTGTAGGCTAATATTCTCTCATAGAAATTTGTTGTTGCCCCTAAAAAACCCCAAAGCTTCCAGATAAAAAGAAGCTTAGATGAAGTGAAGCTAGTAAATCAAATTTTAAAGGAATATACTCAAAATTACAAATTTAGACAAGGATGGACTTGTATTTTTATATAACCAAGTTGGTTAATTGAAGCTGGCATCCCACCATCCCAAGGAAAGATGGATAGCTCAGTAGTGGATGTGTCTTCTGCTGCTCAACTCTAGGCTTTACTACACAATCACGCTTTCATGCTTAAAGCTCTCGGGGGAGATATCATTGCTGTCTTTCTACGTCAGGAAATAAAACACAGGAAGAAAAAAAGAGCAACATTGGATAAGAATATATGGGTATAAACCAGCCATATTTTCATTAGGATGGAAATTAGAAGGAAGTGTCTGTTCTGTTTGAGAAATGAGGTTCTGGCATATCTCTGATGTGAAGGGTGGGCGTGAAAAACAAAACCAAAAACCCTCTAACTCCTTTTAATGATTGAACATTAAAAATTTATGATAGCATTGATGTAATGCCCATGCCTGGGCTTCAGTTGTCTGGCTTAGCATCTGGGGTTGGCCTTGGTGGCTTAGAAGATGCCATCCGGTCCAGTGCTTCTATGACTCATTCCAGTGAAATCACTGAAAATGTTGGTATTCTCTGGATCTTTATGTTGTCAGTGAGAGGTAAGCAATATACAGTATCTAGAAGCTGCTCTATTGAATATAGTTATGTAGATTGAATGATAAAAATAAATGAAAGTAACTTTCCAGTTTCAAGCCATACAAATCACAGGGTGTTTTTTTCACTTTGCTCTCCAGAACTTAAAATATTACAGGGGGAAGAGAAGGGAGGGAACCCAAACCCTGAAGCTGTGACCTGCATATGTGTGTGAGCGTTAAAACAATAGTAAGATATCAGACATGAAATGGTGATTATCTTCGTAACATCTATTCATTTAAAGGAACACAAAATGCTGTAATTTGAGTGGCAGCTCTTATACACGGAGCATTATTCTCTCTCTTAAGCTTTGATTAGATACATCATGTGCCATTAGATTCCACTACATTACATTTAATTTCTCTTCCACAAAGTAATAATGACATACATTAAAGTTAAACCTCAAAAACATTAAAAAGAAGATACTTTAACCTGCATTAAGAGTGTATTTAGCTAGCCATAAAGCTTTTCTCTCCCCTTAAGATAAATACTCAAACACTTAAACAGGCATGATAGTTATGCTAAAACAAATAGATTCCTATAATGAACTACATCTTCCTTTTTTTGATTGAATAGGAAGCTTGATACCATTATACTGTAAAGAAAGTGTCTTGCTATAGGAAAATAGAGAAATTTTAAGCACACCCCTGTCATCTGACAATCCCCAGGAGCCCCTCTGCTGTTCTTAAGTCTTTCTTTTTGGCCAGCTGCCAAAATCCACTTTAATCCAAAATAGTTTCAAGACTTAGGGTTTGATCCAAAGTCCATTGAAGTCAGTGGAGATTTTCAGTGCCTTCAATGGATTGAACAGGCTGTTGAAACAAGCTGAAGGCTGACATCTCATTTACTTTGGGGATACTGTTATCTTATTTATGTAGGTTAAGAGTAATTATAGGTAACATAGTGGGACAAACCCTGCAATCCTTAGGTAATTCGTATTTAGGCTGAACTCTTGTTCAAGTCGTGGGTAAAGAGGGAAAAATTCTACTTTGTGCTTTAATTAGCAACAATAACTAAAAGCATAGATCTATAATTTCTCATTAGCTATTGGTATGTTAGGCCAGGTAAGAAGCAGATACGGGGGAAATGTGTTTTGGTTTTAAATGTTTGTCCCCAAGAAGTGGTATTCGGAGGATTATGGCATTCATTTCCTTGCCTAATAAGGTTTTATGCCACACCCTTAAGCACGTTTCTGAAGTATCTTTAGGAACAGTTCATAACAACAACAGCAGCCAATAGCCTAATTTTCCTTTCTTTCCTCCTTGAGGCAGTTGGTACTCTTTGTGGGTTTTGTTTTTTTTTTTATAATATTTATTTTCTTGCTTACCCAGTTTCCTCTTCTGCCAGCGGGTTGGCACACTGAAGCCAGTGTCGAGCCTGTTGTTGCCCTTGCTGCACTTTTGACAGCAGGGAAGGTAAGAAGAGGATGTGCAATAGTCCTGGGGCAGGATGGACAGGAGGGCTGTCCTTTATTTCCTCTCCTGAAGTAGTGCCCTTTTCCCAAGTTCCCAAGTCGCTCTAGTGCTCCACCCCTTTCAGTCCATCACGGTGAATGGAAAAGTCACAGAACTTTTTTTTTAATAAGAAGTCTGTAAAGGAAGCATCCTGAAAACCTTCCCTTCCCTTCAAAAAAGCTTGTGTTTTGACAATTTGCCTTTTTGCAAAGAAGTTTAAAAAAAAAAAGAAAAGAAAAATAAATGTTTGTATTGGAAAACTTCTGATCAGATTCTAGTTGAAATTCTACTCTCTCCTAAATCATTCTTTCACCTGTTCTACTCATGGCAGTGTCCACTTTAACATCTTTTGATTGATAGTCTGACTAAACTATGCTGTCTATCTGCTGTAGCTTGTCAGCAAGTGAAATCAGGTTTATGTGATTTTTTTTTAATATATTTTTAAAAAATTATATATTTGAACCTGTCCTACCATCAGCTCAGTACCTTTCCAAACCCCCTCAGACTTGTCTATTATCATCTGATTCTATTCTTCTATTCATCCTTTAATTGTGCAGAAGTGTCTGAAATGAGAAGAGTTGCTCAGTTTGATGCTGACTTTCTGACTATACAAGAAAGTCTTCAACAGTTTCTCATACTTTAAAATATAACCTTTTAGTCTTTCATGTTTATTCATTCTCTGCTGTAGATGGTAACATCAATACCACCGTTCTTGTCACTAAAAATCTATATCAAAGACATAAATTATGAGGGCACAAGTAAAGGCAGCTTTCCAGGGGGATTCCTAATTGTATTGCTTCTGAAACTGAGATGTAACAATGTTGATGCATGTATACATACAAGAAAGAAATATGAAAAGGCTGCCACTTCTTAAACTGTAGCCCTTCATATTCAGTGCCTATGGTTAAAATGATGTTTTCTGATACTTATTGGCCAATGTTATTTACAGAATAGCCAGGATAAAAAGGGCAAAGAAAAGGAGAGTCATTACTGTCATGACCACCAGGTATTTTTCATATAATGCCCTTGGCAAAAGAATACAGGTTCTTGGTGGCTAAAAATATTTAATGTTTTGTGAATTGCTTTTGCATTCTATCTACTGGTGATTTTGTGGTATTTTTAGGCAAGTGTTAACTTTTTTATGTTTGCCACTGTTGCAGTAATGTCCATAGGAGAGAATGGCTTTAACAAAGCCAGTATCAGTATTAGCTGGAAAAATGTTGCTTAGATAGATAATGCATTATATCACCTCTGCTGCATCATGACTGATTACAGTATTGTCCAATGGAGTGCTAGGGATGATTTGTGACTTGATGACTTCAGTGTGGATGATTGCCGTCAGTGTAAATGTCGAAAGACCAAAATACGGTATCTGTCCTCCTCAACAGGAGATTGTCCCCAAGAATTAACAGCCCTTAATACTGATTTTGTGGATATTCCAGATCAAATACAGAGTCTTGATCCTAATTTTTGAGGGCTACCAAGTTCCCTGAGAAAACACCTCTGTATAGTGTGGCTCTACATAGCTCCAGAGGCAGCTGTACTCTGAAGAGAATTATTGGCTAAAAAGTTAAAGCTTACCGAGATGTTCTAGAAGTTACTATTAAAGCTCACATGGATGAACACTGATGTGATGAAGAAACTCAACACATCTGTATTAATTGTTAGTTTACTGTAAGATTTAACAGCATTAAGTACGTGCTCAGCAATATGCATTGTTGGTGGCTCTATAGAAATATTTTAACAATTGTAGAAATGCTGGTCTTCGAATGTACTCAGAGCCTTGTATGGATAATACTCCAGTGGAAGAAGTATATCCAGTGGAAGAAGTGACAGGATTTTGGCCAACTTTAGATCTCTTCCTGAACAACATAAACCTAACCATAAAAGGTGGGACTTGTTGTGCTCAGAGTCAGTGTGTTAGACCAATATGGTGTGAGACCTACATATTTACTTTGTTTTAAATTTACTTTGTTTTAAATTCATGCATTGGCTTTTTATGTAGAGGAGGTATCCAGGAGCAAGTACAGCTAAAACTTATGAGAGTAGATTTGTCAATATCAGCCAGTTGATACGGCATTGAATTGGAGTGGCGATTGCAGGAATCATGTTTTCCCTGTCTTTTAGCATGCTAAAGGAATACTGTTTGGTGATGTTTGTTCAGCATATGTTCCTCAAGAGGATATATGCCTCCAGAGAGCTCATTAGGATACTTTATTACAGTATGTGTAACAAAACTAAAAAATTAAAAAACAAAAAAAACAACCCCCCAAACAAAAAGTCCCCATAACCCAAAAACTTTAAAAAATATTAATGCTATTTTATTTCTACAGTGTCCATCAACATGTTGCTGCTACAGTTTTAGGAAGTTTTCCATTGTTGAACAATTACCGGGATGATGACTCATATTTTTGAGAGTGGAAAAGTAGAGAGGAAGCTACCATTATCTAGTCTAACCGTATTCAGAGAAGTTTCTATGACACTGGGGTCAAACCTGAGACTACATGCTGCTGACAGAACTGTGCTGATGGATACCAGAAGGAGGAGCAGCATTTTATCTAAAACTGCCAACTCCATGGAAGGCTTTTTAGAGTAGGAGGACTTCATTCTGGTGGAGACAAAAATGCAAAAAAAAAAACCAAAACCAAACCACCCAACTCTAATATGAACTCTTTCCTTCGGCTAGTACCATTTTATCTTGAAAAACGACAGAGAGAATTGTAAACCTAACCACAAAGTATACAGAGAGATTACTTCACACATCATTGAAGTATATCCTGTCTCTGGGGCAAAAACTAGCAGTGGCTTAAGAGCATGCAGTGATGCTGTACAGGAATTTCTTTTTGATACAATTCCAGCTTCTAGATGTAATTTCCCACTATCAAGTTCAGTGATGGTGATGAAGCTAATGTTGCTGTTCTTATTTTAAATGTGCCAGAAGGCTCTTTGATAATCCAAAATATTCTGGGGATCTTGACTGTATCTTAAAATTGTAGGAATCTCTCTTCAGTGAGAGTAATTTCTGTAGAGTTCAGTGGGGCTAGGTGGATATAGATAAACAATATTGGCCTATGACATCAGTGCCAGTACTGTAGGAGATTTGTCTCTCTATAGCTGCCCAGATAATTCAAATCAGCAAGTGCTTAATTGGTGATGTTTTCTTTACAGCAAGACAGTGTCCCTGAGATGTGTAAGTACTAATTCACTTCAGTTGTGAGAGAAAGAAATCAGTGCAAAGTAATATAGCTGTGGTTTTGGTGGGCTTATAGGTGGTGAACTGTGGAAGGTTGTGGTGTTTGATGGGTTGTGAGTTAGAATGAGAGGTTAGAGTTCTCCAGGACTCAGCCTGCACTTGGTGTACAGTGATATAGGAAGTAAAAGACACAAAGCTGTGAGAGAGAAAATAAAAAAACCCAAAAACTGTCATGACCCGAAATAAAAAAATGAATCCCACAAGAATTTTGGAGTATTCGCTTAATACATTCCATGTGTTGTAACTATGGCAAAACTTCTTCAGCCATGAGCTAGCATTCCTAAGTAATTCCCCAAATTGGACTAACTGGCAGGGATAATTTTTTTTTAAGTCAACATAACTGTATTTATAATGTTTGACAAACTAACTGTAGTTTACTTCAGGCTGTTGTATCTGGTTTCTTATGGTATTTTTCACCAGTTCACTTGATAGCTCTGTTGCGCAGGACTAGCCAAATCTAATTTACATACTGGAGGCTCTGTGGTCAACTGGAATTATGTCTTTGCCTTGTAATTCTGTGAACCTGGATTCACATGTGATGGGAGTTCAATAGAATAATGTGTTTGGTGGTCTCAATTACCAGCATGTCACCAGAAGAAATTTGTCCGTATTAGAACAACTACCTAGATTTGATGGAGTCCAGGCCAATTTGCATCCTCTGATCCAGAGAAGTCAAGTAATGGAAGAAAATGGCATGAGCTCAAACTAGATTAGCTTTGCTCTGGATATCTAATATTCACAACTGGTACTTGTATAGTAGGCACTGCAACCATTGTTGACCTTGACAATACTGTGAGGATAATATTTTAATTAAAAAAGGACAGTTTTTGACATGGTTTAATATCCACATCACATAGATTCTTTTTCCGTCTTACATATTTACTGAATGTCCATCTCTGTAGCTGCTTTGACTGTGTTTTCTAAGGTATTTACAGCAATATCCTGCCCAAGGCTCATGTAGATTTCTCCTGGTTTTGCATCAAGACATAGTTGCTGTACACCAGATAGTAGAAATAATTTACTTTCTTGAAGGTCTGTCATTTGGTCTTTTTGGCTGATTTTCTTCAGTTTTCTTGGTGACAATAGAGCTTGTACCCTCTGACAGTACCCAGTGACCTTTGTACCAGTGACTGTAGAGCCTGTAACCATGTACCCCTACTATCACCCATCCTCTGAGAGGAATAGACATGGAAGAGAAGAATCATAGAAAAATTTAGATTGGAGGTAATCTTTGGAGGTCATCTTTGGAGGTCATCTGGCCTTGCTTCCTGCTCATGGTTGCTCAGCTGGCCCCGTTCAAAGTTGGATAAGGATGTTCGGGCACTTACACAAGGATCTGGAAATCCTCAGAGGCGGGAATTTGTCTGCCTCTCTGGGGAACTGTTCCAGTGCTTAGCCGTGCTTATTGTGAGGAAATCTTTTCTTATGGCCAACTGAAATTTCCCTTGTTGCTATTTGTAACTGTTGCTTTTTGTCCTTTCATTGTGCTTTCGTTGAAGGAGTTTGCTTCTGTCCGTCAGCACACTTCTGGAACCTTACAACCAATTAGTCTCTGCTCCTTGTCTTTATCTCCTTGTTCCTTCCATTCTTTTGTAAACCAGTGCTACAGGGATGCTTAGCAAGTCTTTTAGGTTTGACCTGAGACTTTTCTACTGTCAAATTTTCTTCTGGAGGGGGGAAAAAATAGCAGACTCAAAATTGTCTTGTTTATTTTCCACTCTTTTCAGGGGATTTCTTTAGATAAAGGGTGCAAAATTCCCTATCTTGTGCCTGTCCATCATCAAAAATTATTCAAGAGATGGAGAAGTGCACTAGACAAGTGCTTTTAGAAAATCTTCAAAGGCAGATGAAACAGTGAGCCAAATCCAATCTGCTGGACAGCTCAAGGTAGAGGAGGCAGCTGCACTTTGTTGGGGTGAGAGGGAATGTGGAGCCAATATCTCTTTGGTGCCAGTGCAAATGTTACACTAAAGTTTGTGAAAGTCTTCCAATTAAAAAAAAAAAATATTCAAAGTAACACAGAGACTGATTGGATGTTCTTTTATATATTCAGGGTAAATCTTGATTTGTAATGCAATTAAAATGTTTTTGCATGTAAGTGTAATCATGAAAAAAACTAGAAAGTTGAGATATGTTTTTGAATACTCCTCTGTGAGCTGTGAGTGTTTTCATCTACATGATAGTTCGTATACTCAGACACAGAATCATATTATGAGATCAGCAGCATATTATCATGTGCAGAGATTCCATTAAATGCCCTGGAAGGAGTGCTCTCTTATGCTAGTGTCATGGTTTAAGACCAAATGACAGCGTAGAGGCTAAGTGGATTTGGATACCAAGATGCTTTGATGACAGATGCACGCAACATTACAATTTACATAACTTCCCTGTTTTTGGGGGGAGAGATGCCATAGTCCAGGAGAGAAACTGGGTGTGTCAGCGTAGAGGCTCTTTGCAGAACCTTCCTGTCCTGAGGGAGAGAGGCCATGACCTGAGGGCAAGGTTGAGCAGTTGAGTGTAGTGGTTCCAGCCATGCTATGCATAGTCCTCTTGCAGGGCTATGGGGTCTCTTGGGTTCTCCTCCCTCCCCAGAGGCTGAGGGGGATGGTCCTGGTGCAAAGCTGTAGGGTTCCCTCCCAGGAGGCATTCTGGGGAGTACTGGGGAACTCTGTGTTGCAGTGATACTCTTGGATGTCCTTAGAAGATTGGGTAGAGAATACCTCACTGTTGAGTGGTCTGCATCAACTGTGCTCTTGTTTTTCTGAGTTACTGTCGCCATTGATGGTGCTCATTGTCTGCTTGTTGTGGACACTTTTGCACTTCTTGATGACCAACAGGCTGTTTGCATAGTTTGGCTATCTGTTTCCTTGAGCACACCAAAACTGTTTTGTTTTTTGGGACAGGTGGGAGGCTGTATTTTATCTACTTCAGTTACAGCAAAAAGTAGGTTAAAATTCACAGACGCTAAGAGCCATGCTAGCTGTACCTAACTCATGCTAGCTGCTACATAAAGTCACCATGTTCATCAGCTGTCAGAGCTGGGATGCAGTCTCAGAACTCTGACGTGACTGTCCTTTTCTATAGAATGGTAAGTATACTTGTCCTAATAATATTTCTCATATTAGTATTTTTGCATGCAATAGAGTTGGCAAATGTTTCTGACTGGTGTTGGACAAAACCAATTCCTGTTTTTGATAAAAATGAGTGGACATCACCTGTTCACAAAATGTGCATTGTCTGCATGTGTTCTTATCTTAAGAATATATCAAGAGGACAAAGAATGCAAATAACAACTGAAGTTGTATGAAAAAATAATGTAGTTAAAAGGAAGCATAGCAAAAAAAAAAAAAACCACAGAAAAAAAAAAACGACAAACAAACCATAAACTAAAGCCAAAAAAACTCTGAAACAGCAAACACCCTGAAAAACAAACCCACTCCCAGGCCAAACTGGGAACATTGAAAATTACAGAAGAGTCCCCAAACAGAGATTGGAGCCCTGCAGTAGTGGCCTCACTATGGTAAACTAAATCATCTGTACAAGCTGGTTCCAATAAACCATTCAATGTGATAAAGGGGTGCTATTATATTACAAAGCCCAGAAGGCTCTGGTACTTCCACTATCATGAACTGAATAGGTTAAAAGTATTTTAATGCAACTGGCATAGCTTGCTACAGTGAAAACAGAGCTACAGGCAGAAAAAATATCCCTTTATTAACGTATACAGTAGGTCACCAGGACAAATTAGAAGGAAGTAATCTGGTTTGTTCCGATCATTCAATACTGTGAAAACAGTTTAAGAAACTATGTAAAAGCAACTGGGAAGCAAATAAGTTTTATAAGAAGTCTTGTAATAAAAAGTTTCTCTTGAAAAATGAATTGCATGTTGTAGTTGAAGGGGGCCTCTCAAGATGCAGTCATGTTTTCTACTGAAGGGAAAGTTAGCCCAGAATCAGCCTCTGAAGGGTAGACTCCTTGCCACCTTGCAGTTATTGTTTTATTCTTTCCTTCCTGGCTCCGGTACTAGTGGTGTGACAGAAGAGAGACAGTTGCCTGCGAACAATAAATCCCATTTTGAAACATCCGCTGTTCTTGGAGTTCTGTATTGCCTCTGTGGTCATCTGACATTCAGTAAAATAGGATAAAGACAAAACAAAATCTGTGAGCCAAATGCCAAAATCCTTACTCAGGCTCTGTTCCCTATGTGTTGATGAAAAACGTGCGAGAACGGGCTGCAAGGGAGAGGAAATCACTGTGAATTTCAATTCCTCACAGTTTCCTCTTGAATTCTCTGGTCAGAATGTTTTTTAAATCCTAGGAACCTCAGGCCTTGAAATTTGAAATGCATATTTTAGGGGAACTGAAGTCATCAAACAATCAAATATGCAGCAGCATAGTTCTACTGAATTTACCTGGTAATGTTTTTGTGTGGTGTATGCATAGGGGGACACCTGGGCCGGCCAGGTTTCTTGGGAGTGTGGCTCCAGTAGATGGGGTGAGATAGGTTCTTTGAATAATGATCAGCAGGGCATGATTTGTCTCCCAGTCTATGTTGACAAAAATCCCAGTGGGCCAAAAACCTTGAACCCTTCATTGTTTTCTGTTGACAGTAATTTGTGCAAACCAGGTAGACTGGGAGAAGGAAGGGGTTGCATAGGCAGGGTGTCTTAGCTGTATCGGGTGGCCTGGCGAGACAAGCTCCCCTTACCAGTAAAGCCTTCTGAATTTTTGGTGTGTCAGTTGTTGGAAGTTGCAGGATGCTTGGAAGGAAAGACTGTGAAGACAAGTGAGGGACACACTCTGCTGAGTCAATACTTTCCATGCACAGGCGAGCCCTGAGTTTCTGCAGCTCTGCTGTCAGCGCAGACTTTTTTCTGTGGTTGTCTAGATTCCCAGCAGGTGTAAATAGGCATGGCTCCTCCAAAAGCCGACCCAGCCTTTCCTGGCTACCATGGTTGAGGATCTAGCCTTTAAACACCATGAGGCTTCATGGGGTACCTGTGGTTTGGGTCAGGTCTTCAGGAGATTAAGATCAATATAGCTCAACACATCTCTAGGGAGTTGCTCCAGCAGACATAGCCCTCACATTCAGCTCTCAGATTTTACTCTGATTCACAGTATCATGAGCCACAAATAGAGCCCTAAGTGTGTCATTGTATCAGTTTATATGTACCCACAGTCAGACATCACCATCCTCCACCACAAATCTCCCAACGCAATCATGGCAATTAGTTATTTCATGATTAACATGAGAAAATATGACATACTGAGAGCTATCTCCCCAACCCCTCCTTCCCGCAATGCCTTGATCCTGCAGTATTTGAAAAAGAAAAACGAATTCAAATATTAAGTAAAACTTCTTGTCACAACAAATATGGAATAAAAAAATGATTTGAAATACTCAGTATCATTTATGATGTAATCTCCTGGCAATAGAAAACTGGCAATGTGCTACAGTCATGCTTTCAATTACATTACTAAGTAATCACACATTAAAGTCTAATGGCAAATGATTCTTTATTCCCAGGGTGCCTTGTCCAATTGTTTTCTAAATTGGTTTCAGGAATAAGGATGCAAGCATGACTGCAAAAATATTATTTATGGTTTGGAAGTCATCTTTTGTATCCTTTTTTTTTTTCCCTGTGTGCTTTCTGGCAGATATTTCAGAATGTAGTTTATTATTTCTAGGTTATGTTTTAGTTTGACAGTTAAGAAATGCTTAAACCTCATGGTAAACTTGGTTGGATTGATAGATAGAGTTGTCAGATTTCCACTGCCACCAAATACGTTGCTTGTCCCGCAGGAAATTAATATTCTCTGAGGAAAGACCTGTGCTGGAATTCAGTATTTTTGCCTTTCTTATGCACTTGCATCTTCCTTTCTCAGTGCCTGCAGCAACTGGTATACAGTAAAAAAAATGTACAGGCTTTGTGTCTTGACAATACTAGAGTCTTCAAATATGACGAAATGTAGGACTTATGGTCCTTCTCTTTATAAAACAAACAAAAAAAAGAATATAAAGAAATTAAATGCACTCCCTGAAGAACGAAGAATCTCAAAGAGCAAGATAATTCTTGAAGCTTTAGGGAGGTAAGAATTCAAATTGTGGGGGAAATTCATGCTAAATATTTGAAGTTTGCCTTTATATTGCACTTTGCATGTTGAAACAGTATATTTATACAGCTGACACTTTCCTTTTTTTCAATAGCACTGTTTAAATATTTTGGATGTCTTTAATCTCATGTTAGTGCTTAACAAATAGGATTTATACATTCAACTGCACTTCTGCATAGTGCAGAAAAATAAAACACTACATAAAGTCTAATTAGTCAAGCTATCACACATTAAGTTCATAAAAAGGATGCTGTACCTCTGGTCGCTACTTGAGTACTACTTGGGTGCCACTCAGGTATAAAGAAGGAAGAAATGCAAAGCAGGCTGGTGTGAAGAGTATATGCTATGAAAAGATCACAAGAAAAAAATGAGGGTACAGTTGCACAGGTCTGTCCCAGATCCAGCTGAAGCAGCCAATGACATGAGCAGCAGCTGTCTGTCTATCGGAGCGTTCTATGCTCCGTTCCTGACCACAGAGCATAGGTCCAGAAAAATCTGGATACTTTGAACGGCCCAAATCTAAGTATCCTCATTTCCCTACTGACACAACTCCTAATTATGGGGAGCTTTTCCATGGGCTGTGGTACCTTCAGAGAAACAAAGCTTTATTAGTATAGTATTATTAATGTATATATAGAAAGAGAAAGAAAGATACATTCAGAACTCACATGTGTTACACAGAAAGGTATTTAACAAAGGCACAACAATTGTTGGGTTAGAATTTATGGAGCAAACTTACAAAGGCAATGTACGTTTCTGTTTGCTCCTGCTGCTCCCAGGATTTCTGCCTCCCATCCTCCTTGCACTCCCTGTGCTGTGTGGTTTGTTGCATGATGTGGAGGTATTGTGAAACTGATATTTTAGCTTCATTCTTCCTTTGCTTTCACACCAAGTGTGTCATCTGGTGGAATAACACTGCTACCGGATACATAGGACCCAGCAGGAGCCCAACGTGAGCACCGCCAAGCTGCCCCAGAGCCCAGTATGAGCCCTGCAAGGTTTGATGAATTCTAAATGTTAATTAAGTCAGATGGCTAGTTTTAGTTAAGACCATAAGTGGGTCTGATCCCTGTGAGATTTTGCTATAGTGAAAATGCAAGTACTAGAAATTACATTACCGTAATGACTTTTACAGGGTCTATATGCTGAGACTGGTAACTGAGCTAGTGAAAGAGGTTGCTTGCTGTGTGGGAGGTGTATTATGAAGACAGCACTAGACCATAGTAAAGACAATGTTTAACATAGAAGTGGAATTCAAATTAGCAGTGTTGTAGATGGACCTGGTTGGTTGATCTGACAACCTCAGTCTCCGCTTTGTACTGTGGCACTTGATATTGTTGTGGATGTCAGTGCAGACCACCTCCGAGTCTTATGAAGGAAGCCACCACAATGAGTTGTGGGAGAAGGGCTTGTCTTGGTGGTGTTTTTCTTAATGATATTACCTGAAGATTAGATGGCGTCCCTTTTCGGAACGGGCCTGGCACTGCCTCTTAGCTCTCAAATCTGCAAATAGTATAGGTCATTGGAGAAAACCTTCGTGTTTGGGACCCACACCAGGACAACATTGGCCTTACTCCCTACAGCACTGTGCAAGGAGATGTCTTGCCTCCATGTTGTGAGCTACACAATGTGGACTTCGAATAAGACTCTTACCCAGACCTTTGACCTACATCCTGAATTAAACTTGACACAACTAAGTAGGATTGTGACTCAGTGTGAGTAGATATTCTGAAATAATCCTGCATTATTTATGTCATTGGTTTGCTTTCAATGTAAAATTTTATAGGTACCATGGATTTTTTTTATGTGGCAAAGTGCTCATTTTAAGGGTAATGCTGTAAATACTGAAGTAAACAAGTATATGAATAATTTCTTTAAGTGTTCCTCTCTCCCTATCTCATAAGTGCTCTTGAGAAACTTTAGCATTAAAGTGCTTTGTATTCAGCTATACTTAGAAAGGAAGTCTAGAATATCTGCTTCTTGCATTTATCGGCTCAATTCTTGACCTGAAACAAGATCAGCTGAGGACAAACCCCAAGCATGAAAAAATAAGGTTTATAAAAATGGCAATTGCTGCAAGTGTTCTTTAAAGAAATATTTTTGTTGTGAGATTTTAACTGTATCTGCCTCTTCTAGTAAAAGAAGAGGGAGTGGAGAAGAAAATGAAGTTGGAAGGGTTCCAAATACTCTAAGCATAATTTGCTGATGTTTGGTTTGTGCTGCAAATGTTGAGAAATTAATTAGAAAACAGTCCAAATTCCCTGAGAGTACACTGACATGTTGTCTTTTACCAAAGGCTGTTGCTAACAGTGAGAAATGGTTCTGGTATAGAGTGTATGCAGTGTGTGCTAAGTACTGTTATGTCAGTTTATTTAAAGGTCTCTGGGCCTTACAATAATCTAATCTTTTTGTGCTAGGTGATGTACCAAGAAAATGGGGGACAAGGGAATAAGGAAGGGCCCTTGCTCTGAAATGCAGGCAATCCAAAGAGGAAAAGGTGTATACAGGATGCCTTTATTCCCATTTTATGCTGTAGGATTGGAGACAGAGTAAGGTTTGCCCTGGCTGAGCAAAGGTGCTTCAAACACCTGCCGAACATAAGCATCTAATTAATCTCTTGCGAATATGTGTGTTAGTATCTAACAGAACTAAGGTTTCGGTGACTCATCTAAAATCCCATTTCATGTCTATGACACAGGCAGCAATGTAATGCAGAACTCCTGAATGCCAGTCCTGTGGTTTACCAGCAGTGTCGGCCTAACTTTAAATATGAATCCACTACCATTTATTGGAGATTATAAAAGCGTCTGTCTGTGTCTCTCTCTCTCTCTCAAGTTTTGGAGGGTTCAACAAGTTTTAACTTTCTTGTAGTTAACATCAGGGGTTTTTTTCAAACCTTTTTATTTTCAGTTATTGTCTGTGGTAATGTGAGCGAGGTATGATCTAGTTCCAAAAGCAGTGTGCTCAGGGTCAATCTGCACAGGTGGCTGTGTTTTGCAACTCAGTTCAGGTTAATCATTTAACCTCACGGCTGCAGAAATGCTTTGAGTCACAGAACTTTGAGTCAGTTTGGATTGCAGGGATGTTTTCATGGGTGTTTGGTAGGTATGAGTTTACCAGTTAGAATACCTACCAGCATTTTAGTCAACATTTGTTCTTCCAGCCTAAGCAGGTCCTAATTCCTCCTTTTGGTATTTATTTGAAGCATCAAGGTTTCATTTTGGATGGCATTCAGCGATGTTAAGACTTTGATTTGGCTTCATTATATATAGTTTTCTTTTATAGATTTTGTGCTATTATGACTTCTACAATCATTTAAAGAAACACAAATACAACACATTAAGATGGAATATGTTTGAGATTTAAAATTATTTTTGCTGCTATTATGGAAAAGATTTTTTTTTTCTTTTCACAGAAGGAATGTTGAGAGGGAAGTCATAGTAAACGAATGAACTCATGGTCTTGGAATAATATAACTTTTTGATGGGCCTTGGCCTCTGTATACTGTGAACTAGTCTCTATGCATCTTGTATGTTGGATTATAGGATTCTTCTTGTGATTATTGTGTACTGTACTTGAAGTAAGTGAGATACTCTGTTCAGTAAATTTGGATTTCAGCTCCATAAAGATTAACATCTGTGACATTGAGAAATGGTAAAAGCCTCCAGGGATATTTCAGATATAAGAAAGTGCAGTGAGCCTGTCTATATAACTGATCACACCTTGACTTAGAAGCTTATTCTGAAATCAATGCCACACAACTACACACACAACATCAGGGGAAGTCTTCAGATGAGAATATAAAGTACAGCAATGTTCAAAATCATAAATGCATGATCCTTTCTTCAACTGAAAACCCAGTTATGGAATAATAAAATTTTTCGTTTCTTTTAATTTAAGGAACATGACCAAAGATAACTAGAAATTGATTCAGTTTAATTGTTTCCAAGAAATCAAATAACTTATTTCCATGGACTTGTAATCTAAGCCTATGGATAGGGGAGCTAGCTGGTGAACATGCACTTTCACATGAAGCATAAGCTGTTATCAAACAAACTTCTGCTCCTTTCTAAATTCAGTTCAATATATCTTCTTTTGTAGTCCTATTCTCCAGACTGTAAGATGAAGCATTAAAAAAAAAAAAAGGGGGGGAGGGGGAAGACAGGCTATTTAATCCTGTTCTATATAGGGGAAATTCTGAAGCCTTGAAAGAAAGACTAATGTTAATAGATGTGTATTCCAGTTTTGGAGATCAGACACTGAGGATATGCATACAGAATTCTGAGTGGAACGAAATTTTCTTGAAGTTTACCTTTTACAGCTGCAGACAATAAATTTATTCATATAATGTGCATATACATATCTATATGTACAAACATTCTGATGAAGCCGTAACCCAGAATTGTGTACTGGAAATGCAAAGGATGGCAAGAAATACTAACACATTAAATGGTTCATCAGAGGGTCTGAAAGTGCTTCCCTAGTAGTAGTTAATTATTCCTGAAAATGTCCTTTTTGATAAAGCTTTTCATTAAAAAGGTTTTAAAAGGTAAAGAGTGTTTGTGAGCATTTTAACTTATTCCTAAATTCAGCAGAATTTGTTTCTTATTCCCAAATGCATTCAAGCTAATGGTTAGTTGTAAACATGTACTAAAGTTATGTGGGCATGAATACATAATTAATTTTTAAGGGCCCTTGCTGAATAGGTTTGCTTTTCTGAGTCAGGCTCTGACTGTGGAAACACATGATGCGTTTTTATTCCACAATGAATACTGAAGTCTCTTAAGTTCATCAGAAACCATTGCCTTTTTTTATTAATGTGGACTAGTGCTTTTGTTTAGGTTCGGATTCTACCCTCTGCTCATGTATTGCTGTAAATCTGGAGTAAGTTGAGCAAGTTACAACATTAGATCATTCATAAAACTATAAAAAAGGATTATGCTGACTTCATCATATATACTGTATCTTTTCCTTGATGTGTATGAGCTACATTAATTGATTAAATACTGTATGTTTATACCTAGGGATTGAAGTAGTTATCATGCTTTTGTAGTAACTAGTTCCTCTTCTTGCTGATTCTTTTACTCTACACAATAAAAGAAAGTAAAAGCAAAAGCCAATGACTATATATCCTGTGCATTAAGGTTGCCATTTGGTGCTCTAATTAAAAAATTCTGCCAATTAGTAATATAATTTCAACCAAAGTTTGTATGGAGACCACTAAAAAGGCATCGTCCTGAAGCCTGAAGGCAGAGATCGTGTTCAGAAACAATCCATTTTGTCCGTGAATGAGTATATTGTTCATTCTTTGGAAAGCTGACAAAGATACTTGTTGCTGATGTTTACATTTCTGTTGAGCTGTATGAAAATATTCAGCATAATTGCATACTACACAGGCAGACCTCTCAGCATCCTGGAGTCCCAACATGTGCAACCGCCTGTCTTGGGTCACGTGAAGGAAAGAAAGAGGTGCAGGCATCTGATCACACAGTGAGCACAGACGTGCATGATGGTGTGATAAGGGGACACCCTCCTCTTGGATGTAGCCAGGTGATATGGCAGAGGACGAGCTGCGCTGGTGCTGGTTGGGAATCTTGGGATGCAGGAGCGTTCTTGAGGGCAAGTCTGTGCTATAAGGCATGGGTGACCTAGCTGCTGTATGGCACATCTATGTCTCTTGCATGTGGGACTCTGGGCAGCTGGTGAAGGTGACTGGCAGAAGTCCAATCATCAATGTCTGGTGCATGGTATCTGGGGGGAGGCAGATATGCTGTTCTACTGACATGTGAAATACTGTCATTGTGGTGCAGCTAAGTGAATAAGAGTGATTGAGATGCGATGCTCTGTGTGCAAGTTTTTTAAGGATGGGAGTGCCCTTCATTCATTTAAGCATTTCTTCAAAAGCATGACGCTGTCCTTTTGCAAAAAAAAAATAAAATAAAATAGTCTAGGACCCTTTCGTACTGTGTCAAGGCCCTTAGTGCACTAGTAGGTCTTAATGGCTGTGAGCAACCTCATCTGGGGTTTCAAGCCACACCCTCTACCCATGGGCTCTGAAGGCCTATTTAAACTCAGCCATGGATCTTCAGTTTCTGCCTGAGCTATGTTGTAAGTGTGCCTGTCCCAAGCTCAGCTACAGCTATGACTGTGCCTGGCCAAGGGCCCCATTGATCTGGACTGTGACCCATGGACTGACTTCTTCTCTTGACCTTGGGCCTGCCTTGTCACCATGGGCTTTCCCAGTGACGACTGGGCTGTGTCTAGCCCTGGCTACTACCACTGGACCCAATCCTGACCTGTGGATTGACTTCCTAGCTTGTCCTCAGACCTGCCTCATCACCTCAAACTTGCCTGATCATCTCTTTCTTGAACCTCGCCACCAACCCTGGGCCTGCCCTGCTTGCCTTGCTTGAGGAGAATGGGACATATTTGGTGAAGCCCTGCCCTGCTAGCTATGTTATCACCCTTGGCTCCTGGCCCTTCATCCCTCAGGGCCAGGAGCTTGCAGCTTCCTGGCGTACTGTTTGCTTCTGCTCTTCATCAAGTCTCTCTAGTGTGGATGAAATGATCTGGAAAGGTGCTATATGACACCAAGCTGAAGTTTACTTGCCTTCTTGCAATGTTTTTGTCAGGTTGTCAGTTTTGAACAAAGAGAAGTAGGAAAGGGCATGCTACTTTGGTGGGGAAGGAACAGGCAAATCCCAACTGTGCTTTCATATCTCTTCTTGATGTACAATTGTGTCTTTTATTGCATGCAACATATGCAGCTATTACTCATTTCTATCACAGCAACAGTTTCTGCCGTTGTACTTTTATACGTAGTCTCTAAATTGGTACGTGGAGGTGCCTGAGCCCCTTCAGTAACCTTTGAGAAAGTGGAGGTGCCTCAGCTAACTGCCCCAAATTAGACAAGGTAAGTATGGGTTTGAGCACTTTGTGTCATCACCCATTGCGCATTTGAAACATCACATGAAATGGATAGGCAGATTTTAGAAATCCATTTTTTTTAATCATTTCAGTTCTGTCCATATGTTTCTGTGCAGAAAAAAACCAACTGTATTTAAGAGCTGGCTGAAAACCTGGCATAAATGAGTGGGCTTACAGAGACTGCTGCTCCCATTTTGTATTTTGAGAGGATGTTTGCAACACAGGAGAATCAAGATACAGATGTCCGAGTTTCTGGGAGTGCTCATGACAGAGGAAACTAGATGTTTAAAGTGTTTCCAGTGGAATAAAAAGTTACTGCAAGATATAGACAAAACAGAGTTTTTAACCACTGGTTAAAAGCCTTCTCGAGAGTTGTCCATAGTTGTGAAATAGTGACAAATTGATATTAATAGTTTTTCATCTGTGCGTCCTGTAAAATACTGTAATGCCACTTTACATAATTGAACTGGAAGGTTATCTAAAATTCATCTTCACACTGTTTTACTAAACAATATGGATATAAATTTTGTATCCTCACTGTGTTCAGATTGGATAGGGCATATTTGAAATATCTGTCCTAAATCATATATGTTTTTCTGTTTATACTGTAACTTACCTGCAAATTTCTTTCAAAATAAAGTCTTCCCAAATAGTCTATCAAAGTCATACCTTTAGGTACTCAGTTCATAGTGAAGCTCTGTGTTGGATCCTAAAAGCACTGTGTAAGAAATAACCATAATAATGACAGCAGCTTTTTCATTAGAAGTCTACAGAAGTAGAACAATGTATTGGACATTGCATTTAAGAGAGTTAATTAGTGTACAATGGTTATTTAATATGTTAATCAAGTTTTAATCATGATAAAAGAGACTAATCTTGCCATTATTCTGCCATTATAAAAGTGTAATTGAAATAGATTGGAAAAAAATACAGTACATTCTTGTCAGTGTCTTAAAAACTGAGCTCAGCAGCACTGCAGTGCTCAGATGCACATTTCAAAATAAGCTGTATTTTATCAGAGTAGATTTAATTCAGTTGGTGGTTTATGTTAAAACCAAGAGCCACCCACCTGACGGAAACAAGTTCAGGACACAGTTTTGCAAACATGTTATCTCTCTTAGCTTGATTTCCTAGGAAAGAGTCTAATGCAGTTATGGTGTCTGTCTCTGACCATGTTTATCTGTCTTTCTGGACATCCTCATGAAGCCAAAACTCTTGGAAAAGTTAAGCCAGCTTTGTCAGAGGAGTAGCAGTTCTGAAGGAATGAAGTATCCATAAGCTTCAGGAAAGTATGGAAGAGGGGACAGTTGTTACTGATAGCTATGCTGACAAAGTGGCTGCAAGCTGAGCTCGTGCATTAGACTTCTGGGAATCTGTGCGAGAGAGAGGCATCATGAATGCACTACAGAGTTATTTTGGGTTTCATTAGAGAATCCAACCACAAGTACAAATTCATAGGAATACAGGCCCTATTAGTTTTACTCGTTTACTTACAGAAAAAGTTGTCTAAACTTTGCAGCAGAGACAGTTGGTGATGTGGCTTTGATGTTGATGTCTTGATTATACAGACCAGCAGATTTACCACAGCTTGCAACAATCTGTCTTCAGCTACCACTTGGGTTATCTTCTAAAGGAAATCCATGCAAGGATGTCTTACACCTGAGGTCCAGTTAGAGTACACCAAAGATGCATACCTGGGAACTAGGCCATGGGGAGCAAAGGGAGAAGATCTGCAGTCTAGACACAGCCACAGTGCATCATATTTCATTAGGGAGGGAGAGGATGCCTTCTCACTTAGGTGTATGGTAGCCCAATTGTACCAGCAGCCACTGTCTATAAGTAACAGTAACAATTATAAATTTGTGATTAAAATCAATTATTTTCATTTCCCTCAAGCTTTTGGGGCAGTCTTCAGAGTTCATGGGTTTGGTCTATCCTCTGCAACCAAGGGGTTATGGATATTTTAACTGTCTTTTAAAATAATTAAGTCTGATGCATTCATGACTTCAGGGTTGAATCTCTAAGAAATCTGTAAAAAAAAAAAAAAAAAAAAAGGTACCTGGTCTTGTGATGCTCCAGCTAACAGAAGCACAGATAACTGTATGGATTTCAGATCTTTCACTACTGTAAATGAGTAAATCAGATTTGTTACAACTATTTAGAGGCCTGACTTTGTATTTTGTGCATAAGCCGCAATCTTGTTGGTTTCCAGGGGGTGCCACACTTTCATATATCTGTGAAGGTTGTTAGTGTCTGCATATCGTGAATTTGGTGTCTGCTTATGTCAACAGAAATATCGTTCTTCCAAGATCATGAAAGTCACTCTTTTTTTTGTGTGTGTGTGTCTTTCTATTAACTGTATTTCTACAAGCTATGGGCTTGATTATTTTTTTTTTTTTAATGTACTACTAAAAACGACAATGTGGATAAAATCATACCCCTTTAAATTTTAGTACTGGAGAATAATTTCATGCAGACCTTTCTGTTAGCAGGCTCTCCGATGGAGTGCATTGTAGGGAAGTTTATAGTGCTGTATCTCTTAGCAAAGAAATGTCAGGTTTAGTGAGGCAGTATACACAGTCTGCCCGTTTCCTGACTGATCACTTTTGGTTGGGTTTTGTATTATTTTCTATATTCAATATTGTTAAGAATCAGTTAAACGAACAGAATCATTCATAGTAATGAGATTAAAATAATTGCTGCTAATTTTTACAATGCCCTTTTTATAGGAGGATCAACAAAGAGCAATGAAAGATTTCTGATGTGGGGTCGAATTTGACCTAATAGTGACCAAAACAAGCACCTGAGCTAAATTAAGTTCTGACACAAGCAGTGGTGCAAATGATGCGAGAACAGCTTTCTTCTAGTAGTCAGGAGCCTTTTCACGGAATGCTTAGTTGTAACACTGGAGAGCCCCATATTCTGGTTTCCTTCATCTCTGCAGTTCTGTCAGTTGGGGGTGCGGTATGCTGGAGAAACCTCAAGGTGACCTCCCTTCCCTTGCAATGGTGCTGAGCAACCAGAGCAGGAGCTCTGCCCCAAGCAGACTGCATCAGCCACTGATCAGGTGTGTGTTGCAGTGGTGCTGTCTGGGTAAGTTACGGCAAGTTTTGGCTTTGAAAAGTAACTGATATGCAATGTTCCCTTTATAGCAGTCGTTTTGAGGCTGTTGTCTCGGGGATTAAAGGTTGCTTCTGAGGAACACTGTTTCCCATGCAGGAATCGGCGTTGCCATGAGCCAGCAATGTACTCTGGTGGCCAAGAAGGCCAATGGCATCCTGGGGTGCATCAAGAAGAGTGTGGCCAGCAGGTCGAGGGAGGTCATCCTCCCCCTCTATTCTGCCCTGGTGAGGCCACATCTGGAGTATTGTATCCAGTTCTGGGCTCCCCAGTTCAAGAAGGACAGGGAACTGCTGGAGAGGGTCCAGCAAACGGCTACTAAGCTGATTAAGGGATTGGAGCATCTCTCTTCTGAGGAAAGGCTGAGGCACTTGGGTCTTTTTAGTCTAGAGAAAAGACGACTGAGGGAGGATCTTATCAATACTTACAAATACTTAAAGGGGGAGTGCCAGGGGGATTGGGACAGTCTTCTTTCAGTGGTGCCCAGTGACAGGACAAGAGGTAACAGGCACAAGCTTGAGCATAGGAAATTCCATCTAAACATGAGGAGGGCCTCCTTTACTTTGAGGGTGGCAGAGCACTGGCACAGGCTGCCCAGAGAGGTGGTGGAGTCTCCCACACTGGAGACATTCAAAACCCGCCTGGACGCTGTCCTGTGCAACCTGCTGTAGGTGACCCTGCTCTGGCAAGGGGGTTGGACTAGATGATCTCCAGAGGTCCCTTCAAACCCTGACCATTCTGTGATTCTATATTTTGCAACTTGAAAATGTTTCTTGATTTCTGCTGTACAAAGAATTTGGTGAATTTTTAAATGAACAGTGTAGGAATATATATTGCCCAAACACTTTATGGGACCTTAAGTACAAAGGTTTTGTTCAATGAACTGAAATATGGAGTCATTTCAGATCATCAGGGAAATAAACAGGATATAGAAGTATCCAGTTAAATTTTGGCAAAATAGTACTCACATTTTCTGATGTATAATTTTTCCTCTACTGAAGCTGTTAGAAGAAAAAAAAACCCTAATTGGTAAATTTAGTTGATAAACTCATTGTTCCCATTTTTTGATAAAGTTCTTTTTGTTCTCCAAGTTTAAAAAAGACTCATACTATTTTTTCATTAAAATGTTCACTGATCATTTCACTTACAATTTAATTAAGAATGGCTGCAGATGAGTTGCCCAATACTGTATTTTCCAAAACATTACAGTTTTAGAAGGGTCAGTATAGTTCCAGTGAATTTAAAATGTTGCTAGGCTTTTCTTTCACTAAAACGTATAGCACAGAAGTGAAATTTTTGGTTTCAACTCTATACAGTTTTGTAGAAAAGAAAATCACAATGCTAGAAACAGTTTGTAAAAATCTCATACATAAAAAAGAATTCCATGTAGTTTTACTGTTGCTGTTAAGCCAGCTCAAGAAAGGAATAATTTGTAATATTGTGTAACCAAAATTGATTTGATATTCAGAGCATGCACATGACTGAGAGCAAAGTATTTGCCTACCATTTGTTAGGGACTTATATAGTGCTCTGCAAAAGACCTCTGTATTTATTACATTCTATTTGTACACCCACTCACTTTCAAGATGGTGAAACTCCCAGAACGTTGATATTATATATATAAGAAATTACTTATCTTCTCTACCCTAGTTATTTATTTTCCTATCAGTGGTTCGAAATCACAGGTGATAGCCCCTGAAATTTACAAGTGGCATGTTAAAAGCTAATAAGAAATATTGATTACCCACTAGGGATTTAACCAGTGGAACTCATGGTGGTAATTTTTGTTGTGAGAATTTAGGTTTGGACATTCATGGCGGTGATAACTTTGAGTTGCATTTTAGCATTCTTTTAGTGACTTTGAAGGGACATAAGTTCACATGGTCACAGTAAGGAGATACTTCATCTGCTCTGCCTGCTTGGCTCTAGAGGGTGTGCAATGGCTGTGACGGCGGTAAATGCTACCTCCTCAATAGCGACGTCCCCTCCAGTCTGTGTGTGACCAGTTGTAAGAGCTGCTGTGGCCGAGGCTGCTACTTTGATGTGGCCGTACAGGAGTTCCAAAACTTGTGAGGATGCAGAGAGGACCACCCTGGATAAACACATCACCACTCTGCAAGCGGGACAAGGAAAAAAACTACTGACTTTTTTCACATCTTATTAAGCTGCTGGGCTGACCTCACTCAGAAACAGGATAAAACCAGGAAAGTGGACCACTGTAGCGAGTCTGGTAGAATAACATAGGGATTTCCAGACGGGGTTGGAGCTGAAATTCCTCTAGCTTAATATCCTCAGAGTCCAGTTCTGGAGGTGCTGAGTTCAGGGGACAGTGTAAAGAAATCTGGAGTTGGTAAGGACAGGGCAATCTGTCTTTGTGCATGGTGTCCCTGTGACTAGGATGATAGACTCATCTGATGGAGGTGTTTTAACCTAATACAAGTTTGTTGAAGAACAACTCACGTTGCTTTCTGTCATAGGAACAGCCACAGAGATCATAGCTAAGGCTGGTTTAAGAATGTTTTACCTGCAATTTATTTATTTTTTTTTCCCCTGCTTAGTGTCTAGATAGGACATGTTTTAGCCTGTGAATCAATGAATCGTTGTCTGTTTCTTCCCTGTTGTCATTCTATTAAATGCTAAGACACGTAGGCTGCATGATTGGTCACCTAAACTACATGATATTGGTGCTATTTTTGTATCTGACATCTTAAATTTAATGAGTTTTATATTCTGTGAACCTTGAAGATCTACTGGACCTGTCAGAATAATTTGATGTGTGGTTTTTTGGGAGGGTTTGTTTGTTGTGGTGGTGGGTTTTTTTACCAGAAACATAGTATTATTCTATGGTATTCATCCCAAAAGGAAGGTAGAATGTTAAAGCTTCCTTTTCCATACAAAAGAATTTAATTCACTGTGGAATACACTTCTGTTTTGTGGTCAGCCAAATAGAGTAGTGGGCCCCAAATTTGTTTTCTGTAAACACTTGCATGAAGGAAAGTTTCCTCACACAAATGCTTACAAAAAGCAAGGTCAGTTTATGTGTTTAAAACCAAATTCTATTCAGAAGACGTGGATATTTCTTCAGTGCTAATTCAAATGCTCTCTTTAACTAATGGTCCTTCAACTCTGCAAAAGTCTTGAATGTGACTGTAGCAATGACGCAGGGAATGATACTCTGATTTTTTTGTTGTGCCTTATGGCTTGATTCGTGTGTTATAGTTCTGAGGTCAGGAGCCTAAGGTACTTCTATCTCTGAACTTCTGGTGTCTGAGAACGCACCCCTGACTGTAGAAGAGCGCTAGGTTCAAGCAGTTTTTGCAGGAGTATCAGTAAGTCATGGTGAGGGAAGGGCAATGTGGCGGCGGACGAGTTAAAGTAACTCACGTGGAACTGGCAATTGCCCAAATGATCTAATTCCATTAAACTGGGAACCTGTGACACTGTTCTTAGGGGCATAGGGGATAAATGAAATGGATGGCCACTGTTGAACAGCAGATCAATAATTGTCTTTAAAAAGTAAATATGGTCTCCAACCGTGTTTGACAGTAACTGGAAATGATTCTTTGGCAACCGTCTATTTACTAAACCCAATGTGAACTGTCAGAGCTTATTAGGGCTAGATATAGGGCCGGGTGCTGGGCTATCTCAACTAGATACAGTCAGCGAGTTTTTGCTATAGTTCCCGTGATTAACACCATCCAGCAAAAACTCCTGGCCAGCTGTGCGGAGTCAGTTGTCTCTTTTCTGGATGCTCTTAGGACACTTTACTCCTTTCAAAACAGCAATGGCAACTTTTTTTTTTTTAAAACACGAGGTCAAACATCACGATTCAGTTCATTATGAAGTGCACATGAGGTCGCAAAGAAAGCGGTGTTCAGCTCGGCTTTGATCAAGCCAGCAGCCATCAGCCCGCATTAACGGGAGCGGAGCGGCGAAGGGGCCGTGCGGGTGCCCGGCGGGGCCGCTAGGTGGCGCTGTGCGCGTGGGGATGGCGCCCTGGCGCGCGCCGCCCCAGCAACCAGCCCCATACAAATGGCTTTTTTTTTTTTTGGCTTTTTTTTTTTTAATTTTTTTTCCTTGGAAGCATTTACTAAGTGAACCCTTAGCCGTGGGATTGCCAGGCCGCCAGGTCTGGGGAAAGATCCGGCAAACCCACAGGTGCTGCTCTGCAAGTGCACCCGCCGAAACGAGGCTGAAACCCTTCGGAGGATGGGGGGTGGGTGTGGAGAGGAAAGGAAAAAAGGGAAAAAAAAAAAAAAAAGGCAAGAAAAAAGAACATATGTGTGCTATTCATTTCTTCAGAGCCACACAATCTGCCAATCATCCTTTACATCGCTCTGTGCCTCGGGAAAGGCTGCTCAGAAACAATCTTTGTTACTTGAGAGAACCAGGCTTGTGCTTTTGTGCCACTTGGAGAACGCGTGAACCATTTTCTCCCTTATGAAACTCAGCGTGCATGAATCCATTAGGAGAAGATCAGAAACCTCTGACCCTTGCAGTTTTAGACCAATCCAAGCTAAACCCTCCGCTTATTTCCTCACTCTCCACTTGTAAATAAATTAAAATAAAATCAAATCAAGAAGAGAGAAAGGAATGAAGTCTCAAATGACAGCCCAGGCACTGGAGAAGCATTGTTTGTCTCAACTGTATAGTTATGCTGTCTCGTTGTAGAGGTGCTGTGTGTAACATGCCTTAAACAAAGTCAGAACAGGAGAAGCAATTATTTTATTTTTTTTTTTTAACTTAAGGAAGGCTTGGCTTTAATGTAAATCATGCTGTCAGCAGTAACAACAGACAGGGATGCAAGATCTTCCTTCCCACCCTGCCAGAAGAAACCAAAAGCCCCATGTCATAGGATGCCAGTGGGCACTTGGATTTGCAGCAAGATCCACACCTCGTGACAGCAGGACAGTCCTGAATGCCACTTTGGCATAGTGAATCATGAACACCAGTCAAATCAGATTTCTTTTTAGTAGGGCGGGCTGGGTGAAAGTTGTTAAAGGATGATGTAGAGACCCATGCAAAGGAAACAATTTACAACACAAGTAGAAGGAGATGTATTGATCCAACAAAATCCAAGAGTTATGCTACATATTTTTGATTATCATATATTGACATCTTATATGTTAATTTACTTAAAATATGCCATTGCTTATAACGGGTGGGGTATATTTTCATCCAATTACTCAAGTAATTAGATTCATAGCTACTCTTACACTATGCCTTTCATGCTTCAGTGATCTTTATTCTCCAGTTCAATACATATTGAGCTGGGACAGCTGCCTTTCAACTTGGTTTGCCTAAAAGCCACACTAACCCTTATCTCCAGATTATCTAATCTTGGGATAAAATGTAGGTCTTATATAATTAGTTGTGATCCAAGATTTTCTCTTTGCGTATTTCTGAGAGCAAACCTTTTACCTTTGCTAACAGGCATCCATGTGACACTGCACTCCCTCTAGCTCCAATTGATTGCTGTCTTTGCGGAGGTATAAAAACATGAACGGACCTTCAGAGATCATCTAGACCTTTCCTCAGGCCCAGCCCAGGATCATACACCAAAACTGTTCACAGCACAAAACTCTCTTTATTGGGCCTTTTGACACTTTCATCCAACCCATGCCCAGAGGGAAATAATTCTCTCTGCCATGTCTCTGTTGTGGATTTGATTTCTGAGTCCTGTCAGTGAAGTTCACCTGCCAGTGAGCTTGTGATGAGTGTAGGGTGGGCCAGGATTTAGCCTGTGGTGTTTTGCATACAGGTCCGTAAAAACGTCTTTCTTACACCCTTTTTTTTTTTTCCTTGAATCTTTCATAGGTCTTCCCAGTTTATAGTTTTTGAAATGTCAGGTTTCCGTTGATCACCTATTGCAAGAATCAGAATTTTAAAATGTCTTTGGCTAGATTCAGAGTCACGTGTGTGATCTGGGAGTCATTGAGAGTAGCCCAGAAAGTCTAGTGGCTTGTGAAAAAAATAATCGTGGGCTTGAATCTTAGCAGCATTCTCCGTTTAAAATGAAAAAGGCTGTTGGGGATGGGGAGGGGTGCTAGAGGAAAACCAATTACTTTTAAATGCTGGATATCCTTAAAATCAATAGCCTTCACTATCCACATGTACTTAGAGAATCAGAGTCAGTTAATAAGTTTTGCATGTATGCTTCTGAAACTTTTTTTCTTTTTTTCTTTTTTTTTTTTTTGTCTGGAGTATCTTACTTCTGCCTTTGACAGGAACACACTGCACAGGAGGTTCCTAACCAGCAGCCAAAATATGGGCTCACGTGTTTTTTTAAGGTTAGTTATACATCTGTTTTGGGTAAAAATTGTTGCAGGGATGGAATTTGACCTATAGTGTTAGGCTCTTTGTATGATTTGTTTTGGCTGAGCTCATAAATTGTTTGGTTTTGTTTATGTTCATCTGTGTAAATTCTAAAAGGAGAAGTCACCTGAATCAAACCGTGTACTTGTCTGCTTTTCTGTCTGCTGGATGAAATCTGAAAATAAGAGAGGAAAAAAAAAAGCCATTTGATCACGGCCGTGAAGGAGACAAAAGCTCTCCGATTCCGGGTATGGAAAGTTTTTTCTTATCCCTTTAAGTGATGGGCTAGTCTCCAAAAACCTGTGAAGTGTTCAGTTTGAATAAACAATCAAAAGATCTGGATGTTTATCTGAGGCTTTTCTATAGCCCTTTGGGGTGGAAATAGGTTTGGGAGGCTTGAGAGAATGAGCTCTTTGTACTCTTTGCATTTGGTGTGGTCAGGAGTACCACAAGCATAGCCTTTCTTCCAGTCATTTGGCATTTCAGCTTCCTGTTCTGGTCCCACATCAAGGTGTATGATATTGAAACAAAAAAAAAGGGTTCTTAAAGGGACACTGTGAAGAGAGAAACTAGAAGTCTATGTTAGATTTCAGTTCCTACTTTCCTAAAATTAAAAGGTCCATCTTCATAAATCATGTCTATGAAGGGACTCTTTAGGCACAAGTGGATTTGCCCTGTCTTGGAATAAGCGGGCAATCAGTCTGGCAGAGGGGACAAGCTAGCCAGGTCAGGACTTCAGTGGTAGATGTGTCCATGGTTTATATCTCTTTCTTTTTTTTTTTTTTTTGTTACTGCAATGTGGATACATTCGAACTTTTACTCAGTTCCATCTTTACTGTTATCTTTATCTTTAAAGATAAAGGGGGTTTTGAGTCTTTAAAAAAACTTCAGGATGTCCTTTTCAAGCTGGATGGGATATTTGGGAACATTCTTGTTTTTCCCCAGATGGTTTGCTGACTCCTGCTTCTGTTTGCTCATTCTAAACTAAAATAAAAACTCTGTCAAAAAATCCCATATAATCCCCCTGCTTCCTCATGGGTTGGGTCATCAAAGCTGCAGAACGTTGCAGGGGGATCTTTACACCACCTGACTTTTGGGTTGACTGCTCTAAAGTTCTGCTGCTGCTCTGAATCCCCATGCTCCAGCTCTGAGCTGAGAGGTGCTTGATTCGGAGAACTTGTCTGGCTGGCTTCGAGAAGCTGACTGGTGTAAGTCGTCTTTCAATCGCAGGTGGAGAGCACCTTCCAGCTGTACAGGAAGGACTGTTGAAGGATTGTGGAGCTGTCTTGAGGAGGGTGAGCACCTTACAGGGCATGTCAGAAGTCCCTAGCTGCAGAAAGCTTTGGAGGAGTTTTGTAAACTGCCCTTGTGCATACAAGCCACTTTGAATTGCTTTTCATTAAAGCTGTCTGTGCTGGCATAGATATTTTTCCCATGAAGGGCAGTTTCCAGGTATTAGGGGACGGTGCATAATTTACATTTACAGCAGTAAACATCAGTCTATCACTACAGACCAGTGTACAGCCAGCCTGTTTCAAATCAGTTTGCAGTATCAGTGAAAATCTACTTGGCACTTGTTCATTACCCTTTTTAAGCCAAAGCAGATTATTCATTGTTTCCTTTAATGTCGTCTGTTTGGTTTATGAGGAATGACTCAAGGAAGTTTTTCTCTAATTCAAAACAAACAGTCTGCTTACACACTGATTGTCTGAGCTTCAGCTGTCCCGGGAAATCTGCACACATGTCAGGTGTTACAAGAGTGGAAATGATTTTCAGGGTCAAGCAGAAGAAGAGAGAGAGAGAAACGTCTTCTAGGAAGCCATGGCTGTTGATAGCTTTTCATCTCTAACCTGTCGTAAAGATCTGAGTGAAAATTATTCCCGCTGTGTGGTATACTCAGGTAGAACACTATTAGTTACTTACCCTTGGGTTCCTCTGTAATTGGTAGAAAATGATACATTACCCTAGAGGACAGTTCAGAGCACCTTGGGTAGGATCCTGCTCCATCATCCTATGAAGGGAATGAATCCTTTCTGCTGATAACTGGCCTGGCTGACTCACTGTGCTGTCTAAAGTCAGGCTGTGCTCACTCCTCTCATGTCTCCCTGTTGTATGCAGTAAACAACACTCCAATCTTGTTTGTCCTCAATTGACTCTTCTCTTCCACACAAATTTCAGTTGTGGCTAGACCATGCTTACAAAATGCAACGTATCTTTTTTTCAACTCTTACTGTCATGTCAAAATTACAAATAAATGCATAATTTGTAAGAAAATGTATAGCTTGGGCATGAGGAGGGTAGGAACAGCCATTCTAATAGTGATGCCAACCAGTTCAAATACAGTCTGGTTCAGCCACACCTGTAAAGTGCTCTCTTCCAGCGGGTATTTGTTGGCCTGCATGAAGAGGGTTGACTATAACAAATAAAGATTATTTGTTAAGCGTTGATATTACAGTTCGTGCTTCATTGGGTACAAAATATACCTAATCCCTCTAAAATTTACAAAGGAAGACATCATGTGTCAGGAAACCCAGGGGAAAAAAAAATAAATAGTTATTGACAAACCTCAGGCATTTTCAGAAGCATAGACAACTGAACTACACTGTAATAAACTCCCATGGGACCTAGATAAGTGTTTATCAGGGTGCTTGCTAAAACAACCTGGGAATAATGAGGACACATCCAGTCTGACATGAACATCTGTACATAATGTTCTTAAGGACACTACCTCACATAGATCAATATTTAAAGCATATTTTAAAAACAAAATAGTAGACAAATGAACAATGAATAAGTGCATACTGACATGCTGAATGCAGCATGGTGGATTGGAAGAATCAAGAAAATCGGCATCAAACCTGAGGCAAGCTTTTATATGGCCTGGACAGGCCAGGGGAGGACAGGGTTTCTGCTGTTAGGAGTGTTATAAGTGGGGAGAGGGTTTGGATAGGAGTTTCTGCAGTGCTGTTACAGTGTGCTTTCTGCATGTATGTATAATGCAGTGAGATATATCTATATGCGTGCTGTATAGCTCACGTAGCTTCTCAAATCTTGTATCAGATCAAACTCCCAGTAAACTCAAACCGTTACAATTTGGAGGCTGGTTGTCAGGCTTAAGAAATGTCTAAACATTTTTAGTGTGTGTGTGTCAATGTATGTTTCTGTCCGTGCCCAGCAAGAGGGCGGTGACATTGCTCGCCTTGCAGGAGTGAATTGTTGCTCTGTGTGATCTTCGCTTGTGTGTCTCTATTCAGCTTTCGGGAATCTTCTTTCCCATGTGCTTTTTCCCTGTTTCTCTGTTGTGTCATTCCTCCATGCTTTCTGAAAGGAAAATGTTACTGTGTAGTTGTGATCGTTGTGCTAACCAATACTGCAACTAAAACTAGTGGTCTAGATTCTCTTCTGCTATAGTGCTTTAACTCCTGTCAGTGGATTTACTCTAGATTTTTGGCAGTTGTAACTAATCGGATGACTAAAAGACGTATATAGTCAAATTTATTAGCGGTTCTGGAGTGAGATAATACTACATCTGAAGGCACCATAAAAGATATTTCCTGAGAAGCAATCACAGTCTAAACCTCTTAATATTAAAAATATTTGGTCTTTGTATCAGCCCTGTGTTACTAGGATACCATAAGTTACCCGTTCCACAGCTCACGGATTAAAGTCTTCTGCACGTGGGGGTTAGGTAGTATAATCAGTAAGATGACCACTTCTAGGTTTCTGAATTGCCTGGGTTTAGAGGCAGTTAAAAATGTATAAAAGGAAATTGTTTTCATTCTGCAGCACTGAAGTTTTCATATGACAGTTTAAAACGTAAAATACAACTCTGATGATTCTAAAAAGCAGTTCATGGATGTTATATTGCATGGAATAATGGAAAATAAGGCTGAGAAGAAGTATCAAGAAGTAGAATCAGCGTTATCTGTATTGTTCTTGACAGATATTTGTCTAATATCCCAATGAAAAACTCCAACTGGAGATTCCACAATCTCTCTAGGCGATGCATTTTAAGGCTTAACTGTTCCTACTATTAGGAAGTTTTCACTGTTGTCTAAATCTCACTTGCTGAAATGTAAGTATCTCACTACTTACTCTGCCAAAGTACATGAGTAGAATAGGTTATTCCCCTCCTCTTTGCAAATGTCTTTCTCCCTTAAGTGTATAAAATACCTTTTTTTTTTTTTTAAATAAATTCTAGACACTTGATGTGCATGTTCCTGTTGAATATGTTTGGTACAAGAACTGCAGTGCATTTGGTTCAGATATGTTATAGCAAATACTTAGTTATGTCCCCCTTATATTTTTTGTGCTATTGCTTTTTTCACTCTATGCGCAGACGGATCCAGTCAGTTTCTGCAGTGATTTTGCTCACAGTTCCATTCTAAACTGCCATAATACCATATTCCCAGGACATCAATAAATCTGATGTATTTTGACTATTTATCTTGCAGGCAATAAATATCTGTTTACAAAGTGCGTTCCGTGAATTCGCTCAAATTACATTTGGGCTGCTGCAATGCTGGAAAAAAGAGGTGCTAAAGGTTTGATGCGGGAGAACATTGCATTTAACTTCAGGGGAGAACTAAACTTGTGATTCTGTCATCAAAGGTGAAACTGCAAAGCCCTATTTCTTGCTAGCGTTAAACCATTTATTCTTATTTAGCTGTCATTTTTATTACAGGCATTCAGTCTGATGTTCATGACAAAAAAGTTCAGACATGCTTCAAAATGAATTCGTCGCATACCTAGTGTAGAAAACTCTACTTTATGGATGGTAGCTGGAGGTGGCTTGTGGTTTACCACTGATTATAAATTATTTAAATATATATATAATTGATATTCAGAGCTGATAGCATCAATTTTTACTGGAACATACTCTCGTCTCTATTTTATTTGGGGTTATAGGCATCTAGAAGAACCCAGGCATATGGCATGTAGTGTCTTGGTGGGCCCCACAGGTCTTCATTTACACTTGGTACATCAAACTGCTATTTATGCAACTATTTTTAGAAAAAATATGAAGTTATAATTGGGAGTATACTTTTGTGAAGATGGCATAATGAAGAGCAAGTTCTTACTGCCTGACAATGTAGTATTTCTTCTAAGGAAAAGGGTAGTTCCTTAAACAATTCATGTAAACAGGACTTACTCAAGAGAATGCCCCGCATATATAGGGAGACAGATTTCTGAACCTGTCTGAAGGCTCAGCATAAATTCCACCCTCTCTTGCATTCATCTACAGTAGAAAAGATCATTGCTGTTCACAGGTATTCCTAAACCTAACCTGCTTTGATCCTTTTGAATCTAGCGCCATAGATTCTTTTGGCAGATACCACACTTAGCTATTTCACTAGTCGGCCAACCACAGTCCTTCCATTTCCTCGCTAGAGCAAGAATAGCAATGTGCAGTTGAGTACCTTGCCAAAGCTGTGAAAAGACGGTATTTGCAATGTGGACTTGAGCTGTGGCCCCCATTCAGACGCAGGGAGGCCGCTGCAGAAGGTGCCATCTTCCTATTTTCCCCTGGTGTCTGTGGTCGCGAGGAGAGAGTCGTCTTTTTTCCCGCTGTACAAGTTACATTAATGATAAATGTTGGATGTCTAACTTCCCTTAGACTTCATGGCAATAAGTGAGTAAAATAAAAGCAAGTAATTTTACTGCATAGCAACAAAACGAGTGTCCAGTGTGCTTTTGAACACTGTACTCCTACACAGCTCTGCCAACCATTAGGCCCATGATGTTCAGCTACGAAGCTCAGATAATTTTTAAACCATAGACTTAGACTTCAAGCACCCAGTGGCACTTTATTATTTCAAACTTTCTGTTTATAGGCAAAATCATTGGGATCAATGTAGGAAGATGTGCTTTACCCGTAGTTCAAAATGCCTGCGTTAGCTCAGAAGTCAGAGAAAAGCCGATATTTGCAGCCTGCAAAGTTGTTATATTTAAAAGCTAAAGTGAATGGTGTGAGATCAAAGACTGTGCAATGTTGAGGTTATAGAAACGTGTATTTAATATATAAATCAACATTCCTTCTGTTTGAATGTGAAGTCTGAGCTTCAAGCAGAAACTAAAGCAAAACTCTGAGGAGGTGCTGAATAGTTCACTCAGTGTGGTGCGTTGTCCAGCTCATGAACTTCTCTTCTGAGGATAAGGGGAATGGCTGTTTAGGCAGCACAGGATATCTGAACAGGCAGATTTTTCCTTCTCTGCTTGGTGTTTAAGGTCTGTGCTGCTGCCTATGTCTGCAAGATAAGACAAAATAGGTCTGGAGGGTTTGGCCTGGTACATTTAGGGTTGCCCAGGGTGGATTTAGAAGAGAAGAGAGGATTTTGCTCTGGTGATTGACTTGCGTGTTGGTCAGAATAAACATATTTGGTAATTTTTCTTTGCCTTGCACATTCCTCTTCTTTTAAATGATATAATTCCTGAAAATAATGGCTGAAAAGATGGGCTGCAGAGTTTATAGAGGAAGATGAATGCTCAAGTGCAGAGGAGAGCTGTGTGGGGAGGGACCTTTCCCTTCTGTGTTCTCTCTCACACTGGTTTTCTCTCTGAGAAGGTTTCCTGTCAGATTCTCAAGAAGAGCAGCTGAGGATGGACCTCATCCAAAACCCTCCGGAGCAAGCGAGAGGTTTACCGGTGATTTCAGTGGAAGATCAATCGTGCCTTACAGTTATTACCCATTTGTAATGCCAGAGTGGTGGGTGTCAACTGAGCGTGTGGCTTTTCCCTGGATACACATGGAAAGTGACAGATCCTGCCCAACCAGCTTCTTATCTGAGTAGGTGAGGCTGACACAGATCAAACCGTGAAGCCAGGAGGTGAAATGAGGCACCTCAGGTTACAAAGCAGAATGGCAGGGCTGAGAAAAGTAGGATGCCCAACACATACTCAATACACACTGCTTAACAGATAATATCCTTATGACTCATCACTGTTCCCCTGTTTCTGCCAGAAAACATGCATGACACATTATCTGGTGACCTGGTTGATTTATGCATCTAGCTAATGGACCAGCAAAACAAGTGAAACATTCAGTGTGGAGGTCTTCTTGCTTACAGTGCTGATTTTAAGTGCTTTAGGTTTTGGCACTCCAGTGCAACACACTTATAAATCACCTCGCTTTTATAACGTGATTATCAGGGTCACTGAAAGTGATTTTAATGAGCCCCTGAGTGTCATTAGTCACTATGGAAAGTTTTGTGAATATATATACAAAACAGGGATCTGGACAAATAATTTTGGAACAAATTGCTCGTAACCTCTAAATCCACTTAAGTATTCACTCTGAATAAGCAACTGCTAGGTTGGTTGCTGCAGTTCTGGAACTGACTTTGGGAAGTTTAGCGTGCAACTGCATCTAAACTATGTAGGTTATATATTAGTCTGCTCTGCTTTTTCCAAGGTCCAGCATGATAATGGGATCCCATTTCTACAGAAGTTCTAATGTAATAGCAATAAAAAGTAATCAATAGCACATCTGCTAAATAAATAAAATGTAGAACATCTGTGACTATCCAGATAACTTTTTGGCCACATATTTCTCAAAAATTAATTATAATTGTTAGAGAAAATGTCTTCCAAGAAAAAAAAAAAACAGGAAAAAAAAAGGAGGGGAGTAGTTTACAGAAAATGGACATATGCTGAGAGCTGTTCTGAGTCCTGTAACGAGTTAGGTTCAATACATGGCTGGCAAGCCATGGTATTTCCCAGTCAGGTCCTTGGCAGTCACAGGTCCCACAACGCCATCTTGGGCATATTTTTAGAAAAGTAAATGGACCCTTCTTGACAATTGCTTCAAGCATTCAGAAATGAGATTCTGGCACTTTTCCCCCAACACCAGACCTTCCTACTTTGTAAGGGTTAGGTGCCTTCCCATGAGATGCAGATGTAACCAGCTAGAGATTCTCACTCATATCATAGTGGATTATACCATACCTAGACTAACCGATACGCCGCTGGCACTGAGAATCTGTGATGTGTCATGCCCAGATGTGCATGTGCTAGTAGCAGTAGTAACAACTGGTAACAGGGTCATTTGCCACATATCACGATATATATGAAAACACAGCAATCATTCAATATGGTGTCAATATCGCTGTGCCTCGTATTATGCTTTTATTTTATTTTTTGGAGCAAGAGGAAGAAGAGTGAAAGTAATACAAAATTTGAACAGTCTCATGTTATTTGGGTGAAGGAGAAATAAGATAGTGTCTGAGGGTCTCTGTGAGCTGCTTCTGTTTGGGGGCCTTTCACTGAGGGCATATTCAGGAAAAACTGCCTCATAAAACTCTTAGGCAAATCATAGCTATAAATCATAGGCAGCAAAACAATTTCCCCCAAGCCAATGGCAAATCGTTGCTATATCTTGAGTGTAAATTACTAACAATCAGCAACACACCTAGGAAATGGAGCAAGTCTACAGTATATTTACGATTTATCAGAGGTGAATATACTTTTGACAGAATTTAAGATCTCCAGAAAAACATAAAGAAATAGGTTTGTTCCTCAGGTTGTACTTACCTCCCTTTCCTGGGGACCTTACAGCTGGTGCAGAAGCTGCTCAGTGCTGCCTTTTTTATTGCCCATTCCCAAGTCTGAGGTAGTTTGGGGGTTGTTTCTTTTCTTTCATCAAGGGACATAATCCGTTAGACAAGATAATTAAATGCGTATGGGCTAGATTCTGATCTTATTTACAGAGTCTGCAGTAAATCTGAACTCACTCCTGTGACTACAAGGGAGTCATTCTAGATTTATGTTACTATAAATGGGATCAGAATTTGACTTGTATAAATGAATACTAAAGAGGGAAAAAACCTGTTCCTGTTCACACTCCAAGCCCCTGGCAAAGGTTCCCCTTAGCCTTCTTCATTGAGCATGGAGAGTTTCAGTCGCCATTGATCTTTAGGAAGGATTGAACTTGGGTTTAGAGCTTTCAGAGAACCAATCATAATAATTATTTAATAGTAATATTAATTAATAGTAGTATTAATTATAAATGCTGGACATGTTACTGCCAAAGGAAGTGTAAAGTCATTCTGATTATATATCTGTTTGTTTCTGCTTTCATCTTTGTTAAAACTAAGGATTGCTTCTGTGCTTCAAACACCTTTTCTCCTTCTTAAACTGTACTTTCTTTGCCTGTCAATATTCTTGTGAGAGGACCACTACCAACCAGGTGACATGGGTACATCTTATGCAAGAAGTCTGTATTTTTTGACAATAGTGATGGGCCAAGTATGCTGCTCAAGGTTTCATACCACTCTGTTGTGTTCTTACATCTTCCCCACAGAGAGATATATTTCTGTTTTCTTTCCTTTAGTATGGTGGAGAGGCGGAAGAATGACTTAAACATGCATTTTTGGTAAATATTTTTCTGAAAAGTAATTTTCTTTTAGACTGTGGTAAGTCAGTCTCCGCAACCACTCAAGTATGACCAGCAAATGATTCATTCTGAAGACTGGGGATTGTGGTTGAAAACTTTTTTTCCCCGTCCTGTGATTGCAGGAACATAAATCAAAAACAGTCTTTTTTTTTTCTTTTCTTTTTCTTCCCCTTCTCAGTAAACAAAGCCTAGCTGTTACAAAGCAGGGAAGCCAGATTTATCTCAGCTAACACTGAGTTTTGGAGAAAGATGAGTGTTTTTATAGAACTCAGATCTAAGTGGCTTCATTATTTTTGAAGACAATTCATTTTCTCCTCAGACAAAGAAGGGACCCTGCAGTAGATACAGTTGGTACCTTATTTAAGTGTCAGCTGTTATGTGCAGTGACTCCAAAGTCAAATATTCTACCCCTTTCCAATTTGTAAATATAAAATAAAAGAACAAGTATGTAATATTGGATTTTTTTTTTATTGTTTCACTTTTTTTTTTTCCTCAGAAGACTGCAGTATGTCTCTTTTGTGATAGTATGTGAAGACATAAATTAGGTACTTGATAAGTAACATCTTATTTGAAACAGTGAATTGGTAGCTGGTTTATTCAGAGGAAGACCTGAGGTGCTGCACCGGCATAGAGGATGTTCAGGTGTCTGATTCTGGCATTGTCTCAGGTAGGGAAGGGTGAGGACTTACCTTTGTAAGTGGTACATCCTACCTTGGGTTTTCATCCTGTGACTTCCCCGCTGTGTGACTTAATGTAGCCATGACCCTCTTCTAGCGCCTGCCCACCTGTGGATTGCTTCTTTAGATGTAGACTGTTACCATTTCACTGTAGCTGTAGACTTGTACCATTTACCCGTGAGCAGCATAAATGAAACGCTTTATCTGAACTTCCACAACCAACATTTGATCTTGAATAAAATGGACTTGTGTCAGTAGAAAGTCTGGTTAGCTTTTTTTTTTTTTAAAAAAAAAAACAACAAACAACAAGCATGATTTCCCTCTCTATTTTTCCTCTTAATAGTTTGATTAGTGCATTTATAACATGGAAGTTGCTGAGTAAGACACAAGCCAAACCACAAGGAAAAAAAAAAAAAAGCAGATTGACAGAATAACTTCTTTTTGTAGAAAACAAATTCTAGCTAATTGCACATGGTTACTAAATTTTCCCCCTTCCTTCCTGGTATGGTCTCCTTAATCCATTCCCATACCAGAAGTACAGTTACTTCGTACATCTCCAAGATTGTTTAAAAGCCTCCTCTTCATCTGCCTCTAGGACTTTTATCTAGGATTCCAAAACAATCTAAGACGTGATAAACTGTTAAAGAAAACTGCAAAACTGAAAGTATTAAAGTGTGGGGGAAAATGTCCCTACCACGTTGAAGGTGTCTTTACTTACGGTCAAACAGATACTCTTCTATATTCTTGCAATAAGAGGAAGAAAGAAATCAATTTTTAAATTAAACCAGTAACAGGAAGACTGGCACTTTGTTGAAAGTATTTAAGTGATTTAGAAAATAAATTTGCCAATCCAAAAAACCTTTCTAGAGTTCAAATTCCAATGTTTATTCTACTTGTCACTATCCCTTAATGTATTTCCTTATAGAGGCAGGACAATCAACTTTTGATGTCATGTAAGGCAGTAATGTGGCCAGTAGCTGTTCTGTAGCGTTAATGTACTGTGTCAACATTTCATGTATTTCTTTTTTAAATTACTTAATCATTTTCTAAATGAGTAATAAATATGGTATATTTTGTATGATGAAATAAATTGAGTAATTGGCAGGGGAAAAACATCAGCTGTCGGGTCCAATGTACTTTTAAAATGTAACTTTCAATTTGATTCTTGTCTTTACTGGATTCTTCAAACTCTCTTTGGTATCAGTGTGATTTTTGGGTAACTGACACTGAAGGGTCATTTTCATTATGTCTGTGCACACAAAAAGATTATATTAGGTATATAACTTTAGTTCTGAACTTGGTGGCCTGAGTCAATCCAGTGCTATACACAAGTACCTCTGGGCTCGTTCGTTCTTTTTTGGTCTTGCTTTCAAATTGATATATAGCTTTTTGGTGTTTCACATATGTATTTTCAAGGTAGCTGGTATTTCTTTTGAAGCTCCTTTTACATAAAGAACAAGTAATGTTAATTTTTTTCAGACAAAAACTTGATGGAGTCCTGTAAGTGTGATTCTTTGTCATCTCAGAGACCATGAAATCAGTGCATCTTTTTGTGTTAGTGATTTTAAGTCTTGGATATTTCTCATACTTGATGTTTATGGAAATTCTATTCACATAAATGTGGAACACCAGCAAATTGAAGTAGTGATGTACTAAAGATTTACGTGACAGCTTATATTTGGAGATGCCAGAAGATTTTTCAAGAAATAAGTACTAAAATCGTGTAGCATCCCTCAGAAGTTCAGTTAGTTGCAAATCCCATTACACATCTGGCTCAGTGATACTATGCTTGTTAAGAAAAATATATAGTGTTAAGTCGTTTCTTGGACTTTGCTCATAGCTATCTTTGGTATGTTAGCACCTAATTTCTTCCCTTTCCCCCCCTTCTCTCAGGTAGCAAGGCTGCCCTCCTTGAAGATTGCAGATCCTAGGAGAGAGACAAGAGTTGCCTGTCATAACTGCAGTTCAAGAGACAGTCTGAACAAAATAGCATCTTCAGAGGTCGCTTTCACAATACAAACTGTTCACTTGTGAGAAGTCAGACGCAGGTTACAAAATCAAATGGCTAAACAGGCTCCCAGAAATTCCCCGGTATCTAAATTCTGAGCACCTGTTGCTGAGATGAGAGGTTGAAGAACTTTCAGGTGGAAGAGCAAGGGCAGCAAGTTACTCTCAAAGGCAGGGTTATTTGGGGAACCTGTTGGGAAGGACGCACACTGATCTCTAACAAAGATTGTGCTATCGGAAGTTCTTATGTGTTCTCTTGGATGATCAGAGGCAGACAGAAGGAATATTATGCTGAATCGAATGATTCACATTATCCATCTACTCTAATGTATTTATTTCAAGGCTATGTAGTTAGTAGGGCCATGTACATCAACCTTACAAGCATTTTCCACCTTCTTTTATATCAGGTACTGGTAATCAAAGATGAAAGGTGATGATTCCAGATGACAGTTTGAATTACCAACTTTTGGAAAGAAATCAAATGCAAGACAACCTCCCCCACGTGCCCCTGTCCACCCTTAGCCCCCGCACCCCTATTTTAATTAGCTTAGTTGTTTTGCATTGGCTTTTTTGGGGTTGGTTTTTGTTTTTGTCTTTTGGTGAATGTTATTTGGAGTTGCCAGTGGGGTTAATTCCTTGGCTGTTCTGTCAAATGCTAGGTTCTAGTACAGATATTTGTGTATATATGAACAACTGTTTTTTAATAACCTGCCAAGAAGCTATAATCTTCCATTGCAATCCCCTGGGATTTAATTAGAATGGTTTTCCACAGCCTGACATGTTTATGGGGCATAGGTAAAGAGACAGTTCATAAAGCTGTCAATTTTCTGAGAAATTAAAGAAAAATTGGGCTGCTTAGTGCCTTGGCAATTCCATGCTGCTGATAGTAGCATTGCAAACAATGAAATCAAAGGCAATGTAACAAGATACTGATGCATTAGAGATGGGGAGGGTTTAAAATTATATACAAAGGCATTTGTCAATTTGAATTTGAATGCATAAGAGGAGAAATATGGAAAACAAAATATGAACTCCAGTAGCTGCACATTAAACTGCTCAGGTTTAAACACTGCAAAGCTGAACAATAGTCTCTTCATTGCTTTAACAGTAGCTGTAACTTTCTCTCCTAGGGCAAGTGGGAAGGAATGAAAACTGTGAAAGGAAATAAGGCTGGACTATGAAAACACTTGCTACTGATGTTTGTCTTCCTTGCTGACTGGAGTGTCAGGATGCTTGGTCATATAACGAAAGGGTATGAGTATTTCTTAGATGTACAGCTCACAGTATTTCCTCATAGTTGATGCAGTCCAGGTCTCTCTGAGACCTCTCTGTTGCACACTGACAGGTGAAAACAGTCCAACTGCCAAATTCTGTCCATTTTCTTTTTAGTAACTTTTCAGTTGAGCTATTTGGGTGTATCTGAGTGTGGCTACCATCTTAAATGTAAAATAGAGGGTACTCCCCCTTGCTTACAGCTGTCATGTATGATTGTTTTTTTTAAAAAAAAATAAATTAGAGTAGCCATCTCTGCCCCTTGTGCAAATCATCTGTAACTTCACAGTAGAGTTAAACTGGTATTAAGAACAGTGACCAATGAGAGTCTCGGACATGGTTTCAGCAGCGGGGTGAACTGTTGTGGAGGAAGCTCTCTAGTGGGTTTGACATTTAAAGAGAATTTAAAAGGGATGGTTCATATCTGTGTTCACTATCAAGCATACACTTCTATAACACGTTTCACATTAATATTACTGAATATAAAATCAGAGACCTGTATCACCTTTGTCATTCAGTTTGAGCGGCTTTTCTCCAATTCTGGGAATTACATTTTAGGAATAAATACGGACAGACTGGGGAATGTTCAAGAGAAGGTTAACAGATAACACAAATTAAAAAGGTTCATGATGCACAGCTCACCAAGGAAAACCTGGAAAAAAAAAAAAAAGTGTTTCTCTTGCCTTCCAGAAGAAAGAAGTTTGCAGAGACACAAAGCAGTTTTATTATGTATTGAGGGCTCATCGCCAGGTCCAGGAAAGTCATGCCAGCAAGCAGTTTGCTTAATTATCAACAAAAGTGACTGACATTAGGAGGAACTTTCTAGCTGTAACTAAGTTAATCCCTGGAAAAGCAGGTTATGGAGTTGTGCTGGTTTTTGGCTGAGGCAGAGTTAATTTTCTTCATAGTAGGTAGTATGGGACTGTGTTTTGGATTTGTGCGGAAAACAGTGTTGAAAATACGGAGAAGATTTTGTTATTGCTGAGCAGTACTTATACAGAGCTAGGGCCTCATCCCACCAGTGAGTAGGCTGGGGGTGCACAAGCAGTTGGGAGGGGACACAGCTGGGACAGCTGACCCCAGCTGGCCATAGGGATATTCCATATCATATGACATCATGCTTACCATATAAAGCTAGGAGGAAGAAGATGGAAGGGGGAAACATTCACACTTATGGCCTTTGTCTTCCCAAGTAACTGTTACATGTGATGGAGCCCTGCTTTCCTGAAGAAGGCTGAACACCTGCCTGCCCATGGGAAGCGGTGAATGAATTCCTTGTTTTGTTTTGCTTGCGTGCACGGCTTTTGCTTTACCTATTAAGCTGTCTTTATCTCTACCTTCTGATTCTCTCTCCCATCCCACTGGGGGAAAAGGAGTGAGCGGTTGCGTGGGGCTCAGTTGCTGCCGAGGGTTAAACCACGACAGGAGTCTTTGCCAGTAGAGACTTTTAAGAAGGTTAGACAGATTCTTCCTGGTATTTTCTACCTGCTGTAGTACAAAACTGAGGACTGTTCTAGTGCTAATGTTTTCTATTGTACTATTCTGAGAATTGGAGAAATAAGAGGACACATCCCAAACCAATAAATTGTCATAGCTTCAGTTAATCAAGGGAAAACCATATGAGGGCATATACTGCATAGCAGCGACTGTGCTCTGCTACCACAGATGAAACAGTTGAAAACAGGAGTTACAGAAGTGTGTTTAGGACATGATAAGGGAAGGTACATTTGCTTTACCCATATCTCGGGCTGCACGCTAAGCTACTCAGGTGTAAAGAGTGCAAAGTGGAATAGTAGTCTGTTCGTGGCATATGGACTAGACTCCATATTTCTCCTCAAAGTAAACAGAAGAGTGTGACATTTCAGGCTGATGGTGTCATGGCCTACGGACAAGTCTATCTTCCTTGCTACCTTGTGTTCTCTCTCTTTATCTCTGCTTGTCCACGTATTCACCTATTACACACTGTCAAGACAGTTGAATGTCTTCTGTGTCTGGTGTTTGTTCATACAATGCAATGCAGTACGTAATGCAATGAGACCCTGCACTGGAGTCCTTAGACGCTATTCCAGTAGGCAATCACAATTAATACTGTCAGCGTTTACCGTGGATTCATTTGTTTATTTTCACAATGCCGTTTCTTAATCCATGTCATTTCCTTTCGCTTTTGTCTTATTCTGTGGCTGTATTGTCTCCTCTTTCACTCTCATTTATTTATCTTCATTAATATTTCTATTCCTTTTTTTTTCTTTGCTGCTCGAGTCTCCTTTGTCCAGCTTTTCAAGTTATAGTCATTACTCCTATAAAATACATTGTAGGAGCCATCAGATACAGAGTTTGTGTGATGTGTCTCTTATAACCATAAAACACCTTAGGGAGAATACTTTCTCAGCCCAAAACATCATATTTTTGCTTCTTGCAAGATTATTTAACTTCCTGTCTTTTTCTCATTTCTTTTTAGGTTCTTACCACAGTTACCAGGTTGGTGGGGATTTTTTCAAGCAACTATAAAATAAAAGTCACCAAGCCATTGGATCTAGGGTTTTTTTTATATTCCTACCCGTACATGATAAAAAGGGAAAATAAAAGTTTATGAACAGAGACTGAAAAAGAAAGGAGTGGAAGTCAAGGAGAGTCTGTGCAATAGGTCAGCAAGAAACACAGAGATTGAGTGCAGATCAAAGAAAGTTAAAAATTATTTGACAGCAATTGATTTAGAACAGCCATGCTGAGAAGTCTCCTGTAATAATTTATCCTACCTTTCACTCGTAGATTGCTGAGCTGTCTTGAAAGAATTCAGAGACTGTGGAATGCAGCCACTTATGATTTGAGAAGATGGGATGCAATGTAATGTGTCAATGCGTGATCAGGATGTCACCCTCTATCAGGACTGGTCTAGATGATTTTCTACAAAAGGCTGTGAACTGAATATTCATGGAAAAGAAGCAGTTTCTCCTATGCTTTGTGATGCTGATGGAAGGAAACTTAGAGCAGAACACCACCATGTATAATTGGGCTTCTTCCTGAGACTGATTGATTTTGTAGATGCTCTCTTCCATTATGAGTGCTTCTGCTGTGGTGGGGAAGTATAATATAAATGGAATGCGATAGGCTGTGCTTAAAGTTAGTGTGATTCATTATCTGATATATCCCGTGTCTTAGAAGTTTGCTTCTCATCTCAAATGTGTGCTAGAACAGTGATATTCCATTGAATGCAATCATGTTCTTCCTGGATTGGACCCCATGATTCACTGCAGAGGCAAATAATATAAATCCGTAATTAATGCATAGAAGAAGACAAGCTAAAATGTCACTCATTAAGATTGAACTGTACTATCTCAACTACAAAAATGTTTCAGGAGAATTTTTTTAGGGTCCTAAAAACTTCTTACATGGACTTCTGCTGTTAGTTTTTCCGGGCTGCCTTGATGTAGGTAGTGTCTACTACAGTGTAATGCCTCTGCCAATGCTACACATTCTGAATTCGCATCAGCCCATATCCTCCAAAACCATGAGATTGTATGAACTTTTCTAATTTTTAAGCCAGTGCTCCAAGACTTGGGGCTTTTAGAATTATACCAAATGATACATGACTATGTGGCAAAACAATGTGAAGGTGTGTTGTCAAAAAGAACAGAATAGAATGCCCAAACATGCCCAAACTACTCATGCTCTCACCATCCTTGGTAGTGGCCATCTGCCAAATGACAATAAATATATATAGAATGCACTAGGGAGTGTATTTTGGCTGCAGTAAATACCTAATAATAATAAATGCTCTGACGTTTCTGTGACAGCTCCATTTTGATTTAGACAGCAGTAGAACTAGTTCTGTTGTTCTCAGAGATGGACACAGTCCAGTGGAACACAATTTGAATGTAGAACGTTTCTGCTGCTTATGACACGAAATCATATCAAATATGCCACAGCAGATCTTTAACTTTTTTCATCAGAAAGTATAGGAAACATCCTATTTCTATGATGTTCTGTTATAGGGAAAATGACCTGTAGGAATTAAGTTCGTGAGCACAAAATAGATGCCAACATTATGGTTTAAGGGATGCAATTTAGTTTTTAGCTAGAACTCACTGAAGCTTCATCTAGAAAAAAATGTGTTTAAAAAAAAAAAATCCAGAAAAAATTATCGTGAGTACTAATGTCTGACCAACAGATTTCATATGGGAGAAAGAAGTTTGAGTAAGAAATTTTCAGAAAAGGGTGGTTGACATTAACTTCTAGTCTTACACTTTATTCAGTATAGGTGGTGTTTGGCATGTCCTGAAGAAGATAAAGATACGAAAACAACTTTGAACACAGTTATTTTGTCACAACTGTGTGCTGGGCACTTTATATTATATTGTGTAAGGACCAGAAATTACAGTAAGAACTATGACAAGATATGTTTTTCTGGAATTGTGCTGCTAATTCATTCTATGATTCACAGTTAGATGCCCATGATCTATAAGAGAATCCTGGGATGATGACCTCGGATGTACAGGTCTACATCATCCACATCTACTTTTATTCAGGTGTATCTCTGAATAAAAGTCATAATCTCTGGTTTGCCTTTAAGTTTTCATATGACTTCATTAGCAAGTCTCTTACACTCTTATTCCATTCCATTTAGAGGCCTTACGTAATATATTAATACCACACATTGGTGCTAAATCTGCCTTGCTTTTTATTAGAGTGTTTTGTTTATTTGCGTCCCCTCCACATCCTGCGTCTTACTTTTGGGGCTTTCTCTGTTGCAAGCGTCCAGCTGGGTATAGTGGTTTCAATGATCTTACACTTTAAAGTTTAAATGATAAATATGTCTGAGCTGCTCACTGTTTTACTAGATATATAATCCTATCCCACTTACTCTAATTAGGTGTCTACTTCACAGGTGGGATAGTAATCTCTTTCTTTAACAAGAAATCTGAAATTATTAGCTTGCCTAACCAGTCACGGTGGTTCTCACTAAGGCCAGTTGATAACTTTATCAGGGTAAGCAATAAGTGTCTAAAATATGTGGTCTTAGTCATTCTTTGGAGGGAGTAGCAATCTTTAGTGACATCAGGCCATGAAAACTGAGATTTCTGTCAGAAAAACGTAGAAACTAAAACTTAGTTTTTTAATTTAAGCACTCCAGATTTCAGCGGGACATGCCAGAGTATGTTAGTTTAAGCAGAGATGCAAGCTTTTCCGTAGGCTTGTGTAAGCCTGTCTGACCAATGCTGCTTTGAATTAAGACTACTTTGATTAAAAAGTTCATATTAAATTCAGAACTCCACTGAATTTTTCCTAGCTTCATGGAAAAGTCTTTTGTGGCTTTTAGTATCAGATGTTCTTACTGTTTCTAATTGAAATCAGAGTATATGCAAAGCATGTATTTCCAAGAGTATTAGAGTAAATGCTGTAACACTACAGCACTAGATCAAAGGATTCACCAGTTACAATGCGGATTTTACCATCCTTACTTTAAATGTGACTTCAAATGCAACATCCATTGGTAATATTTTTGGTTTTCTGATTTCTGAATTGCAATCTTGAAGGATCTACTTAACATCCTACTTATTAATTATTTGCATAAAGGTATGTAACACTGAAACAAGGCCTGCCTTTTGGCCTTGCTTCAGCCTGTTAATGCAGAGTTCATTTCAGTTCATTGACTTCTGTATACCTGGTGTTAGATGATGTTTTTCTGACCACCTTTTGTTGTACGGTGAAGAATGTAGATGCATCTTCCCATTCTTCAGAGCAACATTTGAGCAGCACTTCAGGGAAGTTGCTTATTGATACGTGTGAGCCGGACTTGTGATTAAGTATTTTGGTATGGGTTCAGGCTGTGCACTAAAGACGCAGTCCCATGGTTACCTGTATTCAGTGCAGTTTTCCAAACATTGTATTTTGATGTGACTTATGATCCTTGTTTTTACGTATTTTTTTTTAACAGAGATTCACTGTCCATTTCACAGGCAGTTAGTGAAGTGAGAATTTCAGTTTCCCAGATAGCCAGAAATCTTATTAGGATGTGTCTGAATAAAGTAATAATAAAGTTATCCTCTGGAATGATATATGCAATGGACCCTACTCCTTATAATCTATATTCCTCAGCCTCCTAGAGTTGCTGCAACTCCAAGCGGACCTCCATGTATTAGTCAGCTGGTTTATTTGAGCTGAGATCTGCTGTGCTTCTTAGAGAGTATTTTCCTAACTGAAGGATTTTGATTTTGTGGTGGTATTATTTATTATTGTTGGTTTTATTTTTCCAGACTGTGGTTACCTTGACTTTCCTAGACAGTGTTGCTCTAGAATGTTTTTCCCCCAAACTCCAATGATGATCTAGTGATCTGCAAGCATGTGTTCTTGTGTCAGACACTACATGCAAAGTCCAGGAGACATGAAATTCAAAAGTTTGCTACAGCCATGGGCACTGTGATGGACTGCCTTGCACGGAATGTTTGCTTGTTGTCCTGTTCCCATAAATCCCAGTAAGAAGGAGAAGTCGCAGTCACAGCAAGAGTTATCTGTGTACTATGAATGAGGTAGAAGCCAGCCCTGGCAGTCACCCTTCTCTTCCTTTGCCATCTTTTTCAACTGGGGGCTTATACTTTGAATTTCCACAGCACAGGTGCTCACCTTTGCCATGCACTTTCGAATTCCACCATTGTATGTTTGAACCAGTCATAAACTCTTTCTAATGATGTCAGTGCTTCAAGCAAGCTACAAATCACCTTAAGATTGTAGGTCATATTTTGGCTTGCATTGTCACTGTGGAGCCTCTGGAGTCTCGGGTTCTGACCCCGCGTATACTCCTAAAGTCGTCTTTTGGTAGCTTTAGATCAATACATCTGGCAGTCTTGAATGCACAAATACAGACAGCCCCTGTATCATATTTTTTCCCATGGTCCCCTGCACAACACCTTGCTTACACATTCAGCACTTGGGGAAAAGTTGGTGGCTAAGCAAACCCAGAAATGAGAGTGTTGCTGTTTTCCTAAAAATTGGATTGTATTCCCTGTCTCCTGTGCAGCAGAGTGTGCAGGCAGTGCTTAGTGTAAGCAGTCCCTCTGTCTTTGATTAAAGCTTAGGTGTTGAGATAATCGTGTGATTTTTAAATGTACTGTTCTGGTAAATGCAGCAGGGAAGTGTGTTTTTTCATCTGCTGTACATAAAGGTAGCTCTTGCTGGCTCAAATGAATGAGATCAATTTTATGCTCAACACTTGACTGGGGCTGGAATGGTGGTGGCATGCCAACAACTACAACAGGTCATGTGACTCTCAGATCAGGAAAGGATTTTGAGATCTAAAGCTGAAGATTAGGTGTATTTGTGAAGGGGAATGCAATAAAAGAATACATTTTTTCAGTGCATCAGAGGAAGGGGCTCTAAACACCCTCTCCTGAGGAATTCAGCTGCATATCAGTGAAGGTAAAGTGGATATAAGAAAAATGCCGTGTGTATGGAGAGCATTAGGAAAGGTCATATATTTCAAGAAAGAATATTGTTTACAAGGAGTGTTAATAGGTTTCAAGGGAAATGTTAATTTTTTTTTCCTGGCTGAAATAGCTACTGTAAGTTTTTAATGGTTAATCATTCATTCTTGAATTTTTATATTAAGCATTTCATATTACTTTATTGACTTAACTTTTATGCTCTTCTTCATTTTGACAGTAAAGAATGACCAGGCAATACTCTTTGAAAATTGGAGACCATTTGCAGCTGCTCTCTGCTGAGGAAAGTGAATAATAGGGTGCCCTCAAGGAATTTCAAAGGTATCACTCAACAGAAACTTTTGTGTCTGAAGAAAACTAGATCATTTTATCATGGTAGGCATACTGATATGTTTGCTTTAATAAAATGCCATATTTCTGCCTTTAATCTCTTGTCAACCAGCTATTAAAACCCCAAAGTGTATGCGTGCAGCACATGTAAACATTTGTGCTTTCAAGTTTGCCACACCACATACAGAAAAAGGATGTAATTTTTGTTTTGTGAACAATCTGAAATAAACTTACCGAGTAATGACAAGGTGCTTTTTTTGACCCCCACCTCCCCACGACCCCGCAAGCCAGCAAATCAATTTGATTTAATTCAATAGTCCATGCAGTTTTTTAAAAGCATTATCTAAATCCTACAGAGTTCTCTGAAGTGGCCAGATGAGGAAATAATGACAACTGTTTTCCATGTAAATAGCAATGAGCACCTGAAATAATTGTAGTGTTAGAAGATGATTACTTATGAGAATTGACTTTATGTGCTTTAAGCCCCCGGAATTTTGCACCTGCACTGAACAGTTCCCCTTGTCTTTCAGCATGGCAATTCTGGGCTGTTAACTCACTCATCATTTCTTGCCTGTTAAGGCAAGGCTTGAATCGGTGCCCGCAGTAATAGATGCTTGCTTTGAAAGTAAGAGATGTTTCTTGTGACCCAGCTCTTGTGGTCCTTGCATCATATTCATTCAGAAATTCCTGAAGCTTTGGACCTTCATGACTTTGGGAATTGCTTCAAATATTAATAAAAGATTAAAAGATAATATATCCTGAAAAAGAGTCAATGAATACCTTCTGAACAGCAGTTATACTGTTTGTGATATAGATAATAAAATAATTACATTAACATATAATATCTGCATTCTTTCTATGAATCCCCATGCACTCAGATAGTTTGCAAGATGATATAAATGAAAGAAGCCTGTCTGTTCATAAACCCCTGCCGCAAAACTGCAATGATAAAGAGGCAAAATTGTACACTTAAGGTTGTCAGCAGTCATACAGCACATCAGTGTGCCACATATATTTGGAAGTATGGGTGGTTAAGAGGGAAGAACAGAACTTCCCACGCTAGGGCCTGCTGCAGGTTAGACACAACCACTTGTACATGAACGAGCTGGGAGTGAAGATTGCATTTCCCCTGAGACCAATGAAAAGGGAGCCAATAGCTACACCAAGCCAATAGCTACACTGTCAATTTCCTGTCTGTACCCATTCTTTCCCCTATTATATTAACTCTTTTTAGTGTTACTCTCAGTGGAATAGTGTTAAACTTTCTCATTTCTACTTCGGGGGAAGTTTTTCAGTTTCACTGCTAATTTCTGTGCCCTTTCTCCATCTACTACATTTTATTTGAGGATGGATTTTATCACAATGAAGTTAGTATTAGAAGTTAAGAAGCATAATAAATGTAAATAATTAATATTTCATTGCTGATATTCCATAAATAGAACCTGTTTTCATGTATGCAGGTGGTGAATAATAAGATATCTTTATACAGCTGTCCAAATTGTTTTCCTTGTGTTGTTACAGTGTTCTAGGTTTTCTTTTATTTTTCACTGAATTGGAGTAGCTACTTATACACATGTGGCACTAACTCATTTTTTTTCCTTCCAGAGAAAGTTAATATTCCTTTTCTCTGTTGAATGTCAAACACACGGTACCCTAGATTTGCTAGGTCCTTTTAAGTCTCCTATTAATCATCTTTAGTTTTGGCCTGCTGACATTGTTTTGCATGCTTTTCCACCCCACTGTTACCTTACTTTCCTCTATCATATATTTTCTTTAATTAATTTGTTGGATCCACATTCTATTTTTTCCTGAACTGAAGAAATTTCTATTAACTAATTTCTATATCATGGGAAGATAGTCCTGTAATCTATTGCTTTGCTTACCTCATGAATTTTATCAGAACTTTTTCTTTAGATGGATCATTTATCCAAATATATTTTTCCTTTTCCTTTTCCTTTTTTTCTTTCTTTCTTTTTTTTTTTAAGTGAATTTTTGACACTGATAAGCAATCCTAACACATCAGAAACTCGTAAGTTTACGTCACAGAATTTATGTTCAACTGCCTGTTTTATAGATCTTCCTTGGATCTTTGTGTCAGCCTGTTAGCTGAGTTATTCTCATATCCAGGATTGCCACTAGCACTTTTTCATTCACATTTCATATAAAAAATATATTGATAAAATGATTAGTATAAGTTAACCATTGCCCAGTAAGGACTAATAAATTACTGAATAGGTCGATACTGTTCTGTATACCACATATAATCATAGCTTATTACCATGTGAGTGCATTCAACTGGTTTCATTCTTATTGTCTATGAACAGCCTGCTTATTTTTACCATGCTATCTACTAAGTATTTGTTAATCTTTCATAAGGTATAAGTATCCTCTGACCACATTTTTACTAACAACTCAGGCAATTGTGGTACATTTTTCAACAACTTTTAAGTCAGTTAAGAGCCTTTCTTTGATTTAGAGCAGAGTTTGTGAACACCTTTGTCCTTCTAACCATTTAGTTTAGAGATCTCTCAAAACTTTTGGTTAAGTGTTGGCTGCCTCTGACTTCTGATTTAAATGATTTCTTTTTTTCATTGTTGTCTGTTGTGACTTAATCTTTGGCAACTTTTCCATACTGCTAAATTGCAGATCACCCACTGTTGCTGTCCGGTGATATGTCTGCAAGGGACATGACTCTGGAAGCCTAGTAGATATCTTCAGTCCCCAATTCCTGTGGTCTCCAACATGAAAAGTTCTTGCCTGAGGCTGCAGGCCTTGTGTGGGTGGAGCTCTGTTGGGGAATTTTCCCCAGGCTGTGGCTGCAAGGTTGCTCCAGCTCCTATGTGAAGGTATGGAATTTTTTTTTTCTTTCCACAAATATGATTGTTGGAAAAGGCTTGTTTATGATAAAAGAAGACTTTTCTTGCATTCTCAAAATGGAGAAATACTTCTAATCAAATATTGGAACAGGACGGGTTGGTGGCCTCTTGTTTTCCTGTGTTATCTTATGCTTAGTCTTCGTAGCTAAATCTCAGCAGGTAGACCTGGTGGTATTTCTGGGTCCTGAAGCAAGATGTGTGTCTCTGACAGTGTTCTAACCCCATATCTTTCCTAAGTCTGGCACACAACACCTTCCTTCTTGCACCCCTGGTCAGCCTGCTGATTTTCATGATAAGGGAACTGAAGGATGCAGGCCAAAAGGAGATCCTATTCAGTGGTCCTGCCAGTTCTTTGTTCTGGGTGATTGAAGTATGCCCACGTGGTTTTGTTAGTGCTTGCTCCCATTAAATATGATTCAGTATGTAGTTATTAGGTTTCTTTCACTGATGTGCAATGTGTGTGGATAGGGTTACTGCTTAACATCAAAAAGTGAAAAAGGAAAACTGTGGTATACAATTATGAATTAATTAGGAAATTATTCTATTATAATGTTTACTACAACTGTAATCTATTACAACCATTATGTGTCTCTATTGCATATATTACTGACAAATTGCTTTGTGTAGTCTGGATTTAATACTTACAAAATGTGATTGCAGGAAGAAACTGCTTTTCTTTTCTGCATCTTGTAATGGGATTTTTTGTCAATTCATTTGTGACAGGAGGTCTGACAGACAACTGATGAACCATAGCGCTTCTCAGAAAAGAGTGGAGGATTCTGCCTTTAAAAACTGACTTTGATACACATGAACATCATTTTTCAACGTTCTCAAAACATGCATCAAATATGTCTTGAATTACGTACTCTTAGCGGCATAGAGTCAGGCAACAAGCAGGCAGACAATAATTAGGATGGTGCTACAACAAAAACTGACCCGGGAGACAATCTTGTTTCATGGCTATTCTAAGGGTTAGACATTCTTTTTCATTCCTGGTAATGAAAAGTAAATTGTCTAAAGCCTTCTTGTGTGCACGTGTCTGGATTAGAGTAGAGTAGCTCAGCCCAGAAGAGGCAAAATGGGAAACCAAAACGTGACTTTGCGGGGAGTTTTGGTCATGGTAACAGTATGCCTGTTGCAAAGTGCCAAAACGTGACTTTGCCATGGTTTTGGCCATGGTAACAGTATGCCTGTTGCAAAGTATTCTGAGCAGCTCCGCTCACCTCATGCGTTTCACCCGTGGTGTTTTACACCCGGGGCAGCTCTGTGCAGAGGTGCAGACTTGGCCAGCGCTGCTCGGCCTCTTTCTGACTGCTGGCTGCCATTCCTGAAGAAGCTTTAATAGCAGTAGTTTGGGTCTTGATCTTCACCGTGGTCCTCCATGGTATATCATCTTCCTGACACATGGGTTGTCTTTGGGATATAGAACTAAGATGGGTGTCATGCACGTTTGCTTCCTGGGACATGTGAAAGACCAGTCCTCTACTTCTGCTCAAGACAGCTCTTGCTAAAAAGGAGATTCTGACATAAATGCAGGGCAGTACCCATCGTACAAAAGTTGTGTGGGAGACTTTCTGTGTGACTTTCTTTTTATGGTAATCTTTGGCAGTGCAAATGTTGGTATTGTCTCAAGAGATGCTCTTCCACTGGAAAGAGCACATTTTGTAGCCTTTGCTCATTTTGAGTCACCTCAACAGGCCAAGCAAAATATTTATGCAAATAAAAACGTGCTAAATATTCTATGCTAATCTGTATTAAGTACTGGCAGAACAGGATCGGCTCTTCAGTCTGCCATCATCTTTTCATGCTTATTTAGGCAAATTGCATGTCTGCTTCCTCTGCAGTTTGTAAATGCTTTAGAACAGAGTCTCTCTCTAGCAATCTCTATCTGCAGCACAAAGGGCAATGAAGCCCAGATTTTAGCTTTGTCCTCTGGAAATTATTTTCAAAATGGCCTTGTGGCATCTCTATAGACCTACATTTCAGTGCCAAGAGTCAAAGATTAAAACAAATGTTGTGGTCTGATTTTAGTCCTGTTTCTGTCCAGGCTTTGCTAACACATGCCTGTAGTAGGAAAGCAGGGGGTTCTGTGGTCAGGATAGAACTGGAATGTTTCTCAAAGGTATGCACAGAATTACAAAAGCTGAAATTATTACTTTCCTCTTGCTCAACCCAAAAACTTAAAAGTAAAAGTATCAAAATACTTGGCATGCTTTTTGCTGGAAAAAAAAGGATGTCCTCTTTCTTTTGATTAGATAAGACAGTCTTTGTTCGTCCTTCTTGTTGAAATTGTAGTGGAATGCAGGAGGCCAGGAATGGACTAAAATCTTGGGGTGGTAGTGCACAAATGTGGAATTAAGATGGGGTTTGTGCATTTCAGGTTCCTACAATCCTAGTGCGCAAGGGGTAACGACAAAGCTGTGCTGTTTAGCAGCAAAAGCAGTGGTCATGGCAAATCAGCTGTATCAGCATTGTTTCACCCAATAGTTTCCATTTTTCCCAGATAGAGGACAAAATAGTTCGGGGGCCTCCTTCTGTCAGTATTCTTCTAGTATTCCTGCAGGGCAGAGACCTCACGTGCAGGGTGAACTAGAGCAGAGAGACAGAGCTGTGTGTCACTGGTACACTGAAACTCCTCTCCATACACACATGTAATCATCCCAAGGAGCTCTTCATCAATACCCTGGTCTTCATGCTCTGCTGAGAACGGTTTTTACAGGATCTGCCAGGAGCTGCCATTGAAGAGTAGAGTTGTTTTCTTTGATATTGGTGGTTTGCATGCCAAGTAAACAAGTGTAAATCTCACGTAGGTGGAAGTATTTATTTTAGACAGAATATGGCTTTGGAAATCTCAGAAGGAAAAATCAAAGCCTGGGTAAAAAGGAGGCTTCCATCTGTTGTGAAGTACTGCTGAATGTTGTGATATTAGGTCTATGCTCAATGCTTTCATAGATTTAAGAAATCAACAGCAACAAAAAAACCCCCACTCTCAGAATGAAAGATTGCAAGTGTGGTACACAAGATGGCTCTGATAGGATCTGCCTCCAATTCTTGTTTCACTTGGGCTTTTTCTTTTTGTTTGCAGAGACTGGCAGGATGAGATGACAGCTTTTTCTGATGGCCCTGTTGATAGTTTTCACTAACAAGGAAAGGGGAGGGGAATAATTCTCTGCAATAATATTGATTTCTTATGTGATCTTGGGTAAGTCACTGAACTATTGTGTGCTCAGCTTCCTCGAGAAGAGAACAATGCTATTTCTGTGCATTGCACAGGTGTTATGACTGTTGGTGTGAATAAAGGATATTTTGTGTTTCATGGGTTGAACCAGCACAGAATGGTTTTAGTTCTCTTTAAAAAAAAAAAAAGAAAAATGTTTCCAATCAATCAGTGTGCTTTGTCCAGCATATACTGAGTTGTCCCATTATGCTTTATAAATTATCCTTTTTAAAAAAGGAAAAAAATTTTTTTTTTTTAATTTTAGGTTACTTTTTAAATGAAAGCTGCCCTTCTGGGAAGAGCAATTTTCTTTAGAAAATGTTAAGGCAAAGTGTTTTTTACATTTCAGACAGTGAAACTTGTAGCATTTCTGAAATAGCTCTGTCAGAAAAAAACCCCACTGTTTGACATGTTCAATTACCTCCTGCTCCACCCCCTATATCTTTTTTCAGCTGAACCTCTGTGTGTGAGTTTATTATAACAGTAAAATTCTTTGAAAGATGTAGTGTCCAACTTACAGACCAAGGTGCATAAAAGAAAGCTGAGGTGGCTTTAAAGTACCTTTGCAGCCTTTGGACTCCAGTCTGATTTATAGATATTTGTATTTATGTGTCTCCTCTTCTGGGGCTTCCCAGGGAGTCACAGGAATGACCAGATTTCTTCCATGTTAAATGCCAGTGATGAAACTTATATCTAGAGTCCTGGCCTCGGTGCGTGTTGTTATCCCAATGTATGTATAGGGCACCTCAGAAGGCAACTGCTGAGCCCTTTTACTGTAATGTTTGGCTGTAGCCTTGCAGAGATTGCCTGTGCTGTCCCTCAGTGCAGGTCACCGCCTGCCCCAGCCCCATCCCCCAGCAGTGCCTGCACCGCCAGCTTTTCTAAAAACCTGTGGGTGCCTTGGCTTGGAGTTATGGTTAGGCTGCAGTCAGCTCTTTGGATGAAAATGCCTATCTTCTTGATCAAGGCATGAATGCTAATAGAGGCTGGTGGTTTGCCTGATAAGAGTTACTTAGTGATTGCATCGTTTTCTGAATGCCTTGAAAACAGCTTTTCCAAATTCCAAATGCAAATTTTTATGGTGGAATAAGCGCACTTACTTCATTGGGTCTTTAAGAAAGCCAAAACCAAAACCTCATTCAGAGATTCATCACTTTTCTACCTTCTTTCTTCCTGAAAAGGGACTGAAGAAATGTTTTTAATGTTAATTAGCTACCTGCTGAAACTTGTTGTAACAGGACAGAAAGGAAACTTCCCTTTTGGTGAGCAATTCTGTGATTGCACATTTAACACTGAACTGCAGTATATAAACACGAAAAAAACCCAGACTGCTTAAAACATAATTATTAACGTAACAAAGCAAGGCAAGAAGAGCATCCAAAGAATTCATGTTTGAAGTAACAGATAATCCTGTAATTGCTACTTCTTGGTAAAATTCTGGGTATGTGAGAGGGAGCCTTTACTTTAACATGGCACATACACATCAAAGATGCTTTCCTTGTCTTTTATACAGTAGCTTTCTTTCAAGTAAAGAAACACCCACACAGAAAGGGAAAAAACGGTTCTATTGTGCTCTAAAGTCAGTTCATTTCTACTCGAAAGTAAATGCTGGGTTTTGGCAGCCTGCAGATGGAAATGTGTTTAACGCTGTGAAGGTGAATTGTCGCTACAGCAAGGCCTGGAAGCGGATGTCAGCACGAGGGAATTATTGTCTGGTTTTTGTGAGTGGTTCTTTGCTGAAGGATTTTGGACTAGCCATTGCCAAAGCTTAAAGCAATGTTTGTTTCCTTCAGTTGCTGATCTTCATAAAAGCATCATGCAAAGAAAATTTGCCTTAGTGTGGATGTGAGCATATTGCAGGTTTCAGCATTCAAACTGGAATCCTGACTCTCACATCCAGGGGGGCTGTTAGCAGAGCCGTCTGTTTAGCTTTCCTAAGAGCAGTGACTTCATGATTTTCATCTAATCAGAGAGGTAGATGTCAACAAGAAGAAACAGCTGCTGTGAGGATTTTTCTTCCACTGTGATTAGCCAAGACTTGAACATCACCTGTACTGCAACTAAAGTCTTAGAAATTAGGCAACCATGTTTTAATAGGAATCAATCTACCAACACATGCAATATAATAGAAGATAGCTTATCTCTGTTTTTGAGTTCTCCTATGTAATTCAACTGGGTATGGAACTGCCTTTTCATCTCTTCAAAATTTTCCAAAATGTACATAAACGTTCTCTTTCTCTGAATTTCTGTAGGACTTTTGTTTAAAGTGATTAGCAGAAGCTGGTGAAGATTTGGTAAAGCCCTGATTCAGAACCGTGCTTACTTTTAACAGGAGTTTCATTGTTGTCTCTGCTAAAGAGCTTTTTCTGAATTCCTGAGAAATGTCTGGCAGAACTGTGGTAGTGACCTCCCTTCTTGCAGTTGATGTTAAATATAAATCTCTTGTATTACCAATGATTGTTTCTTCTACTGCCGACCTTCTTTTGCCTTGCAACTTTAAGATTGTCACAGCGTGGATTGGTTCTTGTTTAGTGTGTATCACCACACGACCAGGTTGATGTACCTGCCTGCTACTGCAGTATAGATGGCAGTAAATGGCATGTTTTAATGCCAAAGATAGGGCCCATTTTGCTTTAAAAGGTGGCTGGTTTGCTTGTGCTGGGCATGGGTCCCAGCACTGCATGGCCTTGAAGGGGTTATTCTCTTGTTTTCAAACAGGTGCTAAAAACGATGCAGTTGGTATGAAGCACTGGGATGCTTGGTCAGTTGTCTCCCTGACTGTCCAAAACATATTTCCAGGCTATCCTTTTCATTAATCATTTCCAGAAAAGAGGGAACAATGAGCTCCCCATGGCCGGACCAGGAGGACCCCCTTCTGCTTCTGTAGCACCACCAAGTGATTGGAAGCAGGAGCTACTCAGAGGTGATGGAGAGACTGGAGCCATTCTAGCAATTCACAGGCCACAGTAAGCTGCCAAAACCTTAAAGGACAGTAAGTAACTAAATAAACCCAGTTGATTGTGTATATCTGATCTGGCTATAAGGAAACTCTGGGAGGGGATTTAAAAGCAAGTGATGTAACTGGCATAACTCATCCTGTTAAAATCAAGAGGAATTTCATTATGGGTTTGTAACGGCAGTGGAGCTCAGCCAGATCTGGGGGCTGTAGAACAGGGTCCTACTAAAGAGTGAATCTGAAGACCAGTGATGGTTTTCTTGTGGTTATAAACCTTGTAACCAACAAGTGAGGCTCTTTCCAAACTGTAGTTTGTTCTCTGAGCCAGATTTCTGTGACTTTCTTCCCAAGCTGTTCATGCTGTCATATGTGCCATCAGAGTGCACTGCTGGGTAGCTAGCGAAAAGCTTTTTCAAGGAAAGGTGTATGCTTGCGAAAATTTGTGTGACCCCTTGCTTCAAACACGCAGTCCTGTTGTCATAGATATCAGCACGAGGAAACACAGGGATTTAGAAAGGGAACAGAGAGAAATATTTATTTCACTGTAAAAAGTGACCTTGGAAATGTGCATATCAATTAACCAGCATCTGCCAAGAAGTTATTCTACAAACAGAAAACTAAAGAGCTTGCAGAAAAGTACTTTTTTCTGTCTGAAAGGGATGGCTGGGTGCCCACATGTATACTATATCTCCACCAAAAATGTGTATTTTTTTTAAATCTCTTATCAGATATACCAAAATGAAATTAGGCTTGAGTAAAAATGCTGTTGAGAGCCAAGGAGAATTGGGAATAAGAAACTCCACAGTTGCAAATGCTAGTTTAGTTCATTTCACGTGAGCCTGCTGAGAAAGAGCAGAACCCTTGTCCCTCTGAAATGTTTTCATAACCCTTCCAGTATCCAGCTCTGAGCGAGAAGAGGGCTGTGGACATTCACTGCATGTCAAGTGCAAGAGAGAGACGAAAAGTCTGAAGGATCAGAGCTCGTCCTGGAGCAACTAAACCAGAGCTTTGGGCGATAATTGCACTGCCCCTAGACAGAATGAGCACTGAATAATTAGGTGTGCTTATCTTCAGTGGTTTGGTTCTGTATGTTTTTTTGTTACAGCTTGGTTGAGCTTTCTGATAGAAATAAATTTCAGGAATTTGGTACACCAGAGGGGAAAAAAAAAAAGGGGGGGAGGGGGACAGGACGACGACAAATCCTGAGAGTGAGAGCTGCCTCCAGGAAGCAGAAAAGGGAGGGAGAGACATTGAGGTGAATTGTGATGTTTCAGTTGGCTTATGTGATTTTTGGTCTATGCATTTTAAGCAAAGGTAATGATTCCTAAAGGCCAAACCATATTGTTACTTACATGACCAAACGGACTTAGCATATGCACACAGGTTAATTTTTCCCTTAAAACGTTATACATTGCCCTTAGTCTGTTTGTCAGGAAAGGGAGGAGGAAATCTCCAACATTTATTTAATCACTAAATGGGATAACATTGTCTCCGTTCTGAAGGATGCTAACTACTTGTCCTTGTTTGCTGAGCACAGGTTGAGGGCTTGTGACCACAGGACACAATTTAATAGATTGAACTGTGTCAGTCACCACGGTAACTAGGCCAAGCACAACTTCCACCTTATTTTCACACACACAGTTCCGCCTTAATTTCTTATTATGTGAAGTACACACAAAAGCTAGAAAACATGTTGGACTCCGTTGATTTTACTTGTATTTCTCTTCTAGCCTCAATATCTTGCCAAATGGCTGTATGTCACCAACTTCAGTCTGTTCACATTTTTAACCCTGAAGCATCCTTTGCCAAGCAGAATTGCTCATAAACTGGCTTGTGCTTGTAGTTGGTAACTGATTCTGTTACATTTTCCTAATATTTGCCTGATCAGGTTAAATATTTGGAAATAAAAATAAAAATTGTCTCATCAATTTGAAGGGAAAAAAACAAATAACACTCAACTAAATCAAAGTCTTGCCTGAATCCTCAGCTATAAACTCCATGTATTATTAGTTTGGTGCAATTTGCAATATGTACTTATCTATGTATTTGGGGGCTTAGTGTAAAATAGATTGAGCTGGAAATGAGAAGGTTAAACCGGCTGTGGAAATTGTAGCAGGAAAGCAGTAGAAGGTAGGAACTTATAATAGGCGTGACATTTTATATGGGTCATTTTAATTATTTCAGATCAAACTGCACATCATACTGCATTTTTTAATGTCTTTTGTATTTACACAGCCCCTCAGCTAGACTTACAAAACTGGCAAGGACACTGAGGCATAGGGAGATGCAGGAAAATTGGGCAGAGTCTCACAGGAGGTCTGTAGCAAGAACTTTGAGGGGTATGATGCTGCCCTTTCTTTTTTTCCTCATGAAGAGGGACACCATAAGGGCTCAGCTCCATACTTGTCAATGCAGAGCTGTTACATTTCTAAGGTGACCTTAGGATCAGAGTGTAACACTGGTAACCTTATTTATGCTGGTTAGTACCTAATTTCATAAACCATCATACTGAATATAGAGGGATAGCCTAAAAAAACATGGGGTATCCAACAGACTGTGAGATTCCGATCTGTACCCTTTCCTAGCCTCTAGCCCTCATTTGGGGAAGCATATGCTTGTTTGTGAGATTCAAATGTGAACACAGAAAGCAAGTTATGGACTGCTTACATACAGATTTTGCTTTTGGTCCATCCAAACTCACTGACAGGATGATCTTAGAGTCCTGTATTACTGATACGGTGGGTGCCAGTTTGATTGTCTCTGAGCATACACTATTAGAGCCACAGGTAGTTCCCAAATTCCCTGTAATGCAATTTGCGTTTGCAAACTCTGGTGTCTCTTTTGCCACAGTCTTTGCTGGTGTAAGGAGCTCTCTGTTGGAGCTGGCAGCAATATGGTAGCATTATAAACCAATCATCAGCAAAGAAAAGCTTTATTTGCCTCATTCCCCAAAAGGGAAAACCACAGTGAAAGGCTAAAAATCTGCAGTTGCTTTATGATGACAACATCTGCATCATTTTACAGAGAACTTATTACAGATGGAACAAATATATCTTTGCCATAAAAGAAAAGGAGTGGAATGAGATGAAGATTTCCTTGAAGACTTCTGAGCCATGAAAGTTAGAGCCATTCTACAGGAATGGCTTACGCACAGTACAAGTGCTATTCTGCTGCAGAGATTAATGCTGGTTGGATTCAACTGCCAATTCAGTGACTTCCTGCCTTGCAAATTACACCTGTTGAATTGCCACAGTTTGTTTTCTCCTTGCCTAATTTTTCAAGTGGAGCTTTGAGTTTGCAAACAAACAAGCTAAAACCCCTTTGCTTTTTTGCTCCTTTTTTCATGCTGGACAGCTTTCTGTCTGGTGTCCTAACTGGCTGGTAAGAAAGGCAGTAAGAATATCCTGCATTTAGCTGCATACTAGCCAGGCATGAGAAAGCATGTAAGAAGAGCTTTAGCTGACGTTTGTGTACAGTACACAGTTAAATATGGATGTCACCTTCTCAGAAACAAAGAAAACAACCAGATCAAAATATTTCTGGCCTTGAATCCTAGTCATTAGCACAAAACACAAGAGTTTATCTCTGAAAACTAAGATGAACTTCATGGAGACATTTGATGGAAGTCAATAAATAGTCTTTGAAAGGATTAGGAAGGTTCTTTGACCTTGTCATTCTTTCCTAACTCAGTTGTCTTGTTCATTTGAATTTGATAGTTAGGAATGGTTAATGGTGTTCTGAGACAAGAGTAAATGTGACTTGAGATCCTAAATTCATTGTACAGCTGGTAGCAAGAGCTACTTTTCTAACCTTGTGTTCTCATTTTTAAAAACACTTTGTCCATGCAACTAATTTATTTAGAGATATGTAATAAAACTGCTCACTGCAGGGGGCTTGGACTAGATGACCTTTAAAGGTTCCTTCCAACTCAAACTATTGTATGATTCTATGAAAGCTAGGAAGACACTTGGATTTTGGTCCTGTGATCGGAACTCACTTTGTGCCTGCACAGATGGTTCTTTTATTTCCATGTTCTTACAGGCTTCGCTTCCTCACTACTCGGTTTAGAATTGGATGGAAGCGTCTGCATATGTAATATTGTAGAGTGTTTTTTCCAGAAAACTTGATAGCTAAATTCCTGTCCATTTATTCTATTCATCTTCCAAGACAGGGTGATTTCTCATCACAGAATGCTGCTCTGTCTTCTTGTGTTTTGGAAAATGACCGCTATGATAGCACAAATATCTCCAGTCTAACTCAACCAACTGGTTTGGGTACTAATAAAGATTTGATCATACCAACATAGACTACATGGTCTGAGCAATGCATGTTTACCACTTCCCTGGGATATTTCTTCCACCGGTACTGCCATACCATGATCCCTCCATGGCCATTTAGGTACGTTTCCATCGTGGTGCTGCAGTCAAAAAGGTAACCACAGCTTAGATTTATGCTTGAATCTGTCTCTGTCTCTTGTCTCCTTTTTTTCCATTTCTATGTGTTTTAATATGTGAGGTTAAAATAAAACTCTTTCCAGAATACATGGCAAATAATTGTCTTCAGCTTCTTTCCTCTTTCCTTTCCCCACTCAACCCACCTGGGCCTATGTTTATTGAACTCCATACATTGTCAAGACAGTATTTGTAAATGGAATTTAACTGTAGGTGAGCAGTACAAATGTAATAATATTACACAACTCTTGTTTAATTTTGAAGGCTCCATCCTCAGCAACAGCGCTTATAATGGACGGTTCAAGCCGAATTATCCATTATTGCTCCCAAAGTTTACAATTAAACTATCGATCAAAGCTGGCAGAAAATTCTCAAGCAGGCTGGGTGTGCACCAGGCTTGTTTTAATGCAGGCTGAGGGAAAGAAACCCAGAAGCAGCCTTCAGCTAATCCTCTTAGTGCGAACTGTCCTGGATGCAGTAGTGATTATGTATCGTGCTTATACAGTTTTAATAGTGCAGGTCCTATGCAATTTGCGACCTCTATTTCTGCCCAGAAAGATTGGAGCTTAACAGGTTTGGATCCACAGGGAACCAGCTTCGGCTTTTAGGCTTCTTCAGACACTGCAGAATGCATCTTTTCTGGGGAATTCCACAATAAAATGACTGTTATTTATCATTACAAACCTCTTTATCATTTAGTCAATAAAAGGCCTCTCTCTCTCACTTTTTTTTTCCATGGTGTGCTCAGAGTCAGAAATCTGTATTAGTCTCCCCTGGCCTGAAGGCAAGAGATGTCAAATGCTAAATCATGATCTGCCCTGGCTTTCTGGCTAAATTGTGTATGAAGGCCTGAGGCAAAAAGGTGCACATGCTCATTATTTGAAACAGAATGATTTTTCCCCCTTTCTTTCCTTTTTTTAAAAATACATATTGAGACATATATGGTAACACACATACAGTAAGCTTCTGAAAAGTATCAAACCTGAAACAAACCAGCCAGAGCTAAATATGTCAAATATATATGCTTGCAGATTGGGAAATAGAAAAGGGATTGTCAAGAAAAATCAGATGGTCTTCCCCTTTTGAACTTTTTGTTAGCAGTGGGGAAAAAAGTGTTAGTTGACAGCAAGGTGACAGATGTGGTAAATAATGCATCTGGTGAATTCACCCCAGTTTTTCTGGTGGAGGGAGGAGACATTTGAAATTAATCTTAGTTTGAAATTGGTCAGAATACCTGCATGGAAACATATATGAAAGCCTGTGATTGTTTTGCAAACTTTTTTGAGTGTGTCTTCATCTACTTATTTGTTTGCAGTTTGTGATAGATCACCTCCCTCCCAGGGTATTGTTCCTACCCCAGGTTGGCTAAGAGACTTTTGCAAAGAGATTTTAAGACAGTTGTCCCTTGGGCAAATTTTTGTGTGAACATGTTTGCATATATATGTCAAAGTCTCTTGCTTTTGTAGGTATTCTTGTGAGGGAGGTATCATGCATACCAAAATATTGGTGGGAAACATATTTAAAGGGTTGTGCTTGCCTTTGAAGCAAATTTAAATTTTTATTTATTTATTTTGACACTAAGAACATGTTCAAGAATGTTGTTTTCCAGTATTTGTTTAGCAGAAGGTGACAAGGAGCTTCTATAAAAGCATATTAAACTGCACTATTTCCACACTGTGGACTAGAGTTTCAAAAGCTGCAATGAAACCTGGAGAGCTACTCTGGAGAATTTAAACAATGTATGTATTATTTTTAATGTTCAATATTTTCTGCGTTTAACAACAAAACATTCTGCATAGTTATGCTTACCATCTGCTCTCTTAATGTAAGCAAGAAAGGGGCCACAGTTTGGACAAGAAGAAGGACTCGTGTAACAGGGACATTATGTTCAGCTGGCCAGATTTTTGATGTTGCAATTTTGATTTTGATTCCATAAAACTGGATTGATTCAAATGCTTTGGTGGTGGTTACAAATGTTGGGAATGATCTGAGGTGGCTTAAATTCAGATATTCTGTTTCTGAAGGTTTCAGGGAAATTGTCTGGTTGGATCAAATTTTTCAGGGAAGACCCCTCAATGGGATGACATGTCACTGGCTGATACCTTCACCTAAGAAGCGAAGTCTGTGAGCTCAACATCTTTTGAGCAGTTAAATTTCCAGTTCTTAATGGAGAGCTTTATTTTTAGAGATCTGTCAAACACAAATTTGCTTGTTTTAAGATCTCACTGATTTATTAGAGCTGTGCAAATATGTAATCTTTAGTTATGACTGAAATGGTCTGCATTGTCAGTGTGATTTTTCCAAATTTAAAATAATCCACTTCAAGAATCCTTATATCCTGGTCTTTGTAGTCAGATAAAAAATGAGGCTGCTCTGTACACATCACTAGTTCTGTATTTCTCCCACAGAAAATGATGTCCTGTTGAAATTCCTTGAGCTCTTTCCCCAGCTGTCACAAATATGAGAATGAAATTAAGAAACAGACTATGGTTTTCAAAACCTAACACAGTCCCTGCTAGTTTCTAAAGTTCAATTACAACCATCTTTTTTAATTTAACATACAAAAATAGTACATGAGATGGGTCAGACCAAAAGTGAGTGAAATAAGTTGATGTTTTTAATGTTTGTCATATAAAAAAAACCCAACAGACTAATATCAAAACAAAAATGCCACACATGAACTTTCCTGCAATTTCAGTTTTCCCTTCACATTATGGTAGAGCTTAGTAGAAAAGCAAAGTCTTTGTCTCTCTACTGCTTAAGGTTAAATTAAATTCTCCTCAGCAAAGATGCTGACTTTATAGGGACACAGCATGATATATTGCAGCGCTATGGTTGCTTCATAAATGCAGAGGCTGGTGCTATATCCCATCTCGTTCATCTGTGGATTTTGTCCTGAGTTCAGGTATGTGTGAATGACCAGCCATTCCCAAACAAGTGTATAGATGGACGGGTGCTGTGCTCTGATTCTGCTCATTCTCTTCTGCAAGCAAAACCTCCGGCATGGCTGAGGATAACAGCAGCTTTGTTCTCTGAAGCTTCAAGGTACAGTATTCTTGCATTTCCCTTGGCAATCTGCCGTCATTCATGGCTGGAGAATATGTGGCTTGTGGAGGAGAAGAGGGATCACATGTACCATGTGTGGAGCACTGCAATTTTGTCGTCAGGTTTTTGGCATCCCGCTGTTGGCAATGAATTTGGAGAACAGAAGTCCCAGGGCTAAGATCCTGCCCTCAGTTGAGTGCAGCAGGTCACACGCTCTCTCGGCAGGTGTGGTGTAAATCTAGACCCGTTCCTCTTAAAACATGGGAGTTGCACAAGGGCCACCTGGAGCGAGTAAAGCTTTCCTTGTGTTAAGATTTGTACACAGGACTTCTTGCCTCGAAGAGCAATAGTCCCATTGAACCAAAGTAACAGAAAATAATAAGCCTGATAAGCCTGTACAATAACCTGCATTCTTCTGAGGTCTGTGCAATACTGCTGCATGGCGTAAGAGAAGAGTGTCAATGTTAAGACTGTTGCAATGTAAAAGCAGTTTAATGTTACTGTTGTTACTTCTACTAAGGAAAAGGAGTCCTATGAAACCTGTTCTTGTGAAGCACAAAATTTCAAAAGCGTTAACTGTAATCATATAAACTTTAACAGAATCTGGTCACTTCTACTCCTTAAGCACAAAACATTTCTATGTTCTTTCATTCTGTATATGATCTTCTGTATTTTGCAAAGGTTGAATTCTCTGCTGCTTTTACACTTCTATCACATGCCTTTTTTGTATGTATACACTGAGTTGTTCAGTAGAGTTCTTCATGAATTTCAAGGACACACAGAATTCTGGAGTAACATATTTGCTAAATGTTTTTGCAGAACTGTCATGGCTATTTGCTCTGCTTCTTTTATTCTTTTTTCTTTTTTTTTTCTTTTGTGTTATTTTTCTTTAAAACTGAATCCAGTGGGACTGCATATTGTGTATTAAGTTTATTAAGTGCAATAGGTCCTGATTCCTCTTTCACTGTGGCTGTAACTCAAAATAACTCCACTGAAATCACTGCAGCTTCACTAACATAAAGCTGAGAATCAGACCCATAAATTCTTCATTCGTTACACAAGAGCAGAAAGCAGTTGGGACTGATAGACTTTTAATTGTTGCCTCCCTTTCACGTAATCATGGCCTGACTTTCTTAAAAAGCATTTTAAAAATTTTAAAAAAGAGCAAAAAAACTAGTATGTACTTGCAAGATGTCACCTTATATTGACAACTTTTGTCATACTGTGTAATTTTATGCCTAGTTAGAAATCATAAAAATAAGAATAAGATTTGTAATGGGAAAGCTAACCAACACATATGTGTAGCTGTAAGAAGTCCGAGTCACATTCATATATTCTGAACTCCCTAACACAATCCTGAAACCATGTATTTCCTTAGAAAATACAATTGCAGTTGTTTTATCCTTTTTTTTTTTTTTTTTTTTTTTTTGCTTCAGCTTAGCAAAGTGCATCCTCCAAACTGAAACAGCCTTCAAGTAAAGTGGTACTTCAATGAAATAGGTTGTTTTCATACTTTTAATGATGTGTTTGTTTTAATTTAGTTGTAAGTTCATGCTTCTTCAGGATTCATCTGAATCTTATCCCCCAGCTATATGTGTAATTCAGGCTTCCTGTTTTAAGGTCATTCCTAACTCAGAGAATTGTCATTATATTGGATGTAAATATAAGGATGGATTTAAAAATATTCATGCGCTTATTATAGTTATTTTTATTTAAAAAGCCAGCTTCTGTGTACTTCCCATGTGGGATGTCCGAATAAAATTTGTGTTAATATCTTCATACAACTCATAACAATAGCCTGAGTCAAATCCAACATGCCAGCTGTTCCTTTTTTTTCCTCACGGATTTTCTTTGTTCATCTGAATAATATATTTATTTTACTTTCTTAATTTATGGCTTCTATAGCATGTGCACATTAAAGTACAATATAGTACAAAGAAATTAATAAAGAAACTGCATCCCTAACTTTTAGCTACTAATATAGTATAGCATAGCTACTATAGCATTAGTAGCTATAGTATAGCTACTAATATAGTATTAGCTATACTAATATCGTATAGCATGTGTACATAAAATACAATAAAATACAAAGAAACTAATAAAGAAAAACTGCATCCCTAACTTTTTAGCTCAGCAAAACTCCATCAGTTGTAAATAGAAGCAGTATTTGGGTGGGAATGTTTTGAGATTGTATTAACTGTAGTCTCTGCAGGATCTGAAACCACTCAGTCAGTTCCACAGGTAGGCTTCTCAGGACCTGAGTCAGTCAGGTGCCAAATGTGCTTCATTGCCGCTGTGTAAGATGTTGGTTGCATTTACATGGCTAATCACGCTCTGGACATGTCTACCATCTGCATTCTTGACGTGTGGGAGCATGCTGGGGTCTCCATTTAAGATGACCTTTATAGCAGCGAGAATGGGAAATGGACAGGCCCCAAAGCTTCTGGTGCTCTGAATCACTTTTAAAGGCGCGCTTCACTTTGCAGCATAGGCATGGCCTGGCTGTTCCACGTGCTGTATAACATGCGCAGATGACAGCCCGAGGACTGCATGCATCACCTGGCATGATGTCAGTAGTCAATCTGCGGTAAGTTACTAAGTCATAGCTATCATTTTAAAGCCGCTTGCTCTGGTGGGCTTCTGCTTGCCTTCACTCGTGCCATCTACTCTAAAACTGGACTCGATGATGACAAAGGCTTAGCCTCTTTTAAGGACAGCAGCTGGCTTTGAGGGTAGGCACCTGGCTCAGTTTTCCTTGCAAAGGGCTGTGGGAACTTCTTGGTCTTAGCCTGAGAAGAGGAGAGGGCAGGGGCAGACAGGTGAGAAGGAGGGGGAGAGCAAAGCTGGTTTGGGTACCAGGACAGGAGGGAGGAATTTTTTAAAAGCTAATTCTGATGGCATCGTTTAAACCACCTCCAGTACCATTTTTTGTTGCAGTGGAGGAGCGGTTTGTCCTCTTAACTCCTCACCTTCTGTCTTTTCCTTTCATAATCCTAGATTATGTGTTGTCTGAGACTGGGACTCTCTCTCTCCTTTATTTGTAAAGCTGACGTGGCTATTCTCCCTGTTGTAGCCTGCCAACTACTGCTGGATTACAAACAGCGAGAAGCAGAAAGAATGGACAGTTATCGACTGTCTTATAGGGCCACTGGCAGACTTGCTTCCTGCCATTTGGGTAATGGAACTGCAATTTAAAAATCAAATATTATTTCCTGTAAGGAAGAATTTCTTTTCAGAATCCTTGGCACACAGTGGCCTAAATACTGCAGTCCTAATTCTGGCAAAGCTCCAAGAGACATCAAAGTTAGTTTTCCTTGATTCAGGTCTGCAGCATTGTGCTTTTAAGTACGAACGTGTCATATGTACGTGGCCTAATTCCCAGAAGTGCTGAGCCGACCCATAGTATGTTGCCAACAAAAGGAGTGGAGAGAACTAGACAGCTTGAAATATAGTAGTTAATGAAGTTATTCATGTTGCTTTCATAATTACATTTATAACTGCATCATCGTGATGCGATGTGTTGATTAGTATCCTGAGCAGTTCGTATAATTAAATGGAGCATAGGGAATTAGCAGACTTAGAGCAATACCGTGCTACTGTTTCTGGCACGTTTCTGTTCACATCTGGCTGATGGATTGGGAGGTGACCACAGTGTGAGAACTGATGAAGAGGCAATGGCTTCCTTCCTCTGCATGCTGGCACGATCCTGTGTCTGCGAAGGGCTGCCAAAAGGGTGCTTGATCTTCTTGGTGTGAAAGCACCCATACATCTGTTTCTTTTTGCTGTAGATGTCTGCAAAGTTTGTAACGAGTCAGTGCCACGTATTTGTAGTCAGCAGCAGGCTGCATCTGGAACACACTGTAACACTTGGTCTGTTGAAGTATTAAATGTGAGCGAATGTCCCGCATCGCTCAAAAGGGGGAACTCCTGCGTTGTCTCTGATCCAGACTTTAGCTGTCTGATCATAAGCAAATGGCTTACCTTCTCTTCTGCCACATGCCAAATTACAGCTGTCTTGGGAAATACTGGCAACTGATATTCATCAGTTCATGTAGCATGTGTAAAGTAGTTTGAATGTAGAGCTTAAATATTACAGTTGTTAGAAAGTATTGACCAATGTCTTTGGGCAACATGCATTTCCAATGAAGTTCTATGACAAAGACAGGCAACAGTCACATCAGTCTCTGCTCATTCAGCCAAAACACGGTTTCTGCTAGGGAAAAGGAGTGACAAGATTTTTTTAGGCTGAAGATTAGAGGAAGAGATCTGATTTTGGAGATGGTCTGGCATATACAAACAAGACAATCTCATGAGACCTTAAGACCATTGATTCGGTAGCCTGTCTTCACTGATAGCTGGTACCAGATGATTCAGAGGTGTAAGAACTCTGATCCAGTGGCATGTAGTTTAGCAAACAAAAAAAATGACATGATCCAAAGGCTTAGTTTCACTTTTGTAATGCTTTACATCTTGCCATATTATAAATAATCTCCTTTCAGCTGTGTCATAAGATATATGCCATCTACAAGAAGTTTGTAGGGTTTTGAAGAGAGTTCAAAGAATTGTGGCAAATCAATCAAATGTCCGGTCTGCATTTTATGTGAACACTTAAAAAATGGTTCACAAATTCTTACAGGTTCTGATAAAAACATATGTTTTAAGACACTTCATATATGCATGTTACATGTTTCCTGGCTGTATTCTTCTGAACCATATAGAAATATAAAGTGTTGACATGTCCCTGATGTAGGTTCTACTTTTTACACTCATGGATATTTGAACTCATATGGCTGTTTCAATTGTCTGATGTTTTTCTTCATGGTAAATTTGCATTCCTTTTCTGAAATATTCCTTCACAATCTCACTCATGAAATGTCTGCTATGTAATATTTATAACACAAGCGCAGACACTTGTGCTAGTCTGCTACCTTTATTGAGCTGACTTGACCCTCTCATTGCTAGGTGTCAGTGTAAAAGTACACTTATTATTACACTTTATTGCACCAACAAAGACAAAGGTAATAAATTAATATTTTAGACTGAATTGTCTTTACCTTTATAGGAAGATCCACTCTACAGGCTGTATACTTCACCTCAAAAAATGCATATATATATTAATCTGTGGTAATGGTACAGAATAAAATTTATTCTATGGTTTTGAGAAATTATAGTTTAATTAACTTGATCTACTGAATGCTTGAAGGTAGCTTGCATGAAATTTATATATAGAATATATGTAGAGAGAGTAAGATTCAGTTGCCATCACTAAAAGAATATTACTGCATTGGGTAAACGTGATCCACTAATTTCTTTGATTTCTTCTAGCATCGTTATTCTTAAAAAATTAAATCTGTTATTTTGAGGGAATCTTTCCTACTGTTTAGCAGATTAATGATCTTTATCTTTTATTACATTATCAGGTCTGCACACAATAGATAACATTTGTATAGATTCATGCACTAATATTGTACATCACTGGTGACTGACAGTACAACTCATCCACTTAATTTTTGCAGTCTGAATCACAGATATCTTACCTGACAGCATTCTAATTTATAAGTGCTCATTTCTCTTCTAAAGTCTTTTTTTCCCTCATACTGTTCTTTGCAAAAGAATACTAACAACACATCCCTGCCACTTACAGGATATGATCTCTGATATTTTTACCATTTATTTTTCCTGGACTACTTGTGATGGAGGCAGTTTTTCCTATTTAGCTGAGATAGCTTCACAGCAGATGGTATACAGCTAAGAAAAAAACACTATGCTAGTCTGAACTTCAGTAACAAGCGTGAGTGAAGGTTATTTTTGTTTGGCTGTTCTTTTGGGTGATTTATTTTGTGTTTTTTTTTCAAGAGGTGTGAAGTTGGATCAGAATTTTTTTAAAGAGCTTTAAAATAAATGATGTAAAGAATTGCTAGGCAAGTTCACTATAACTTTTTTTTTTTTTTGTAAAGAAGAAATGAAGTTTGGTGCTACATAAAGCACACAGTGCTCTGTATGCGTGTGTAGTTATATCAACTTAAACTGTTCGGAAGTTAGATACTGTTGAACTTGTATGAGAGACCTCCAGAGTGAAAACAAGTTTTGCAGAGAACACTCCCCCTGGCTTAAGACCTGTCTCCCTTCCTTCTGATGGCTAAAATGGTAGGTCTGTAGTATGGGAAAATGGGAAGTTTATTTCAAAGCTCCCCTGGCCTTCAGAAGATTCTCACTCTTTCAGTACTCCAGTAGTTGCTGAAGGTGAAGACAACAAGTCCCATCTAGGACTACAGTCCAACGGGGTGAGCTGTGCCTGTCTTCTCAGTCATACTGGCAATAAAACAATTGTGATAACTGGGTGTTTAGATAGAAATCAAATAGGCTGCACTCCCAGTAATCAAGTATTAGAAACTGTTAAGAAGATTCTTGGGCTGAATCAATTAAATTGGGTTTTGGCTTTTTAGTTCAACTTGGAATCATAAAAAAAAGTTAAAAATTGGTTTCTCTTACATTGCGTCATGATAACCACAAATAGGTTTCTGCTGTGGTACTGTCTCTGGATATCCAGATTTCCTCCACTCATACTTTTTTTTTTTAACACCCACTCATCATGCACTTCACTAAAATGTTGAATCTCTGCCTGTTTTTAAACCTTTTAGTTCCTTTGTTAATTTGTCTATTTGTACCTGAGGCTTCTGGAGTTACATCCCTCCTTTTGTCCTAAATCTGCTCCTTTTTTACTATGCAGTTACCTCAAGTCTTGATTCTGCTTTGTTGCAGTCTTCCAGCTTCAGTTTAGCTTCCATTTTTTCCTTCACTGTGTCATTATTTTGCATGTGTAAAAGTTGGCATGTATTCCAGATTTCATTGCTAGTAAGCTCTTAGATATCTTTCTCTTCTCTGATTTAAGTCATAAGATCAGTCAGCTTCTACACTTTAAGTCGCTTTTTTCTACATGACTGTTGCTCATGAGTGGTTCTTACTGAGCTTTTTCTTATGTCTTGCCTGCAAATCTGTTTTGTCGTTGTGGGTGCCCTCTTTTTCCCGATTCTTGTCTACTTGAAGTAAACATTGTATTTTATAGTAATAAACGAAGAAAGAAAAAAGGGAAAAAGATAGTCTTTATACTCTTTTCCTATTACCAGAGGTAAATGGAGCCCAATTTTAAATCTTAAGGCTTGTCCCATTCAGCCTGCAGTTTTATGCATAGTCTTAGCATCCACATAATTTCTACGTTTTTTGCATGCCTAGGAAACTCTTAAACATGCCACCTCTGTGATTTGCCCAGTGTCCAATATAGCTGAGAGCTATATTGCAAGGCTTTCTTCATGACTACCAGTGCAGAATTTGAATTTGAATCCTGTAACTGTAGGGATAATCTGTGGCTTTGCCATTAGCTTTTCTTTTTTATAGACAGCGAATCCTAAATGCCATGTGCCTCCCTAACTGTGTGATGCAAGAGTGTGATTTGCCATTTTGGTTCTAGTTTTAAATCCATTCAGCTTCTGACTCTTTGTAAACAGCTTCATGGAGGTAAAGACTGGGATTATGAGTCATAAAAATGCCATTTTATTTTCTGTATATATTGTGGTCAAGGAAGAACCAAAGTAATGTTTATAAAAGAACACCCTGGGAAAAGTCATATTGATTTTATCTAGCCTACCCCTGCTTTTTCATTTTTAATCTTAATACTTTCTCTGCTAGACATGAATTTTTCCTCTTTTAGTGTTTTCAGTAGCTTAAATTTACTCCTTTGGTCACATCAAAGATGGTTGCCACAACTGCTGTCTTAGGTTCGTGGACCTCCATGAAGATATTTGCTGTCATTCCGGTAGAGGGGAAGAATAGAAAAATCAATTTTACTTTGATGGCAAGTGGAAGAAATACATTTTTCTCCCGTATTTTACTTTTAGGATTTTTTTATTCAGCTTGCTTTTTTAGAGGTAGTGCTGCCTGACTTTTTTTGTGATTCTCTTTAGAACTTACTTCATGGTGGCAGTGCTTTTAATTTCTCTTCCTTGAGGTTTTGTTCATATTTTCTCAGAAAAGAGCTAAAAGCAATGATGGGTGTGTGCCATGGCAGTAAATGTTTGCTGAGGCACGGATATCAATCATATTTATTTCAGCAGCTTCATTAGAAATTTCATTTCGACTTCTACATGATTAAGCCATACACTTGATCATGATGATCCTGGATTTTCATGGCTCCATATTTTAAGATTATGTAAGACCGAAGCATCAAATGGAGTTAATCCATTCCCAACATGCAAGAGCCACCTCTTGTTTTCGTCTCCTGGTGTGTTGACAGAACATAAATTCGGGCAAAGTAAAGGAAGTTAGCACTTGTGTGGATACAGCACATGATCTTAGTCCATCAGTTTCTCCAGTGAGGGGCTGTGCCGCTGTTACCAGTGAGGCTTCAAGAGGACTTCTGTAGCTGGCATAACCAAATCCCATTTTCCTTTTTCCCCCCTATAACCTCCTTTCTCTACTTATGTGCAACATGTGAATGAAAGAAAGAGGAAGGGAGAAGAAAGATTTTTCTAAATGTTGACTACCAGGAAAGGAAACGGAGCATGTCATCTGTGTATTTTTGGGAAAAGGAATTTTACTGTATATGGTGTGTGTATGTATTTATATGATTATATAAGTAAAGGTAGGTGTTAGCAATAATCAATGTGCATGTACAAGACCATATTTTTTTTAACATAGGATAAGTCATGATTGAAACTGTCCTGTTGCTTTTTCTACAAATATAAAATTCTGGAATATGGAAAAGCTGACCTTTTTAGAATAAACTGATGGTATTCAAAGTTATTTTGATTTCTGACCACCATTTTCTAAATTGTGTTCTATAGGTTTCGGGGGTGCGTGTGTGTGTCTAAAGAAAGCATAAGCTGCTTCTAAGTTTTTCATTTGAGTCTGAAGCCCATTTTTTTGCACTAATGTGTGGATGAGTATTTCTCAATTACCTTTCTTGTGCAAAGGGAGTGGTACTCTAATGCACGGGGATTCCCCTTGTAGCAACTCTCCACTTTCAAGTTCCAGCTAGTGGATCCTCCAAAAAATGTGCAGGTAGCAATGTGTGTAAGAGAAAAGGCCAGGGTGTTCTGGTTTTAGCTGAGCGTGCTGTGTAAAATCACTGTTACCCCAGCATGCAGACATGTTCTGGTCCAGCAGCAGTTTGGGAATATTTAGTCATGAGGCTGAAGGTCGGGTCTCTAATTAGTGGAAAGACACTTTTGCATGAGACATGTCGTAACTTAAATGTGAGCTGTCAAGCATTTGGGGATGTTAGAAGATTCCGGCCCGCCAGCATGGTGTGACGTTACCCTGGAACATAAAACAAAAAACAGAGCTAACCAGCACAGCTCCTCAATCTATTGTTGATGTTGTTTTGCTGTTTATACAGAGCACCAGGTCTCTGGATAATGAGGGTGATGGAGAGATGATAGCTTGATTATCCCGCTGCTGTGCTTTTGCTGGGAACTGATGAATCCTTCACACTTTTTACTATCTCAGGCCAGTGTTGCTGGGGAGGATGAGAAAAAGTCGTAAAGATGACATGTTTGCTGTCCTGTTCCCTGATGGGGCTCCAATGTATTACCTGGATCTAATTATCTCATCTCCAGTTGACAGAGAGGCTTCCATGGCATGCTTTCCATCACTGGGAGCCTCCGCCAAGCTTCCAGTGGGCTGTCTAATAGCTTGATATATTTTTGGACCTCCTGCTCATTGGATGAACAAGCTGAAGTAAATCATGTGTTGACCTCAAAGCATTTATAAACTGTGGAACATTATATTCTCATCAGAGCCATAGGGGCAGTAAACTATAGTTTCTCTGCTGTGAAACATGGTTTTGGTTATGCACTGTTACTAGGGTTGTACTTAAACAATAATATATCATTTGTGGCACATGTCGCCTTCTTTATTGAAAGGCAAAACAAAGAGTTGAGGACAAAAATCATTACTACTTTAGCAATTTTTCACAAAATGCTTTTGTTTTGTACTTGACACACAGATGGGACATTGTACTGCAGTGCAAATGATGTATAGCAGCATGACAAATTTCATTTCCCTTATAAAACAAGAATCAGAATAGTGGATGAATTTGGGGAAATGGTGTTAACTTTTTTGTTAGTGTTAAAAATAAAATAAATAGGGGAATAAATACAAACTAAAGTAAAAAAAAGAGATTGACTCAGAGGGAAAAATTCCTCTGGGAAACTGTTTGAGCCCTTTAATTGTCTTGGCAGATATTGATTAAAGTGCTTAAATGAAAATATTGAAAACAATAAACTCACTTGTGTTAGAGCTTTTGTATCACTTTGATTGTGATAATCCATGACCGAGGAAGAAATTAACGCAAGGTGTTACACAGCAGCTGGACTAAGCAAACAATGGAAGATCAATTCTGAGGAAAGCAAACTGTGTTCTTGGCGCTGCTTTCAACCACAGACTCTTTGGTGCTTCAACTGTGTTACAGAAATACAAATTCTCAGCCTTCATGTTTCAGTTTAAGTCTATACCACTGTGGTATATTACTGTCTCTTACGTCACACTGTGAGAGATGTCCGGTTCTTGGGGAAGCATTTTGGAGTTGGTTTTGTTAGCGTGGCATAGCTTTGCCTTTTCCTTTTGTTGTGGATTTGAAGGAAACATGCCCAAAGTCTTTAATCTTTATCCAACCACCGAATTTTACATAACATTTCCCTGTTACTAATCTTTAATGAGAAAACAAGAATTGAATGACTAACATGAGAGAATCCCAACCCATGCACAAGCACAAGGAACCCATATTGTGAAGTGTTGTACACACATGAAACAGAGCATAAATGAACAAGAAAGTTTCCACTGTTTTCCCAAAACTTTGTGTGAAAGTGTTCCATCTCAGTCTTGTTTCATGCACAGCTGAAATTCAGTCTCATGGCCCTACAAAACATCAGATTTTATTTTATTTTTTTTGGTTTAAGCAGGGGCTGAGTTTTGCCATTTTCACAATAGCAAAAGCCAAGGAACTATTTAACTATTTGGCTTTGTTACTGCACAAATCCTCAGTCTGGACTGCTGTATCTAGATTTTAAACAATTAGAAGTTTGAAGTTGTTCACACCTACCAGTCTGGGGATGGTGCGTTAGAAAGATAAGGTCTGTCTGAAAAGCATGAGTCTGAACACGAGTTGGGCTTTGAAGTCCTCTTTCCTCTCTGCTACCAAAATTTTGAAATATTATGAAGTTCTGTGAAGCGGTTGAGGAAAAGATATCCATGCTAGATAAGAGGACAAACACTAGGAAATTGTTCTATGGGCAATGAACTTGTGAAGTCCGTGGTTAGACCCTGTGTGGACTTTCTGGTATCTAACAGTGCTGTTGCTGATGCTGCTGTCTTTACCTTAGACAAGGCACTTATTTGGTCTCCTTCTGCTATCCGCTTACCCCTTGCTGTGAAATTTATTTGAACTCATTATGTGTGGTCCTCTAATATACTCAAGTCTCTAGTCTTTCTGGAAAATTTGGTTGGAATTAGCCTGCAGTATCCAAAGTTTTAGAAACTCAAACACACGCACACAGAGGAAGAATTGTATATGCGTGATTTCCCCAGTCTAAAAGAATGTATTGTGTTTGTACAACTAGAGCCAGGGGCTGCAGAGAGGTATGTTGTGATAACTAAGAAGCAATTTGTGAAGAAATATTAATTACATAAACCTTAGGTACCATTAGTGTCTTGCTCCATCTTTTCCCCAATGTTGCTGTGTTATAAACTATGGGCACAAATCTGCAGTAAAATGATGGTGCTTGCTTCCCCTGCAAGTTCACATCGCAAATCCAGTATGATGCCATTTAGTTTGGCTACAAGCTTAGATATGAACTGTAACCGTTTGCAGTATTTTTATTGTTTTGTGGTTAAGGGTATTTCCTTCATTTATCTCATCCTGTCTGTCTCTACTGATGTCATACAGAGCTTGTATCTTATCCTCAGCTGGTGTAAGTTGACACAGCTTTGCTGACACCAACAAAGCTATAGTTATTTACATAAACTAAGGATATGACCACGTACATGGGATCAGGGTGACTCTCGGAAATGACAACCTACTTGCAGGGAAATATCCGGGCCAGAGGACTTGTCTTGAAGTTAATAATTTCTGCTTTGCTCTGTAGCCCTGATAATATAATATTTTACTCCAAATGGTTTTCTTTTAAGTATATTGGATAAAGCTGCTGAATTCATATTTACCAAGGTCTATTGAGATATTTTACCCTAGTCTCCTTGTTGGCCAGCATGCTGTCCCCAGGTTCTCCCAGGGCCGCCAGGCGTACGCTGCCCCTGCTGCCTGGCCTTGTACTATATTCAGTCCCTGAAAGTCTGGAGAGCTGTAAGATATATGAAAGAGGAACTCAGGGTTCATCACACATCTGTGACTTAGCTTAGTCTGGGCAGACTGTATTTGCAACCCAGATCTTATCTGGATCTGATATTTAAATAGGCCTTGTGTAGGATATAAGTTTAGAAATCCTTCCTTACATACTAGGCAATAATAGCTTCAATATAGATGATTGGGTTGTAGGAAACATGATTTTTCAGCATTTGTCTAACTTAACAACGCTTAACCTTTTTGTCAAAACCAGCTTCCTGGAGGTCTTCTGCGTCTATCTGTAGCACCTTCCCCTCTAGCAAGATGAAAGACATCTAACAAAAAAGTCTCATTGCTGTTCTCTTTGCTGTTGCAGGTAAAAGCTGTGAAAATATTGTACCATTAGGACATCTTAAAAATCTAGAGAAACTCCTCGGATATCGCTGCTTCTGTTTTCTGCTAGCTTTCTGTGGGTAGCAGCTTTTGTTCTTGCTATGCAAACATTTAAACTAATTGAGATCAATCTTTTCATGGACTGGGCTACAGGATTTGTCCCCAAAACTGCCATTATCTCCTTGGTTTTAAAATTTTACTTACTTAGATATTTATTTTTTTTTAAATTGTATTTTAGTATTCATAACTCTGACTACTGCATTGAAGTATCTTGTTCATGTGCTGTGTGTTTCTGGTTTTTTGGTGGTGCTCATCTGTTCCTGTCAGGGAACTTCAGATAACAGAAACCTCAGACAAAGAAAAATTAGATTTCCTATAATTGTATGGTTGACAGCAGTTGGAGTGGTTGTAATCACATACATTAGCTGCTAAAATGCCTATCGGGGGTTTCAATTAGGAGAATTCTGACAATAGCGTTGAGAAGGTGAGATCCCAAGGAGCCCAAAGGATAGAGAAGAAGCTAGTAGTAATTATATTTTAGACCTGGAGAAAAAGAAGGTGTCAGGCAAACAAATATGCTTCACAGAAGCTATATCTGCTTTCTGCAGGAAGATGGAACAAGTCGAGACCAAGCCCTGTGATAGCCATAAGCTGCCAGCTGTGGCAAAAACCATATGAATTACAACTTGCTATGGCTCGTTGTATGTTGATGCATGGATAATAATTTAATGAGAACTAGTCTTCATTTGTTTTCCTTGTGATATACGGCTGCAAGTCTAAGCCAGGCTTGACTGCATAGGACATGCTAACATCCAACCATGCTCTAGGAACGACTACAGAACGGTGAACCCTGAGCCGGCCCAGCTTCCAAAAGAGCAGCATGTCAAGAATGAGATATACCTTTCCCTTCAATGGCATGAAAATGTGACTGAAAATTTCATTCTCTGGGCATCTGTGCCATGCCCTCCCCCTCTCCCTTATCGATCGGTCACAAGGCATGTTTATTTGTGTGACAGTGAAGCAATCTGAAAGCAGACAACTTGGAAACATGCTTAACACATCAAATCTCCTGAAAGTCTTTCAGAGTTGCTTCACCCATCTCTATTGATTCTTGTGTAATACTTGGAGCCACAGTTTGAAGGCCACATTGTAAAATGCTACAGAAAGGAGGTTTGAGAGAGCTGTTTAGATTTTACATGTGCTGGCTACCTTGGGCACACTCAAAGTGGACGTTAAGCGAGTTGTCTGTAGCAGTGAATCCTTAATACGGCACTGTCATTGTTTTCACAGAACCTAAGGTGTGAGTGATACAGACGTTGCCGAGTTTACATGCTGACCCTTCTGAATTTTTGTCTGTCTGCCCTATGGTGCTATGGCTGCAGTCCCACTAGGGAAGGGGCTTGAGGAAGGCACCTAGAGTTACTGTGCTGGAGAGGTTTGAAGGCCGGCACTCTGTGGGAATAGGATGGGGAGGGAGGATCCAGAGGGACAGTGGAAAGGCAGCTTATCTAAGTCTTCAAGGTGGTCTCCTTTCTGGACAGAGGCTGCTGGTGTCTGGCACTGGGCTGGTCTTCCCAAAGACCACACACACTGTTGTGCGTGCACTGCCTGCTTGGGTTTTACCTTAAAGAGAAAGAAACACCACAATGGGAAATTACAAATGTCCTTACACAAGCATGCAAGGGAGGCCTCTAAGCCCGATTCTAGCATGTTTTGTGCCTCCACTCCACAACAGGCCTGGTGGTTAGATCTTTATGTGAGCTTCTACCATCTGCCCCACTTAACCTTGCAGCCCTTGTGGGCTTTTTGTGTAATGTATGGCCCTTTCAGCCTTTTTCTGAATCGCTGTCTCTACCCCAATATTTGTTTCACACCATTTTCCTGCTGCTGCTTGAGATTTTCCTTTGAAAATGAGATGATGTGTTACGGAAAGCAGTGTGAGAGTGAGAAGAAAACTTAGTTTCTTGGCTGCTGGGTTTTTTTTGGGGTGGGTTTGGTTTTTTTTGAAGTCAAGTAACAATTACTTTCCATTAATAAGCTCTACCAGGCAGTGATTTCTCAAACCAATTACCTAATATGATAGCCCAATACTAATACGTAGCCAACAGTTATTTATTGTATGTTTATTGGGAAAGTATCTTGTATACTATTTCACCAAAACGCTTCCATCCTCCCACGTCAGCCATCTGTGACATCCTGATCTGGTGTGCAATGACGAAAATCAGGTATGAGTTACTACCATTGTGCAATGAAATATGTTTTAACTAGAGAAATAATTTGAAAGTCAGGTGAAGTAAGATTTGGATTTTACAGGTCAAAAGGATTTTGAATGTCTTTTTATTATTCTGTGGGCAGTATTGCAAATGCTTTTGATGGGAGATGCAAATAATATGTAAAGTTGGGGTTGTGCTTCCTGGTTTTCCAACAAAAGCAATGGGTACACTTAGCAATTCAGTAATTTAACCTCTGGATTACTTCACCTGTGTTTGCTCATTGCTTTATGAATGCAGATGTTGTTAAAGATATGGTGCTAAGAAAAGAACCCTTTGTCACTACCTGCTATACACAGTACAATTTAAATGACATAGCGGGAAAAGAATATCAAGTTTCACTATAGAAAGGTTGGGACAGTGCCACCCCTTCTCAGGTGGGAGAATCAGATCGTGGTCATCTTAAATTCAGTAGCAGTTTTACTGAGTTAAGTCATTCCAGGATTGGGCCTGAAGTGACCTGTTCCTTCAGTTCCTTTGAAGTTTGTAACAATGAACAGTCTGCCCAACATTGTGCTATTACGAGAGCTTATTCCAAAAATTAAAGCATAATGAAACATACCCTCTCATCTTCCACCTGAAGCTCAGGTAAAATTAATTTGGATTTTAAGCCAAAGTAACCAGACAATGTTTCACAATCTCATAAAAATCATCATGCATTAACATCTTTTTTTACCGCTATTAAGTTTTATCTCACATGTAAGTTCTCTCCCCACTCCTTGACTTTCATTTGCAATGTCTGTTTAGGCTACCAGCATTTGGGGCAATTTATGTCTTCCGTATACGTAAAAGGCGTAACTTGACCTACAGGCACACAGTACATACAAGGGTATCTATAAATACCTGCTGAGGTGATGTCTCTGGTCGGGATTAGGGTTCATTTACAGTAAACTAAAAATAGCCAGCGTCTGCCCTATGGAGTGAGTATTAAAGGGTTTTGATGAAGCCAGCAAGGGAGGGAAGGGGAGAAGATTCAGAGAACGAGGGAGGAGTAGCAGGGAGAGTGTCAGCACGTGCCAGGAAGCGAAGCAGTTGCTCTAGTGCAGCCGCGTGGATGGGTGGGAGCGAACGGCCATGTGTGCCCACACCTCATGTGTCAGCCCTCCGGGTAGACAGCAGGAGTATTCTGGTCAATCTTAACGGCCCAGTCACAGTCCATCAAGTTAGCTGTAAAAACTTCTGTTCCAATTAAATATAAGCTCATTGTATTTTCACACAACAGTTAATAAAATAAAACTCATTAGGAATATAGCATTTAGACGAGAGCAAGTGATATTTTTTTTTAAATGTCACACTGAAAACCACATTTCCTTTAATCAGCATCTGCTCTGTGTTAGACTGCCTATAAAATCCGGTGCACTGTTGACAATAGGGGAAGATGAAAACAAACAAACAGGAAAACTACAAAAGACATGGTATTAACATCAAAGTGCAATAATCCTTCTCTTTCCTTGGCATTTGAAAAATGTCTTTATTTTTGACCCTAAACAATTTAACTTTCTTTCCACCAATTTTGAATTTGGACAACAGGGATGGAGGGGTGATGCAGAGAAAGTAGGGCATTGCATGTGAATTGAAACATGAGATTAGGAGACAAAAAAAAAAAAAAAAAGAAGAGGATAATAAACCATTTTGAATAAATTAAAGAGTTTTTTGAAAGCAAATTGGCTCCATCTTTTTAGAACACTGATTGTACAGAACAGGGACAGAATTAGTGACAACTGCATGTAGTTTGTGCTTGCACAAATAATATCAGCGTTTCTGCAGGAACTTAAGTATTCATTATCACAAAATGCATGAGAAAATTATGAGAGTACACTGTGAAAAAAGGGAAGAATAGGCTCTGTGTGTTTTTTCTTCTTATCTAAATATATAACTATAGCTTATTATTTGGTAAATATTAACCGTGGGATAAAACTTGTGTAGGTGACTGAGTGTTACAATGGGCTAAATGCAAATGATCATGAGTCTATTGTATTTAAGCAGTAAACTGCTAAATACCTGGGGTGAAAGAAGGGAGGGGACTTCCTTAATCATTAAACTAGTCCTTGAATATGGAGGATAATCACATCATCTCTAATCCCATTCATAAACACATCACGCTCCAGAGTTAAAATCAATGTAGTTTTGTCCCCCCCCTATTCCTGTTAGGAAATATTTCATTGCTCTGATGGTTAGAAATCTTCTTGTAATTTCCAGTATAATTGTGGCTGCTTTATACCTATTTGTTTTGTGTCAGCGCTGTCCTTCAATGTGAATAGCTTTTTTCCTCCCTGCTGCTTACCCCCTGATACATTTATAGACAGCAATCATGGCACCTCTTAGCCTTTGTTCTGCTCTGTTAAACATGCAGTGCTCTCTGGTCTCCTCTAATAAAATAGGTGCTCCTTGCCTTCAATTGTTTCTCTTCAGTACCTACTCTTTAAACTGATCGATCTTGAACATATTTGACCAAAATGGGGCTTCCTGGTCCGTTTGAGTCCCCTTGCACGCATGCTGTAGATTATTTTTTTTTCTGCTTCTGGAAATACTGAACCTGATACAGCCTGGGATAAAACTTACTGTTTTCGTGGGCTCAGTGGTGAATAGTAGTCATCCTGAAACTGGCTGCTGCGACTGTTTCTTTCTTCCCCTTCATGTCCTCCACCTAATGATCCCATAGTTTATTGGAAGAATCGTTGTCAGTATTTCCTAAAGGATAGCAAACACATTTTTTCTGATGTAAGTTCTAAGTAGCAGGCCAGGCCTAGTGTCCAGGACCCTATCTCAGGATGAGATGATTTGTCCTCTGGAGATGTCCATTGCAGTGCTTTCTCTGTTGGCTGAGGTACTAAACTTTTAGATGTCCATCAGTAAGGCGTGACAAATGCTGTGAAGGTGCACACCACTGCCATTTGAACTGGTATCCCATTTATGCTGGTCATCAGTATCAAATAGTCTTCTTTTGTGTCACCACCTCTTCTGTGGGGTGACCACCACTGCCTCCTGACTGTGCTATCAGCAGATTCATTAATTTTTTCCTAATTGCTGATCACTAGAGTTATTCCAATTGCTGAAGGCCCTGCATGAAATACAGGTCCTGTATAATTAGACAGACAATTTCAACCCTGAACTAAAGTCTATGGACTTGAGAAAAAGCTCCCAGTGGCAAAAGGCACCAGTTTTCGTTTTCCAGGCAGCACCACAAAATAGTAGACTCAACCAAAAAGAGGCTTTCTATTGTTTGTTTTTGATTGTGATGATATGCCTGTTAGTGTTTTAACAAGAAATTCCCACAAAAAGCTCATAGGTGAAAAGCCTTTTTGAGAGCAAGGATTAAGTACTAGTGCAGCTATCTATTTGTTTTCTATTTTAATCCCCAATGGACTATATCAGACTTTTCAGATTATGCCTATGGGAATAACAGAGGCTACATGACTTGGCAAACAAATCTATGTATATTACGTACATCCGTTGGAAATGTTTAGGCCAGTTTTCCCTAAAGTAAATGTTGTCTGTTGATACTAGAATGTTCAAATTGTATAATGGTAAGTAGGACATAAGAACAAAATCTTTCAAGAAGGCTGTAGGAGGAAAAAATTCTTTAACTCCCCACTATTTGATTCTATTGTATTTATTACAAACTGTTAAAATGCCGTTCCTAAGGGATAAGTCATTGCTAGCCAGTACGTATTTACAATAGATAGAAATCAGGTAGCAGAGGATGTCGCTGCTTTTCTCATGACCACTTGTGGCAGTGTGTACCAGTGTACCACTAAAACTGCTGCCTGGGTGGTAACACTTTGACTAGTCATTTTATTTTAATTACTGTAAGAAACATAGAAAAGTGCTTGAGAGCTCTTAAGAGCAGTCTCAGAAGCAGTTGCAAATGCTGTATGAACGCTTGCCTGCGTCGTTCACACATCCCTGTGTGTACGAGGAGTACGAATGCTTGCACATCTACACATACCGCTCGTCTTGGTGTGCCTGGTGACACGCTCAAGTGGGCATAGCAATACCAGAGCGCTCCCTGAGTGTTCTCTGTACAAACAGAAAATCTGACCTGAAAAAGGGTGTTGCTCTGAGTGGGGTTTGTGCTGGACGCCCTCCAGAAGTCCCTTCCAACCTGAATTCTATACCTCTGCTTACTGCTGGATTTCTTTTACCTTCCTCTGAAGCACCTTGATGCTGTTTACTAAAGCAGAATATTGGACTAAATAGGTTTGAAATATCATCCATCCTGGCAAGTCCTGTATTTCCATGCGCAAACAGGATTTATTAGAAACTCAATACATATTGAATGTAGGTCTTTAGGGATCTCTTTTTTACTTTGGACAGGTAAATATTGAATTGTCATGAGAGGTATCTGACTTCATTTTGGAACGTAAACCAGAGAAGGTCAATAGAACAAAGAGAAGAAATCAACACCAATGGTAAATGGTAACACATGTTACTGACTTTGCATGCGATGCATGTTTTGCATAGTTACATAAAGCAAACTTTGTAGTATCACAAGCCTCAAAGAGGTGAACAGAAGTTGGGAGGGTGCTTTTGTAATCTTGTCAGACTTGTTTGTGAGTTCTTTTTCCTGTCATCTATTTCAGTTATTTTTCTTTTCTTTTCTTTTTAGAGAAAGTTTGCTAGTTTGGTCTCCTTGTTTCTCAGTTACACTCCAGATAAAATCCTGACTGTTGCAGCTTTTATTGCCAATGTAAAAGATCATTGGGAAGCAGATGCACTTTGCAGGATTTCCCACAAGCAACTCCTATACAAGTACCAGGAGGAACGGGACTGTAAGGGGTATCAAAGAGTACAGCTGCCCCACATCCCAGCTGGAGCCAAACTTTTTTTTTCAGTGAATACTTCCATTTTATTTTAAGATCATGCATGCTGCAATTGCTGAAGATTTCAAGTTTTTATTGCATCTAAAGTAGATAAAAAGAATATGGACATTTTTGAATACAGTGAGAAATGTTCTTTCTACAAGTCTGTAAGTCAGCAGAAATTGGTATAAGAAGGATTCCAACACACACTTTTATTTCAGACCATGAGATTTGCAAGCAAGTTTATACAATTAGTACCATCCCATGCAATATGTAAGATTACTTTTTGAGGTAGAAACTAATGGTACTATTGCTGACAAGATAAATAACACTCCGTATGAAACTGTACATACCAGTTGCCCTGCAGTCTTTGTTTTTTTTAGGTAAACCTTTTTTTTTTTTTCTTTAAATGAACACTGCTTATTTAAAAATGTAGACAAGAAAGAAATTCTTGTTTTTACTGATTAAAATGTGTAGACTGTCTTTTTAGCCTCCCTGACAGTGTCATTCTTTGCGCTCTCATCACAGCACAAAGAAACACTGTTATTTACCCTGGGAAACAGGTGACTGAACTTATAAAAATCACTACAGGACAAGATGTATTGAGGCCTGGCACAGAATGACAAATTCTGGCGGGGTTTGCCAAGAAGAGACATATTGATTTTTAAATGATTAATAAGGAGAATATAATTGTATTTCATTAAGATGGATGGGATTTCATTTAGTCTGTCTTCTCCTTTTCCACTTCAGATGCGAAAGGAAATCAAGTCATCATCAATGGCACCTTGTGTTAGCCTGCCATGGAAACGAGATCATTGATTGAGTAAAAGAAGTTTCTGAGAGGCTCGCTTAGTCTTTAATGGAGTTGCTAGCATAGATAACGTCGCAAAGATAACAGCACTAAGTTTCTCTCACTGTTTTGAGAACAACCAGGACTAGGAAGGTGTTGATAACATCTTTGTTCTGGACTTTGATACTTTTCAAGTTGCATATTATCCCAAGTAAATTGAGTAGGGCATAAAAATACACAGGATTTCTCATTTGTTTTTAGAAAGTCACTTGAAGCCATTCCCCTGTCTAAGCCTGAGGGACTGATACACTGAAAAAGAGAGGACTTCAAAATCCTATAATCCAGATGTGTTCTTGATATCCTTGTCAAGAAAATCAGTGTGTTCTCAATCATAACTATGTAATTAACTTATTTTGTGGATTCTGTGATTTCTATGGATTTTAGGATTGTGGTTAAATTAAACCTGTACTTCCACTGTCTCCTGAAATTGAGAGGTTTGTGAAGGAAGATGTGCTATTTTAGATCATCTTTTCAAGCAACAGATTAACAAATAGAAGATGAGGGACTTTCCTCTCTTGTTTTCCATCACGTGTACCCAGGATGCTAACTTACATTACTTCTGAGTGGCTGTTGCTTTTACTTTTCTGGTATACATCCAGCTGCTTTCCGGAAGTTTGTACTCGAGTTGTAGGGATTATTCAACTGCTCACATGGCAGTGCCTAAACTGCTTGAGTATGGCATGTTAAGTAAACTGATTTTCTTACGTTGCCAGTCTCTATTTCCCAGCATTTCAATAGCTGTTGTGTCATTAATTGCATTGTTCCTGCAGTTGGGGAGTTTTCAGTCAGAGCCTCCAGATAAAATATTGAAAAGATTTTAGCAATTGGTGAGCCTAAATGAGAGATGTTTTGTATTAATTAGCAAAAGATGAAATAATATATTAGTTAAGGAATTAATAGGGAATGGAAGGAAGATAGAATGGAAGATTAAGAACACTTAAAGATGATAATCACATTCATACAAGGAATGCATGTTCCTACTAAGTTAACAAGTATATTACAGTGCAATGCCAAATCTTCATATTATTTTGGATTCAGTTAAAGAAATGAAAGATGTCACTCTACTTTTGCAGACCAAGGAAGCTGGGATTTTCAGTTAAACCAACAGGATGATGGACAGAGAAGGAGGGATACAGCCATGTATGACTAATTAAAAACAGATAAAAGAAAAAATAGCTTTGGATTGAAAAGGTAGAGAACAGTTTTTCAGGTATCATAGACTGAGGTATCACTCAGGTATCATATAATCATATTATCTCAGAGTGACTACTCATGCATTCAGGCATTGTAAACCACAATTTAAAACTACAGGTGAAAACATGCAGCATGATATCAAGCCCATTTTTCAGGGAAGAAAACTGAGATAATAAGGTGGGGTGAATTATGTTCTGAGGCAGGTCAAGAAGGACCATGAGTTTATTCCTTGAGCTAGACATTCGTTTACTGTAAGACTTTGAACAAGTCACTTAGGAGTCATGCTAGAATAGAGGTGTTGGTATTTATTTACATGCTTCCTGTGAGAATTAAACAAGTTTGTTTGTACAGTTTCCTGTAAGACTCAGTTACTCTATCCTCCCTGCAATGTGGAGACACAAGAGTATGCATATATGCATAGTTGATGAGAATGAGGGGAACTTCTGTTATGTATATGCTAGGTTTCTTGCTTCCATGGAGGCTGAGAACAAGATATTCTCAGGATACGCAAATATGGGGGAATGGGAGGAACCTGGGGTGTAAAATGCAGACCACAAACTTTTTCTATATCTATGGAGATAGTGGTTTTGAAAGACAGTGAGAAAATTGTATTAATTAAGCCCTCAGCCTCTACTGGGGGAGACTGCATAACAGTCTCATCCTCCCAGTTGAAATATTTGCTGTCCTTGAAGCCACCATTTCAAGGCTAGGCAAAGTTACTTTATGCCTCCCAGCTTGTGATGAACTCAGCTTCCTCCAGATTGCTTGGTGGAGCTGCCAGCCCAGGCCTGTACAACTGAAACTATCATCTTCGATATGTTCAGCTGCAAAATGACTCCTGTTGCATTTTGTAACACAAATGATTTCAGCCTCACACCCGTGGACCGTCCATCTACCTGTGTTAAGTACCCAGGAGATGACTTCGCTGGTATAGAATGTGGTATGATTCTCTGATGGGGCATTAGCTAACTGATGCTCTGCTGGATAAGAGGTGATATGTACATTTAAAACTTTATTACAAAATATCCTAATTCACTAAGACATGACTTATCGTGACAGGTTTCTAATGAAACATCAGAAAGGGAACGAATCATGGAAACTAGAGAAAGGAATGATAATGTGGTTTTGATCCTGGGGTTGGACTCTGGTGACTATGGCAAATAAGAAATTTTCTAACAAAAATATCTTGCAAAAGAAAAATGTGGGTTAACAAAACCCTTAAATTTAGGATAATAAATACACTGGTTTGTATGGAAGTGTCTCATTTTAAGCAGAAATTCACTTTAAAAAGACACACATTCATTCTAAAATAATGCATAAACTGTCTATTAAATGCAGTCTAGGATGTTATGAGGTTTGTATCTGTTTACTGAATCAAGCAGAAAAGGTTCTGGAACCTCGATCTCCTGTCTTCCAGGTCAGTAGCTATTCTGGGGCAGTGAAGGTGGTATCTCACTTGTCTTGAATGAATTTTTGTTAGACTTGAAAAACTTGAGAAGTTCTGTTCCAAAAATGGATGGAATAATTTTTAAGACTCAAAAAAAATTTATGGAATGAGAAAAACATCTAAGACCTTGCTTTGCTAAGGATATAATCCCTGGTTTTGCCCAAGATTCTTTGTGATGGTCAGCAAGTCATCTCTCACTGTATTCTTTTTCTAAGAAAGATCTAGTACTATTCTCTTACCTCATGTATGGACACTATTCCTATTAAAAATTCTAACTGTATGTTGAATCCAGACCAGTGTTAGAAGTAATCATCACCTAATTTTTTTGTTTGATTGATTGTTTAGTTAAAGCCTTTATTCTTGGTTTCCCCCTTTTTCCTTTCTTTCTTTATGAAGTCTATGAATATACATTCTGGTCTTCTCTGTTTTGTTTAGAGATGCCTTGGCAGTGTCTGAGATGATTTCTCATGGGCTCTAACATCAAAACTGAAGGGACGAAGAAATTAGATATTTAACAAAGGCTTCATTTGTTCTGTAAAGTTAATTAGTCACTCTTGACCGTCAGATTAGATTAAAATTAAATATGGGTCAATTAACACTTGTTACTTTTGTTAGCTTCATTTCTGACCAGTCACGCTGAAATTATCACTGAAAGTCACAAGTTTATTTAAGTATAAATTAAGATGCAGAATTTGCTTTCTCATTTTTAGTAAAATCATATTTTTTTCAATGCTTAAATCTGTTAATCCTTCTTTTACTTTGGTAGGGTAACACATCTAAATAGGAGGCAGAAAAGTTGTAAGTATCATGGAAGAATCACACCTTTCTTTTATCTCATAGTGTGTATTAATAGATTTGTTTTCCAAGCATTTCTTAACCTTAATGTTTAATACACTACCCTGACCACACTTTATTGTCTGCATAAATCACATACATTAGCATTTAGTACTGTATCATTACAATTATCGAATTTTGAAACTAAATCTTGCACTTGGTTATTAACCTTGAGTCATGTGCTGTATCTTAACAAAAATATCATATCCTTGGTTTTTCCTTGTAACCAACAAGTTATATCCTTACCTTCTTTCTGGGTGACCGGATGCCTTCTATTTATCAGCCCACTCACAGTACAGTGCCTTTACACCAAGCAAACTTCTCAGGTCTAAGGTTTTCCTTCCTCGTATTTCTGCCGAGCTAAAAGTCAGGATAAGGTCTCATTTCACTTTATTAGGAAAACACAGTGCAATATCTAACATTTGCCAACTTGATTATCACTTTGTCTCTTTTCACCTTCAGAGCTTGTGGGATGTTAACATTATTGCACCGGTTATCATGGAGCCTGCTAATTAGGGCATGCTTTCAACTTGTGAATGTAACGTACAAACAAACAGAAGACAAACCAAAGAAACCCACTGTTTCAGGTTAGAAATTATTTTCAATGTTTATATTACATTTTTCCTTTGAATGGTGCTCTGGTTTCCCCACCATTTTTTCCATCCTCCCTTTCAGTCCATAATTTATTTTTATTGGTTACAGTAAGACTGCAGGCTTTTCTACAGCTGAGCACAGCTGCTAATGTTTTGCTATTGATTCCACATGTTAGCTCAAAAGTGTATAATAATCTGTTTTAATCGTTGCCTTTGGCTTTTCCTCTTCCCACTCTGAGAAGTGCCCTCTGCCTCTGGCCTGGCATGGCCATAACCAGAAACTGATCCTAATTACATCAAACCACTCTCTGCCAAAATGCCCAAATATCCGTAACGTGTTTGAATAACAACTGTTGGGAGACATAACTCCATCCAGCTCCCTGGAAAATGCTTCAAATTATCAACTGTAGATGTGCTGACAGGAAGAAAATCTTGTGGGCATGGTAGGAGGCTAAGCTACCTCTGGCCCGAAAGGGAATACCTCAGCAGTACAAATGTAATGCTATTTAAGTCCCCCCCCCCTTCAAATCCCTGCAGCTCTGAGGAAGCTCCAAATTATAACAGGACTCCTCAGGGAACGGCACATAATCAGCCCTGCTGAAAACATGTTGAATAGTGCTAAATAAATCCCAGGTCTAATTATGTTGCTGAGACTGCATGGGGACTACACATCTGGAAGTCCCCCCCAAAAGTCCTGTGGTAGTTGCAGCGAAGCACAGTCAGCTACTCCGGCGTCCGTGGTAGCTCAGCAGCCATCTCCAGGAAGGAGCTGTGCGAGTCCCCTCGCAGTGCAGGAGTAGCCCACATTAACAGATTAAATAAGCAGTGATTTAAACTCCTCTCTTTTGGTCTAGGGCACATCTGCCCAGGCTGGCAGGACAACCTGAGCTGTGGCATTGGGTGGGAAGGGCTCACCCACTGCTGCCGGGGGACAGAGGCTTCAGCCGCTCCCCCAAACAAAGCCCATCCTTTCCCAAGCACTCGGTATACAGAAATGATAGAAGCAACTTGGGGTTTTGTCTGCAAATATAGCTTGTGGAGTTTTGTTGAAGTAAGTGAGAGCTTTGCCACTTGCTTCTCTGGGGCGTAGTTTTGACCGCAGTGTCTCGTGGCACCAGCAAGCATTGGGAGAACTTGCACAAAATGCTCGGCCCCCTGCACAATCTGTTTTACAGAAAATTACTGTTTTACCTGAGGAGGTGTAGTTCCTTATCCTGACATGAGTGGCACCTTTCTGAGAAGCCCTGCCGCTGCTGTCGTGAGTTTTGGGTGCAAACACGTACTGTTTGGAACAGACCTCACTATTGGGAGCTGACTCGGACTATATGGCAGGTCTGAAAATAAAGCCTCTTGTTTAGGCTCCTGAATTTTCTTTTGCTTGTGTGGCTTTCATCAGTGATCCTGAAGAAAAATATCAACGGACCTATATCACCAATATCTAGAAAAAGCTATTTAAAACAATTTGCATTCCTCTTTATTTTGTTATGTTCTGCTTCTGGTGTTTCATTAGTTGGCTGTCAAAATAGAAGATGACATACTAATTACTTTTATAATTGTTATACCAGTATACTGCTGATAGTCAATATTACTGTGGTCTGCAGTCAGATTTTTGTATTGTTGCATATTACCATGCATCAGTGATTCTTGATGATATATGAAATGAATATTACTGGTTTTTTTCAACTTCCTAAGGAGGCCTGGAAGCACCCGGAGAATGTAAGTGCTAATTATGCAGACCATGGAGAAAAATTTTTTCCTCTGCTGAAATATATCCATTAGGAGACAGTAGAAACCAGAAAATTTTGGACGGTCAATAGAGCTCTGTTTAGTGTTCAGAAGAGCTCATGGAGAGTATTATGTATTGCTAAAACTTATGGGAGAAAAGACATTTAAATTTCTCTGTTCCGTGGGATACATATAGCTATTCTTTGATAAAATGCTCCTTTAATGTTGTGCATAAGAAATCGGGTCTTTCCTTTGAAGTCAGAAGGAAAAAGTGAGGAATTAAATTTCCTGTTCTCTGATTCCCTCCAAATTTAGATAATTTATCTTAGAACTTTATTAAAAAGAGGATTTTAGTTTCTCAGGTTTTCTTTTTCCATGTGCATCTTTTTTGTGGCTCATTGAATCTAAATATATTCCTGTTCCCTTCCTCTAGTCTGTAATTCTACCCTCAGTATTAAGACTGATTTAACTTTTGTTTCAAAACATCAGACCTTAGCAAGACTATATAGGTAAATTTCTATGAAAATAATGACCTGTATGTGTTCCCTAGTTCTGCTCTCACCACTTTAAGTAATGTTATACTGGTATGCATTTGATAACAGAGGGATGTAAATTCTGTTTGTCAAACTGTGCTCAGAAAAGACCCTAATATGATCAATGCCGTTCTTCGTTGATTCTGTCTAATTGCATATTCCATAACATTGGTCCAAACCACAAGCCTCACAGATCACTAAAAGCTGCTTGATTTGTATTCTGTATTCTCCAAAAAAATTGCTCTGCATAAAATGCATCTTTTCTTTCATCTGGGGAGTGCTAATACCATGTCATGATCTTCTCCTCCTTGCAGCAGTTCCTGGGCAACAAGGGGAAAAAGCAAGCTGGACATTTTGAGTCTCGCCTCTCCTGAACCTCACTCTGGTCCAGTGACACCTGCAGCACCTTTGCTGCTCATATTTTCTGCAGTTCTGTTTGAATGGTGTGCTTGACTGAGCAACGAAACTGCTGAGTCTTTCTCAGAAATGAAGTTTCCGGGTGGAAACCTCTGAGGCCTTCACAGTTTCTCTCGTGGCTGGTTTTGCTGATGAAAGCCATGGTGTTATGGCTGTGGTACAGTAGCACACCAAGGCCCCCGCCAAGTTCAAAATTGCTCTGTGGCAGTCACTGCTCAAATACCCAGTAAGAAAGAGGGTAGCTTAGGCAAAATTAGGTGTGCTCAGTAACATTCAAATCTTTCGCAGCACTGCTGACCAGCAAGAATTACAGTACAAGTTATTGCAATGCTCTTAAACCTTTCAAACAAGGGATGGGTAGCGCCTGGGGGCTGTAACTGTGGGTCTGTCTTTCTTTCCCCCCGCTGATGCCCTGTATCGCAGCCAAACTGAACCAAGGGAAAGCCATGGGACTGCCCTTGCAGGTCGTGACCTCAGAGACTCACATGGAGACACCAAGACTCTCCTCCTCCTTCGGCTTCCCAGGACATGGGTTCCTTACCCACCCAGGCTTCTTGCAGAACCAACATGCTGGGCATCATGTGCTGTCCCTGTCCTGGCATTTCAAAGGAGTTAGGGGAAGGTAACAAGGTTATGAGAGGTATGGAGCAACTTCTGCCCAAGGAGTTCCAAAGTAAGCCAGGGCACTTCAGCCCAGGACGGAGAGGGGAGTGCAGAGATACATGGATGAATATGGTTTTGCCACTCACTGCATAAGAATAAGAGAATATCAGATGAAGCCAGAGTGGCCAGCTCAGAAAAGGCAAAAATCAGTGCTTCTTCACAAAGGAGGCAGTAATGCACTGAAACTGCTGTTGCAGAGTCCTGTGAATGCTAATGTTTGCATCAGTTCAAGAACTGGGTAAGTTTATAGATGAAAACCATTATGAGTATGACAGACACAGAAATCTGTTGAACTGCAGACTGACAAAAGCTGGGAGAGCATTTGGGGAAAAGTACCTTTATATACAGCTTTTCCTATCGCATGCTTCTCTCAGCATCCACTTTTTGTCATTGGCAGGTACAGGACGCTGGGCTAAACAGATCTGTGGTCTGACCCAGTCTGGCTGCTCTTAGGCCCTTGTGTTACCATGCTTTCATATGAATATCCTAAATCATAGAAGGTCCACAGGATATCTGTGGAGTTGTTCAAAGAAGAAACCAACAGTGTTTCTTTTCAAAACTAATCTGCTCACCAGTGTGGCTTGGGCCATAAACCAGATGTTTTTCCAGGCTGACAGCTTCTCATCATTTGCAACGCTCTTATCAGGGCCCCGGCTATCAGAAAAGGCCTCATGCTGCTATCCACTTTGTTAAACAGAAGTTGGTTTTATATTTAGTGGGGCATGGACTGTACAGATGAAACAAATCACTCCTAAAAACTCAGCAAGATGAAAAGGTCCTGTTGAAAACTAAAAAGGAAGGCTGAATGTAAGATTAATATGCAGTCCCAAGTTATGCTTCCTGTAACTTTTATTGATCCTTTGGAAAGGGAAAAATAACCCCCATGATTCCTTATATAAGTCAGACTGAAATTTTTGTGCAGCCACTCTTAAAAGAAGAAAATAGTTTGTCTGGAAGGAGAACTCTTTGGTTTCTGTTTGAGGGGCAAGAGGTTTAAAAGCTTCCTGTCATCACTTTAGTGTTGTTTACCAATGAATTCTCAAAATAAGCACAGAATTCACAAATAGAGGAGTTGTGCTGCCTGGAGGCTTCTCTGTGCTGGAAGGTCAGCCTGGGCAATAGGAAAGGATCTGCAGTCTTTTGGTTTCTCCCACTTTTGGCTCTGAGACTGACTTGTAACTTTGAATATGCCACACTTGCTGTGCTCATTGTAAATAGCTCTGTCAACAGTAAATAGCTCTGTTCTGAGAATTTGATAGGGAATTGGCATCAAGAAGTGCTTCAAAATTCAGGGACTGGGTGAGGGATAGATTGTAAGCACGTGGCGTGTTGTGTGAAGCTTTGATGTTTGAAGATCATCCCTATGATGGGTTAGACATTATCGGTCCCTCTGTTTCCTCTCTTTTGTATTTAGAGGAAAAGTGACTGTCTAGTCCTACATGATTTCCTTACCTGCTTTGTAGATGACCTTGTTGAAAAGATGTGCTTTCTAGGTTAGGGGAGCTTCTTTTCTGTCAGAAATCTGACGATAGGATGTAAATTGTCTAATTTATGCACAGCATTTTCTCTCCTTTCCCAGCCAATAGGAAGTGCAGTTATTCATTTGCTTTTTTAATTATGGGTGGTTTTTTATTTTTTTATTGTTATGAGTGCTTTCCAAATCATTACTGCCTGGCTGCAAAGGGAAAGTTCTGACCAAAATATGAATCTATAGCACGTCATCTAAAGGGTGTGAAAAATTATATCCTATAAGGTCCAATGCTTTGTATTGATCTTACAGAAGAGACAAATCTCATGGGTCAAAGTTGAAGTGATATGGACAAGCAAAATCAATAATAATTTTAAAAATAGGCATTTTTTTTTCTTTTCTTTTACTAATTCATGAAAATAATACAAAAGCACCATAAGACTTCCACATTATCGATGTTTTATAGATTGCTACTGGATTTTTAATTATGTTTTGGAAAATATTTTTTGCCAACATCCAGTTGGCAAAAAGGTATTTTAAAAGCTGAAATCAAGTATTTTTAGAAGAATAGATCTGGCTTCTGTTGTGGCATGCTTAGTGCAAGGTTTTTTGCTGCCACAGACCTGTGCATATTTTCTGGATGCTTGTGCTGACTCTTATTTACTGAATCTTAGTCTTTTTAGATGTGGAAAGATCTAGATTTTTCTTTGTTTTACACAAATAAAAACAGATCCTCTGAGCTGGAATTTTTTGAAAGCTTTCTGTCACTGAATTAATGGTAGCAGATTTAGAGTAAAGCTGATTGCTTGGGAAATCCTCCAGTCACTGAACCTCTTGATCAGGTGTCTGGCCACTGGGTATGGGATAGGAGGCACATCCTGTCCTATCTGCCCTTAAACAGAGTCAAAAATCTAGGAGAAATCTCCTTGGCTGAAATTATCCCAAAGCTTCTCTGACTCTTGTAGGCTGGTTTGGATTTGGCCTAGCATTATTTCAGGATTCGGCAGGAAAATTTCATGCAGCTTTACCCTGTTACCCTCTCTTTGCCAGCCAAATTTACTTGAGAGCTGCTTAGCTTTTTTGTTTTTCTCTTAGGAAAATCAGGCTGTTGTGGATTTCTGCCATGTGCAAATAAGCCTCCTCTACAAATTAAAGAGGTCCCTCAGTAGTGATTTCCATGACACCCAGTCATCAATGTCCACCTTCTTGAATACCTATGTGCAGGCATGATCACATTAGTGTCTTTGTTGATGACTAAAATGGAGGATATCATTCTACAACATATGCCAGAAAAAAATTTCTGCTGGCAGGCACCCTGGAGACTGAGATAATTTATTTAAAATAAAAAATTATAATCCGGATTTGAATTATTTTGTTAAATACCTTAGGAAAGTGCTTCCATCGTCCCTTTTCCAGTAAGTACTCCTAGTATCTGCTTCTTCCTAACTCTTGAGTTGTGGCTGCTTGTTTGAAAAGGAAGAAAAATGGACATTGGCCAAGATGACTTTTTTCACTGGCAAGATTTTTGGCTTGCTCTTAAATATTGTTATTATTTAAAGTCCTCAAAATGTGCTCCATACTGAAGAGACCAGTGGGGAAAATGTCGCACCTAAGAGTGTTTTTGGCTTCTACTAAGAGCCTTTTGCAAGGAGCATGCCTTGAGCCTCGTGTGGGATAACTTGCTAACAGGAGACCATATGTGTGGGGCTGGGGACAGGGGAGAAGAATCTCACACGCCAAATTATAACCTTTAGTATTACACAGCACTTAGCAACCATTAAACAAACAATTGCTTAATTTCAAAGCTCTTCTAATTAAACATTAGTCACACGCTCTCCCTTGCCCTCTCTTTGCTGTGTTAAAAATCACAACTCTAAAAGAGCTTACTTGAAAGATTCCATAATTAAGCAGCCACTTAGTCCAGGAACATCAAAATACTTCTTTCCCAAGGACAGCAGATGTGCCTTAAAGTGAAGGGTTACACCAGTGTAGCCAGTGGCAGAATGTAACCAAAAGTATATCTAAAACTCTGTCTACAAGCATTTAAAAAGTGCAGTGGGAAGTGGATGGAAGGAGTGTAACAGAGCAGATTGAAGTGGAGAAAGAAAAACAATAGGTACAAATTTCTACCAGTTTCCTCGGGCATCCATAGCAGCTGCTTAATGATACATGTATCATTATATCTTGGAGTAGTTGGAGGGCAGAAGCAGACTTGATTACACTACAGACAATTGTTTCACAATAATTCTGGACCATTTTTCATTAGCTGTCTCCCCTCACAGCAAAACGAGGGATAATTTTTTTAAAAAAACATCTTATACCTCTGGAAGGTTGTCCAACAGTTAAAGATTTTTAATAATTCATCATGCGAAACATCTTGAGCTAAATACTAAATTTCCCAGCAATAACAACAAAAGATGAATGAAAGGAGCTGGGGTTAACTTGCTCTGATGGAAACAAAAGGGTAACTAAAAAGAATAAGCTATCACTTTTCCGTGATTTATCAGTACATTTTTATTACACCCTCTGCTTTGACATGTTTTGTCACTCAATCTGTTGAGCCAAACCAGTTCATTCCAAGCAAGCTGATTAAGTAACTGATTAAAACGAAGCAGCGGATTTGTCTGCCTATGATCGTTTACCATCACACAAGCAATAGGTGGCAGGCCTTATTGGTGAGTGCAGCTGCTAACATTACCTTTTAGGAAAGATAAGGGCTTTTGGTTTTGATCACCTGGCCTACCTCATTAGGTCACAAGGTGATATGACTGGAGTGGTGTGAACGAGGACTTTTTTGGCAATTGCTATGCTTTCTTGCTTTTGAACCACCTTTAAAAAAAGACAACTCATTCATAGTAGCATTTAAATGTGGGGCTTCTTACTTCATTAGATGGACTTAATGTATCCAGCTATCAGCAAGGAGCTTTTTGTAGGAGGAGAAGCCTTGTTACTTATTTTATGTCCGCTTCCCAAGACAGACTGATTGCTCCGCAGGGCAAGCAAAGGTGACGAAGACCTAAGTCCACAGTCTTAAAGTCCTGAAAATTATATGGCCTAAAATTGTGAGTCCTGTTCAATGGCAGCTTGTTTAGAGGACTTCTTCAGGTAGAAATGAGAAGGTAATGGGAGCTGAAGTGCGAGGAGCCATTTCAACAGTGGTAACAATGGTTGCCTGCTACCCGAAGGATGGGCAGGACCTTCCCCAGGAGTCAGAGTTGGGGTACAATGTTGAAGCAAAAGACCGTCTGCTCCAGACTTGCTGTTCATACTGCTGAGAGGAACATGTGGGTTCCAACTAGAAATGGCCTGTCTTCTGACCTCTCTCTCAGAGGTGGGAGCCAGCTTGGCTTTCCAGCACAGGCAAAGCAGGTGATGGTGGTGGTCTGCATCATTTGGCATTTATTCCTAAATCCTATTTTGGGTGCCTGAGGGTGCAGTTGGATACCTAGGATTTACCAAAGAATATCAGAGAAGTGAAATGAATGGCAATGAGCGTAAGAGATGTAAACCAACATGTATGGTTTTGAATACACCATGATGGATCTGCCTGCCATGGTGTGTGCTTAGACACAACAGGCTCTCCCTGCAAGATGTTTTGAATACTGCTGCGATGAGTTAATGTACTAACTGTCTGCCTTTTTGAAATGCCTAAACTTGGGAAGTCAAAACAGGAGGCCACTGCTGTTGAGGATCCCAGTGTGGGACATTCTCACGAGCAATAATGCATCCCAGAAGCAAAGTTTCCAAGACCTGTTCTTGTGAACAGAATGATGTGAAGCAGCTGCTGCAAAGGGCACAAATGCTAAATTCTGATTCTTCATCTGCAGGTAGAAAAATTATTTTTTCTTTCCTAAGACGAACATAAATTTTCAAATTACACAAAAAAATGTCTTGTAACCCTTAGGTGGTGAGTACTTAAAACATTGAAATGTGATGATACACACTAAAGGCACCCACATTCCCTACTTCAACTTAGTTATTGATAAAAATTAAAAGCACTTCCAAATGTAAGGCCACTGGAAGTTAGACACATTTCTTAAAATCGTTGGTTTAGCAAGTGATTCTGCAATCAGATCTGTTTTGAAATGCTGGGTCCTGCATTGGTCATTGCATTGCAGCCTAAACACTTCTTACTCAATTCATCATTGTCTTGTTTGGAGATTGTAATTTCAGCAGGTTTTCAGAGAAAAGGAAGATCACAGCTAACTACAGAACATAGCAAACTGTAAAACATCTTGCCATGTTCACTTTTCCATTGCCCTAGCAATTGATGCTGTTGCTTCTCTTGCCCTGTGAGTTATGGCTTTCGTAAAGCATTGCCAGATTCAAGTCAGCAGGACTCTGCTGGCACTGCAGAATGACAATTCTTATCTGTTTTCTATAGCCTGACATTTTCAGTAAGGCCTGGAAGGTTTGGTTAATGGGGTTTGTCAAAAGGAAGCTACAATATAAAACGTTGAAATATGGAGTAAGAGCAGAGCAGAGAACCCGTGTCACGTTAAATGTTACCAAAGCAATTTCTAGGAGACTAATTATTCACAATAGATAACTAAATTGTAAATCTGTATTACAAGTGGGGGATGGAATGTGAGTTTCCTTGAAAAGCAGTTCTGAAGTCTCCTACTGTAATAGCTAATACATACAGAAAATGGTAGATATGCCAGAGGCTTTGGAAGATGAGAGGTCAGAGGGTGAAGGGACTAACTCCAGGATTCATTCACTCTGCAAGACCTGAAAAGACATATTTGCATTATAAAATACCTGATAAATGACTTTTTTTTTTTTAATAGGCTGATATTGAAAGCATTCTGATATAATAATTCTTTATGACTATTGCTAACTAGAGAAAGGATGAAGGGACAGGCATCAGAAGAGGGGCATCTGGATATGCTTGAAGGTGCTTAGCTGTATTTTCAAAGAACAATGATAATCGGCTACTTCCTAAAATTCCGTGGCCTGCCTTTTGGGTGCAAGGTCCCTTCTAGGATGGTAATTGTGCTTGCTGATGGCCCTGTGAAATCCTTCATCCTATTACCTGAAATAGCACATAATGGGTAGTCTGTGCCCTGAGGAGGTATTTGTCCCTGTCCTTTCTCTTCTGAGGCATTTTGTGAGAGAAGAGGAAAGGTAGTAGACAGTGACTATGAGAAGAGGCTTTCTGAAATATCCTTTTGGGATAGTTCATGAAATGGTTCTTGCTTCTGTTTTCTAGATTGCTGCTCAGCCTTATGGATGTCTTTGGATGTTTTTATTTATTACTAAGGAGGTTTTAATAAGTAGATGATGCATTGTGGCACAAACTGTATGTCTGACCGTAGTTTTCCTGTTATTATCTCTGCTCTCCTTCTTTATTATTGCTTCTGTTAGCATTTGCCATGTGAGTATATGGAGACTTACCAACCCAAGACAGTGTGCTATGCAACTGGAAGTGTATTTCTAAGAAGCAGGGGTGTAACTATACTCCAGGGTGGCTGAACTCTTCTTTCTGGACTGAAGGGAACCATGCAGCTCATTAGCAAAACCTTCTTAAAGAAGCTCTTGCATCTTTAGGGAAGTGCTAAAGGGGGACACTGTTTGGAGCATACTAGGAAGGTATCATAATTTCCTTTGTGGTGTCTCTCTGTGCAGTTGTGAGTGGAAATAAGTGCAGTAAGATTATCTCTGGCAAAGCATATGCTTATAAATGGGGCTCCAACTCTTCGAGTTACTGGGGATTAATGAGGAATATCTATGTCCATAGTAGTTGCATTAGACATGACATAAATGTAGGTAGGGTGGAGGAAAGATGGATTTATTTTCTTCTGCTTCCAAAGGAATATGTGAAGTTTCAAGAGTGCGCCGTATTGGAGAAAGTTTGCAAATTCCATTATTCTTTGCTATAAAGATTAAAATGTTCTTTTTGCTTTTTCTATCAGTAGCCAACAGCGATCTGTATAATGGCAAAGAGCAAAACTAGTACCTTTGGCTAGGTAGTGACCATGATGACACTCTAACACTTCTGTGTTGTGATGGTGGGGGGTCCTGTTACCTGCAAATGCATTTGTATGGTTGATGAATTGCATGGGCTTTAAGAAATAGACCACAGATTCCTGTTGCCTGGACCTGGGATTAGTCTGAGCCTAGGCTGGAGAAGCCGAATTGGTCTGGTTGAAGCTTATGGTCTCAGCAGAATTTCAGGACTTTGTAGGTTTGATGGATTTTCAAGTAGTCTGCTCTAACAGGCAGGATGATTCTGCCTGTGCTACTGTTTATGTGAATATCTTGGACATGACCGTTGCAGGCTAGTTATAGCTAATGTGCATGAACTCTCTGCAGAACAGCAGTGTGCAATAAGTCTTAGAAAACACTGGGCTAATTGCATGTGTCACACAGTCACTGCACTTGCGCAACAGAATTGATGTTTCTGGACCTGACTTGTTAATTATGCACCTCTCATTAAGACTGATGAATCTTAACATACAAATTTATTTTGCTGCACTATGCGTTTGAACCAGAACTATTTATGTCCACAAAGTCATGAACAGAAATACAGCAGCTCTTGTCCAGAGGAAGTGTTTCTTGTCTGTCTTATATGTATATCTAGACCACAAACAGTGGATTGTTACATCAAGGAATGAACTATCATGAAACTACAAAGAGGAAATGTGGGCTGTTTTACTACTGAAGTCATTCTGTACACAGAAATGTTCCTAATTACTAAGCTGTTGGCACCATCATAGCACAGATGATTTTTGAGGTTATTCTAGGAAGTCACTGTTTTGGGGAGTCTTTAGATCAGCAAGGTGATTATGGCAATTGTCTCATCTCACAATTTTAGTATGTATTTTCAGAGAGCTTGCTTAGACTTTATCTGCAGTACAGCTACTATTGGCATCTGTCATATATGAGCAATAATTACTGGTAACCACACATTTAATTCTTTCTGTACACCTGATTTGTATTCATTTTTACTTAAAAGAGTAAAAAATAGTGAAGGACAGTATGGTACCAAAGAATACAGTAAAATAAATCTAAAAGCAGAAACAGTGTTTCCTGTGTTTGAGTATGACATGATTTGCCATACAATGCAGCCATTCTTCCATTTCATAACCCATCAGAGTTGAAGGACAAGGCAGTGCTTTACGAAGCATAGTCTACAATAGGTGGTTGCTACAGTAATAAAATATGAAGAGAGTCATGTAATAGGGAAAAGAAGAGCCTAAAGTCTAGGAGATGGGCGGTGGAAAGGGGGATTAAAGGTTTGACCTTCTCAGAATGGCCTCCAGTGTTTTCATCTGAGTAAGGTGTGGAGGTTCTCTTCCATCCTCGTGTAACTGGTATCTCTGAAGTTTCCAGTCACTCTGGGATTTCTGTCAGTCCAGAGGACAGTGGCACAACAGAGCATATCCACAAAGGTTTCAGTTGTAAGAACTGTCTTTCCAGTAGAGGACAGAGACAAGGCAAGGACCTCATCCTTGACCAGCTGGAAAACCTGTCTGAAGCTCTTAGTCAACCAGTCAGTCATATCGTGATCTGTGTTAGTTTTCAGATCTGGGCTGCTCCATTTGGGAGTCAAATTCAATTTCATAATTAAAAGATTCCTATATATTATTATACAGTGAAGAACTAGTGCTTGACAGGGATGAAAGTGGGGGTTCTTAGCTAACCCCTTTTCTGGCCTATTGAGGCCAGACAAAAATGGAGGTTTGAATGCCGTAATACAAACTGAGGTTTAGCCAATGGGGGTGAATGTCGTAAGCATTCTGGACACAACTGAGGTCTGTGATATCTGAAAATTATTAAAAAAATTGTAAATGTGAGAGTTTAACTTTTCCTGGACTATATGGGAGCAGGGGCTTTTTTTGTTTGCCTTATTTTTTCATCGCTTAGAATTTATAATTGAGTTTAAGCAACTCTTGCACAGGTGATTTTCAAGTGAAAACTGTTTAGTTTGAGATCTTTGGGCTGGCTCAGTTTTTAAACTTTGATCTAGAGCTGGTTTCTTTTTACTCACTTGCCTGACTGGCTTCTTGAAGGCTGCTGCAGTTTGATTATCATGTAACTCTTCTCAAACTTTCAAGAAACCAGTGCATCTTCTGTTTAATGAAGTATATTTTTTTTGAAGATTTTGCAAAAGTAAGGTGCCTGGTGGTGCCACATTTATAATTTTTATTTTTATTTGTGGCAATCTTTGCATTCACTGATGTTTGTATGAAACCCATCTGTGCTATCCTTATTTTTTGGTGAGGAGCCATTAGTAAAACGTGAATTCCCAGCAGTGAGAAAATGGGCTGTAGATGAAAAGAACATTCCCAGTGATTTTTCTTCCCTTCCTCCTAGGTACTCATTCAAGAGCCTGTTAGTAATTTGTTCAATGGTCCACACGTATGCAAGGATATAAAAAAATCTTCTTGGAGCTCTTTGCACTAACAATTATTTACTTCCCTGTAAAAAGCATCACAGAGCAGTGAAATAAACTTTCTGAGAAAGGTGTCCTCTAGTCATACAGTTGTGGTGGAGCCAACCCACTCCAGAAATGTGATGGAACACACACCAGGGAGGTGGAGCCACTGGGGTGCTGCTGAGTGGCATACTGCTGGTATTAAATACCAAAATTAATATGAGATTTTCCTAAATAAGGGACTGCCAGAATAGGTTGTAAGTGATGCTGATGTCTTTTGAGACCAGCATATAATAATGTGTTCTGGTCATGTCCTTATATTATATGGAGTTGATAAAATCTAGGATTATAAATTGTTCTTCTAGCTGTTATTATCCATACTAAATGATTTCTTGATACTTCAAAAAAGAAAACTAATGCACAATTTAGAAAATGCCATTGCTATCTCCAGTGCAAACCACCTTGTAATATCATCAGCTACAGCAAATAAGTCTATTTTACTACAGAATTACGTATTTTAATTGATGGTTAAAGTTCATTCATTGTAATATACTTATTATATAAATATACAAGGTGGCGGAAGTGGAGGGAAGAACATTCTAGGTTGCATGTTCTTTTTCTTTCTTTATGGTCATACTGAAATTTTCAATGTATTTAGTTGCGGAAACTGTAGCATACTGTTAAAATAAACTCTGCCTGCCACTACGAGAAAAGAGAAGAAGGTTTTGAAGAGGCATTTACGTTTTTTCCAAGAAATGACTCAGCAATTCGCATTTGCAAGGAAGCAATCGTTTTTTTTTCTAAATAAGCCATCGCATTCAAAGTTGATTTGTTCCAAGGAAAGGAGCTGAAATTAGTTACTGACATGCAATAATTCATTTCTTATTTTACCAACAGTAATTAAATTGCCCGGAACTGTTGTCATTTAACAGCCTATTAATTGACTAATGTGCATTACTTGCACGCAGGCTATAGGTAAAATCCAAGGATTAAGAAAGGAAGAAAGAAGAAGAAAAACCTCACTGATTTTCATGACCATCATAGGTGAATGATTAATTTATTTCATTATGGAATGTAGTTTTTGCAAACAATAATAGATTTTATTTTAAATATGCAATTTTATCAGCAATAGCCCTAAAGAAGGAAATGGTCGTCAGCTATTAATTCTCTGGAGAGGAACAAAAAGGCTACTTGGCTGTGCTTTCTTTCAACCACATGAAGATTATATAGCTCTTCCTTAAAAATCAATGATTTCTGCTTGGATCAGTATTTTCATTATAAAACTCCTTCCTCTAATCATGTTATTGGCCAAACATTCTGATATTTTCCTCCTTTTGTTCCACCAACATCGAAAGAAACCTCGTCATGTGCATCGGATATTCTCAGCCTAATAGCAACTGCACACAAAAGTGGATATAGGCAAGTTCAGCAGCTTTGATTTTGTCCAGTCAAATATGATACATTCCAATGCTGCATTAGTGGCCTATGTGGGGGAGAAAAAATCAATGAGGTCAACATCTAGGTCCCAGCTGAGAATAATCCACTTTATAAAAATAAACCAAAAAGTTCTCTGTCATCACAGTAAACTCTAATTTATAGTGTTGCAGGCTCCTAACGGAGTCTATGACTATATGAATAGACAGGGAAACAAAGGTCAAGTTTTTAAAGGGAGAGATGAGATGGGATTTTTCTAAATCACCTAATCATCGGGAGACTAATAACAAGAATGTCTTTCTATGAATTGGGAGTCATCAGTTAGAAGACATAAGGAGGAAAATGAATTGGATATATTAGCTGCCTAGATGTGAGAGTAGCATGGAAATTCAGCCCAATGAAGTAGCAGTTAAGACACTGATGAAGAGAAAAAGAAAATATTGAAGTCATCATGTAGGGCTTCTAGGAGGATCAAGGGGAATGGAATAGCTCCAAGACACAAGGCTGGAGAGACCATCCATATTACTCAGTTTATACACCAGGGCTGGGAGTTGTTTGGCCAAATGCAGGAGTCAGCACTTCCCATGTCTCCATCTGCTTGGCTTTCTTTGCAACTTTGCAAGAACTGCAACAGGCACTTCTTCGTACTGTTTTTCCTCATTTAAGACACAGCAAATGAATTGTGCTCTGCAGGTGCTTATTTTCTCCATTGACTAAAAAGGGACCCTGCATCAATAGATGGGACGTAGACACCTCCACTGCAGATCTGTGAAGTTAGAGGAGATGAATCCCATCACTGAAATGGTTGCCTGTCATATCTGAGGACTTGACCAAGTACTCGATTCTTAAACGTCACTGAACCTGCACCGGGCCCTAAATATGGCAGTGGTTTTTGGGTCATCATCATTCCTGTTGTTCAATAGCAGACCACGGGTAAAGTGATGCCTTTGGACTCCTGTGGTTGCGGTGCCTAGTGAAGGAAGAACATTTGAGTATGCAGCCAGACTCCCTAGCATTCACTGGGCTGTCTTTCAAAGTGCAACTTCATGTAAGTCCATAACATGCTTGTTTTTATTTCAATAAAACAGTAATTTAGACAATAACTAAGTATGTCTGGAAGAATATAGGGGAAGGCTATGAAACTATTAATAACATTTGGACACCTCCTGCAATGTTTTAATGCATCACAAGTTAGCACAGTATTGATTCGGTATCAAAGTTCTGAGAAACAAGCCTCTTACCAATATCTAGGATCCGATGTTGTAATTGAACTAGAAAATGTTAGATTTCCAGCATTACTGCTGAGAATTCTTCCCAATAAATGTGTGTTTTCCACTGGGGCTGAAATCACTGCAAGTGCTGGTTTTAATTTTTTTCCTTTTTATATTTTTCCTATCATACAGGTTCTTTTCTCCCCTCTGTGTGTAACATAAACATAATGGGGCTAACTCTTGCATTTTACTATCTTGACTTGTGGGAGGATCATTTGAGATACATGGTTTAGATAATTGAATCTTTTGTGGAAAGATTAAACTTTGGAGGAAAGAAAATGGATGGACTTGGAAAATATTGTGTAGAAAAAAAGAGCCAGTAGGAATTATGGGCAGTAGAAGCCTTTGTGCGTGAGGAAAAAAGAGAAAGAATGGAACAGAAAAGGGAGACACCATTATGACACTGAAGCACAAGGAAGAAAAAAAAGAGTTCATGCTTGAAGGATAAATGAAATAGTGCAAAGAAAGGAAGTGGTAAGAAGAATGGCCGTGTATTTGGCCTCTTAATTTTGAGTGGATGCTGGCATACCCAAAACTAGATGGCACAGTGATTCCCATTATATGTGCCTCCTTATTTCAGGATCTCCCTCAGATTTCCATATTCCTTTTTTCCAGCTTCTTCCATCTACAGCTATTAACCTCCAGAGTATGCCAGTAAACAGTGAAAAAGTGCAGAATACAGCTTTCTTTTTTTTTTTTTTTTCCAAAGCTCATTTTGATTTTTGTTCTTCGATCTTGGGTTATAGAAGTCGAGTTTCTTTCAGCAAACAAGATCACAAAGAGAAACCAAAAGATATATATTTTTGTTTTGCATCTTTGGCTTTGTTAGAGGCTGGTAGTTGTTAATTTATGCAGTGCACCTGCCTTTACACCCATTAATATCACTCTTTCTCATAGCAGCTTATCCTGGTAAGTGGTCAGCCACAATATCCTACAAGGTAAAGCATACTGTCATTAGATAGCAGAAGATACAGCTTTGTAGAAGGGGCAACAGGAGCAAACTAGAGTGTTAAGAACATCACTGCCTTTTGTCAAGTTACATCAGTATATTTATGCAAAGATTGTCAAAACTGCATTTTTTCAGCTGGTTCTACTCTGTGCAGTTACAGTTGGTCCCATGCTGGATGTGGTATGAACACATATGCCTCCCCACTGGCTTTCCAAAGTGCCTGGATTTCTTTATCCAAAAGCTATGCTGCTGTTTTGGCGAGAGTCTGATCCATGTGAGAAATTATGCAGAGTGCAGAATAGCTTGTTTCTGGTAAGAAGCCAACAGTTCTTCCTGATCCATAAATGGTTCATCACGTACATAGTTAATGATAAGTAGCTGAATAGCCACAGCTATAAATAACTTGCTAGTTACATGTATTTTGTTCTTCAATTGTTTTTCCATAGCTAATTGCATATAACAAATATAACAAGTCAAATGTAGATAACCTAGAAGTTATTTATCCTCTTTCTTTGTCATCCTAGGTGGCTTTTAACCAAGAACATACATTCACAAAATATGCCTGCAAATCACAAGTGGCAAAATCTGAACCTGTAAGTACACATGATCTACTTTATTATAAACATTTAGCAATTAACAAGGAAGAAATGACATTGGCTTGTCATAGCTCTGTTGCACACTTATCAAAAGGTCAAAATGTGAAGAACTTGTGAGCCTGTCATAACTTCTAAACAAGTACAGTCCAAAATACATTTTAGTCTTTCCAATTGATTGGGCTGCAGAAGAAAACCATTGGAATTTCACTGGTTGAAGTCCAGAAACATTTTGTCATTTGACAATGTGTAGCAAGAAGATACAGATATTAGTAGTTCCCCAAACCATCTGACATATCATCAGGCTCTGTGGTTCTTCATAAAGCTGTTATAGAGTTAATCTACTGTCTCGTTACACTAGCTCAGTCTGACTAACCTTGTCAAAAAGTACTACAGATCTGTATGCCTCTTAGATGTAGGAGCACAACAGCAAGTGCAAACAAAGCTTTCAGGAAGACACCTTAGAAATGATGCCAACCTCATGAGAAAAATATTAAAATAAGATTTATATTTTGGTGGCTATAGGTAATGTCACATAAATTTGAGCTCTAAAACTAACATCTCATATTGGTATATGTGCTTTTGCACTGTCGTACTGGTGGGTTTGACTGTCTGTTCATTCCCATTCCAGAGCCTCCAAAACAGGAGGGTTTAGATAAATGAAGAAACATGACCTGAAAATTTCTATTGATAGATCTGAATGTTTTGCTCTTTAAATTGTAGAAAAGCTCTTCTGACGTAATTTTGGAATTTTACATTATTATGTTTGGCCAAATAGCAGTAATTAATCAACACTCCCAAAGTTCATGTCTAGTTTCTCCTCCAATTATGAGACATAATGCCAATACAGTTGTTTTCTGGTGGAAGTAACTCTGTATGATCATTTATACTTGCAGATGTTATTCCTGTGATGAAATACTTCCTTGAGCCCACTCCATCATCATCCTGGACCATAACAGACGCGAGTTCTCATGTGCCTTTGGTGCTCAGACAAAGTTCCTATCATTGCAGGCATGGTCCGAGGTGTTGCTGTTTCCCTCCAAACATGGGGAGGTGTGTTATTTAGCACACAAGTTTCCAGGTGCCAGTGTCTGAAACTCACACGGTCATAAACCAACAAAGGGAAAAAAGAGAACACATAACATGGGATTCAGAAATAATTCATGATGATTTAGTTTAATTTGAGTTACTATAACCCTAAAGCTCCATTAAAACCTAAAATGAATGCTATTTCCTCCTGAGAGCAGAGAACAATCTGCTAACTTTTGCCAAGATGAGAGCTATTATGGTGTACAACACGAATGCATATAAATTACAAGGTTTATATTTGCTGTTTTCCCTAATGTTAACTTTGACTGGCATGTCAAATTAAAAGCAAGAGGGGAAAAAAAGAAAAACCTGCATCAGATTAAGAAACATATAAGGAGGTGTAATTTCTAACTACAAAACACAAGACCTTCACACTTCAAACAATCCAAACAGGTTTTCTTTTAATGATTAGTTTTCGCTTTTTTCCCCTTTATACTAGACATGCATAGAGAACTACAATAGTATTTGGAAATAATTCAGTAAGCCGGGTATCTCCTTTTTTCACAACTCCAGTAACACTAGGGATGTTTCGGGTTTCCTACTGTTAACGTTTGGTGCAAGGAATACAGGAAAATTAAAGTAGGTTGAAAATTCCTGATTGAAACCAATGTAGAAAATCAAAGATTTTATATGTCAGGACATGACACTGAAATTGGCCTGAGCACACTTGTAGTGGCACTTGCAGCCTTTTGCAGGTAAACAAATAGGAAGTTGCTTTCCATTAAGGAAGACAGATGCTGCAGAGAGCCTGGGTCTCCCCAGAGCAGCTGCTCTATCTAAGATCCAAATAGGTCATTTAAGCCCTGATCCCACAATGAGAACTATTGGGTCAGAATGTGCCTATCCAGGGATTAAGTCATGACCTGATAAAAGTGAAAAACTAGGATTTTTATATATACTTAAAGCATGTTTTCAGAACATGAATATTTCAGAGGGAATTTTTTTCTTGCCTCACTCTTTATATTTGATACAAAGAGCTTCAACTTTGCTCATTTCAATGCAGCTGATTTTTGCTCCCATTGTTCAGCTCTTTTTTCATTCAGATAGTTTAATTTACCTGCTCTTTTATACACACAGCTACTGTGTTTATGGATAGTGAAATGTTTTTCTATATGTCAAATGAGCTTTTTAAAAGTATTATACTCTACAGGCACGCAGGGGATAATGTTTAAACATAGCTTTCTCCTGCCTAGGCTTCCAGTCGATTGAATTTTGAATCTCCTATGAGCTAAAAAAAATTGATTATGGAACATTTTGGATAGGGTTTGGAACATAACTGTATAGCTGTCTATTGCTGTGCGTTACCAGAAGCATCATAAAGCAACTGGGTCTGGGATGTCCTTTTAAGCAGATTATTGGGTAGGGAATGGCTTAACATTTCTAGCTTCCTGTTGAATATTTTGAACAGAGAAGAATATTGCTGAAGAAGCCTACATTACTGGAATATGACCTGTTCCTACTTACAAAAGTTGAAAAGCTCATCAATGTGTAGTTGGGAAGGCACCAACAGCCCAGCAACCACGGAGCAGTTGGGGACAGATGAGCAGAGACAGACTCAAGGCTCAACTTCTGTTTTGGCAGTGGATGCTGGTGGTAAGGAAGGTGGGGGAGGCTGCCCTTCCCACGGCTCCGCATTGCCTCACCCCACGTGCCTTCTCTGTCAGTGTCAGGAGAAGCTGGCTTAGCATCTCAGTCCTCTTGTACAGTCTGTAGGGTCACGGCTGGGTTTTGCTGTCCCATCCCTGGCTGCTCTAGGAAGGACGGGCATAGAGGTGGCAGTTCTCTTCACTACAGCTTTTAGCAAGAGTGGCCAAGCCACAGTTAATGGCAACTCAAGAACCAACTGGAGTGAAAATATAATTTATCCATACTGGGAGCTTTGTAAGATGTGTCAGAGTTGTTCAGTGCAGGGTCAAAAGAAAGGCTGGATCAAATTTTACCTCTTTTCCTTCTCCTGCATTGTCACTTATACTTTAGCCTTTTTTCTACTGAAGAAAATGAGAACTTATATTCCTTACATCTTTAGTCTTTTCCAAGTCTTACTTAGAAGAATCATCATCTTTTAATGTTTTCAATGAGTCTAAAACATTTTCCAAGTCTGTTAATTTCATAACTGTATTATTTCCAATTGCAAAGTCGTCAATCTCAATTCTATGACTGCTTTTGGCTCCCCCCCTCCCCATTTTTGTAGCTTCAATTCACTCTTTTCACTCTTTTATTGCTGAAAAATCCTAGTATTTCTATTCCTGTTCTAAACCTGGCTGCTTCCAAATCCCTGGGGTTCCAAGTCAATATGTTTGGTAATGACTTCATACAATGGAAAAGGAAAAGAAGACAATTTGTGTTTTCCATTGTTGTGATAAATGCATATCTGAACTTTCAGCTGGTCTTGGCTTCAAAAAATATAGTAACTGGCTTTGCTGGGTGACACTATGGTCTGAGGAATAAACTGTGTCATGAGGAGTACTGCTGTACCCCATTTTCTTTGTTTATTTTTCGGTATTCAGCTGACTTATCCTCCACATCTGAAAGCAAAAGTAAAAGATATAGGTATAAGACTGAAACAGGAGATTGCGTTAAACCTGTAATTAGGATAAGGCCCAGGCGTTTGAACAAACATTTATGTCATCTTGTAAGAGGCAAAGCATAAAAACTCACAAAGCCCGGGCCCCTAAAGAGAGCACAGAGATACCTATGATTAAAAAGCATTTGAAATTAACCATCAGACATTCAGGTTTTGAGGAAATCAACATTTTCTGTGGAAGACATCAAATTTCATCAGGACGTTCTGTCATGAGACATTTTGTTCATATGCAGTCTGTGGTAAACCCTCAGTCAGAGCGACCGGTATCCCTGAATTTTGGCACAATGCTCTATTTTTTTACACTGTCTCTTGCTAAGACTGTATTCTCCTTAAGGGAGGTGATTGCAAAGCCTTTCTTATCCTTCCCTTTCCTTGTATCTTACCTTGTAGTTTAAAGAATGGGATCAGATTTTGCTTTCTTAAGAGATCTTGTAGATTTATAGCTGTGCAAATGAGAACTGAACACAAATGCAGCCATGGAACTGAAAAAGAAAACAAGCAAAACTCCTAAACTTCAGCACCGCCACCACCCTGCCAGGAACTGCTGGTGGACAAGTTTTCGCTACTGGGAGCCTCCTGGTCCATTGTGTGTAAAACTGCATATCTGGACACACTGGTTTCAGGGGCAGAGCTCCCAGTGACCCCTTAAAACTCAGAGCAAATTTTGGGTTCAGTGGTGGCAGTCGCAGCCCGATCAGGGGTAGTCTGACCTGAGCTGGCCGGCATACAGGGAGCTCAGGTATCTCTGCGTTGTGATGCAGTCACACAAAAGTGACATTAATGTAGATGTACTTAAGTAATAATATAATTCCGAGTAGTGTCCTCAGAGGATGAATTGTACTGAGAACCAGTATACTGATGCTAAATTGAGCACTAAATTGAAGGCTTAAAAATGAGGAAGCTAGTAAAAAAGATGTTAAGGTGAAAAGTGAGGAAATTAAAGTGTTGCAGCTCAGCAGGGGGGCTACTTAAACATCCCATAAAATGAGTAATAAATGACTACCCCTAGGAAAAAAAAGAGCAACTCAAAGAGCACGTTTGCAAATTAATAGGTATAGGTAAAGGCAAAATTCTGGAAAAGCTGAACATGTCTCCATACAGGAAGGGAAGAACTCAGCTTATGAAGAGGATTATAATTAATGGCAGGTAAATATGAGACAGAAATGTGGGGATACTAAAAGGCATTTTGCAAAGCAAACAGCCAAAAGCATATAAACAAATAACAAAGAATTGTTTAAATCTACAAAGAGCAGGAAGCCTGCTATAGCAGACAGAGCCAGAGTCAGCTAAAGGACAAAGCACTATGAGAGAGGGCAGGATAGGAAACAGCTGTGTGGTAGCTCTTCTGGCTCCTTCTCCTGGCCATGCTCTTTCCCAGCCCAGTGTCCCCTCCTCTGAATATTTCTCTTTCTTGCCACAAGCCTTCTCATGAGATTTTGGTGGAGTTTTTTTTCCTATTTTTCTTTGGTCTATGGACTTTCCTACATCACTAGGCACAGTCTATGGCTTGTGTTTCCTACTGTCCCCTGGAGAAAGGGATATTTCCCCAGGATTATTTAAGTCTAGCAGCATTTTGAAAATGGAATGCCTGTAAAATCCCAGACCCAAAAGATCCTTAGGGAATTTAATCTCTATAAATGTTTTGTCAACATTTTCTTTTACCTCTTTTGTGGCTTATATTGCAATGATTGAAATGTGGGAGCATATGGTATAACATAAGATATTAAAATGATAAAGAATACACAAAGCATCCTTGCAACAGCTTTGTGCATCTGCTTCAGCATCTTGGCTAAATTCCAATATGGGTTATTAGATTCCTAAATTCCCTACTCTTTAATTGTCTCTGTGATAGGGTTGAATTGCATCTATTCTAGTGTCCTGTGCATCTGTGCCTCAGTTTCCCAGCTGTACCGTCCTCTGATTAAAGAGCTGATTTAAGATTAACCCTCGAGCCCAACTGCTAAATCTTGCTGTACCAAAACAGTCCTTGAGAACCAATCAGTCTTTTCAGCCCTGCTTCTGGGATGCTGGTACTCTGCTGGTGTCCCTGGATGGCTGAAGTAGGTATTTCTCTCACCTTTTGGAAGTTTGTGAGCTCTAAACAGTGGTCGCCCTGTGAAGCTAGAGCCTAGATGCTTGAAGAGTAAGACACTGTGACAGAGTATACCCTCTTAAATAATGTGTTACTAGCTGCTCATGCCTCTCTAAGCACCATTTTATCTGGTGAATGCTCACCAAATTTTAGTATTGCAAAATAATTTATGAAATTAGAAGGGAAAGAATTGTAAAATAATGTAAGTTTATGGTGTGCAGCCTAATATTTTTCTAGCTTGTTCTCTGAGTAATTTGGGAGTGTTTGGTATTTAATAAGTAGAATGCTGCCTTTAAGTACTTTCTTTGCCTTAAGCTCTTAAGATATTATTCAGGCACCAAAAGTAGTGGAAAATCACTAGTTAACAAAGAAAACTGATTTTTAGATGAGGTAACTGCTCATATAGGTTTTATTCTATATTACACTGTGTAACAATAGAGATAGATTTGGGGATGAATGAAGGGAAGTAGTTGGTTAGAAAAAACGATGATAGATCTCCTTGTGTAGTTGTGAAAATGACATATAGAATCTTTTCTCTTGTGCAGGAGGAAAAATAAGCTGTGGTTTTGAAATGTAGCTTAAGGGAACGACTGGTAAAAAAACCTGCTGAAAAACGTTAAGGATATGTGCCAACGGTAACTGCCTGTATTTGTTTTGCTTTCGCTTAAAAGTAATTTTAAATTGGAAAAGTAAAAATTTACGTAATTGGGGATCTTGGTAGTTTATGAAGCTAAACCTTTAGAATTTCCACAGCACTTGAGAAAAGTGGAAATTATTTTTATTAAAAAGCATGTGTTTTAATGGTTTGAAATAATAAGTCTAATAATGCGTGTGTGTGTGTATGCGATATCCAGGGAAGGCAAGGGTAGGAGGAAGAGAACTTCCAATAACTTGGCAGTCATATAAAAAAAAACAATAATCAGAGTAAGTTAAAATTTCACAACAGGAAATGTAGAGAGCCAAATCATACTCCCCGTGCACCACTCAAGTAACCACAATGTGCTCTGGGGAGTCCTGAGGGCAAAGGATCTTCCCACCCAGATGTTCCACAGCTGCAGCAGGGTAGGCAGAACGGGCTGCTTCATTGAGGAAAGCATGGTCATGTGGGGAAAGCACTCAGCTGAGATTTGCAAAACCACAGAAGGGAAACGCTCAGGTCTGTTAACTGGCATTCAAACCAAGGTGACCTGGAAAGTCCCAGGCTTATCTGTTGTTTTTTTTTTTCTCTTCATGGGGAAGAGAAATCAGAGCTATAATGTGACTGAGGGTGGTCAGGAGGTAATGTACCTAGCCCATCTTTCAGCCCACTCCTTGTCCAGAGTTGGTAATGTTATCCCAAACATTGATTTTTTTCCTAAACAAATATAGCTATATATTCCTTTATAGCTAGAGGCCAGGCATCACATTTTTATGTCATAGAATCATACAATGGTTAGGGTTGGAAGGAACCTTTAAGATCATCTAGTTCCAACTCCCTGCCATGGGCAGGGATGCCTCCCACTAGACCAGGTTGCTCAAAGCCCCATCAAACTTTGCCTTGAACACTTCCAGGGATGAGGCACCCACAACTTCACTGGAAAACCTCTTTCAGTATCTCACCATGAGATTTGCACAGGCCCACCCCTCCAGCCTGTCCAGGTCCTTCTGGATGGCATCTCTCCCCTGGCGTGTGTCAACCACACCACTCAGCTTGGTGTCATCGTCAAACTTACTGAGGGTGCACTCAATCCCACTGGTCATGTCACTAACAAAGATGTTAACCAGCGCCTGTTTTGGGTTGGGTTTTTTTTGCATCTGACCTTCACCTGAATCAGGAGGGTTTGAAAATAGGTCATTGTTCTGGCCTCAGTTGTACCAAACAAAATATTTAGTTGTTCATGTGGTATGTACTTTTAATGGAAATGTTTACCTAATGCATATTACCTTGTGCTATACGATAGTTATGCCTTCCCTCTTCCTTACCTCTGGTGTTAATGCTAACATAGACCAGACAACACTGAACACCCATGACAGAAATGTATCTTTTTAGTTGATACAAAACACGTTAGTGTGACAAAGCTTAAAATAACTGCTGTTAAAAGAAAAAAGCATTTATGGGAAGCACTTTATTTCCTTGGCTCCTATTTCTCATGCATTGACGATTATAGCTGTTAACAAATCACTGCACTATTTCTTCTGTGTATCAAATTTATGGGCTTGAAATTCTTCATAAAGCTGATTGTTTCTGAGCTCTAGCAAATCTTGATGGGGAGGAGAAAAAAATGATGGTGAAAATAAGCGTCACAAAGGGAATAGGTGGCAGAAGAGTATCCAAGAGAAGAAAGCGCAGCAGCAAGAGGCAGGCCACAAGACTTACATTTCCAGCTTGGGCATGGATCTCATGTTTCATCTCTTGTTCTGCTTCTTGGCATGTCTGTCTTGTTCATGTAGATGCCAATTTGGTGTCTCCTACTCCGTGTGGACCATGTGCTTAGCCTGATGGGAGCAGCTCAGCCAGCGATACTTAATTCTACTCCAACAGAAATTGTCAAGTTGTGCCTGTATGTTTGCAGCCTGCAGACTGCCCACCCTCAGTGATGCCAGCCTCCGGGTGCTGGGAAAATAGTCATACATCTATGGCTCGTACCAGGCAGCCTACAAGTTTGTGATGAATCAGTTCTTGCTTCTCACCCTAAACTTGCAATAGAGCAGTTCAGAGACTTTTTAAACTCAAGTGTGTAAGGTGAGGCTCCAGAAGCCTTCAGGCATCTAAATTAGGGTTGGACACTCCAAGATGCAAAGCATCTGCAGGTCATCTTCCAGTGCCTGTTTTTCCTCCTCACTCCTGTTGGGCTACAGATCCTCAGTGGCTCAGAAACTCACGCTACTTCTACTCGAGTAAAAACTGGTGGCTGGGTAGCAAATGAAATGCTTCTAAGAGTTCTGCATGCTTTGTGTTACCTGCTCACTAGCTCTTTCACAGCATGAGAGCCAATGAACTTTTCCACCTTGTCATTTTCTTCCCCCTTCCCTGCCCCCCTCCCTCCATTACACTTCCCATGATATACTATGGCTAAGAGCATCCAGACCTGTGTGAGGAGGAAAAGTGTGGATCAGACCTTGGGGAACGAGGTCCAGGAGACTGCGCACAATGTGAGAAACAGCAATGGCTTTTGATGCTTTCTGGCATATGAAGTGATCCATCTGGAACCTACCAAAAATTGAATGTTGGTGAGATTTGGCCACTGCCTGCCTTCCTTGTGTTTCCTGGCTCACACACTATCAGTGCTGAACATGAGGATACTTGTGGGATCCCAGAGTCATGTGGTCAAGTGTTCAAAAATAAACGCATTTTTGTCAGTGCTGCTAATGCTTTTCTGCAGATTTCAAACCCATTTTTCAGCCTTATACTGGAAAAAAAGTCCTGATAATTTATGGTACCCAGATGTTTTAAAATTCAACAGCTTTCACTACCCATAAATTTAATAGCATTAAACACCTGCTGGCTCAGAGTAGCAGTTCTTGCCAAAAAGAAAAGCAGGAGCAGAGAGATACACTGCTAATGTGCTCTCTTCCTTACCATCAGAGCTAAGGCTCTGAGCTGAAGCCCAGCACAGCATTACCCCATACAGAGCAGGTTTTTCTGCCTCCGTGCTTCAGAGTAGAGGACTCACAACCATTCTAGCCTGCCAAATAATAAAAGATGAGGGGAAAAAAAAGAGAAAAGAAGAATAATTTTGGAAAGTTAGGAAGAAGACTTTTCTTAGGCCCTTATTGAAACTCAAAAAGCTGATTATTGAAAACCATGGAGAAATCTACAATGAAATATCAAATATCCTGCTCTTGGCAGGAGTGAAGGAGCACAGGTCTGTGACAGTCGGTGACACTTACCCCACACAGAGAGTTGGACCTGGGGTGTCAGAGGAGTATGAAGGATCTGACTGCAACAAACAGGTATCATGGTGGTGATGAGCTTCAAAAGGACAGGTTTTAAAATCTATGGAGAAACTCATGAAAGGAAGGCTGAAGGGAAAAGTGAAAATCTTAAATGATCAAATGAGATTGGAAGTCATTTAAGAGTGCAGTTTTGGAAGCAACTGATGAACTAAAACCAGAGAAAATAATGAGCAGAGACTTTTACCAGGCTTGGCTGAACTTAGCACATAAAAGTTTTCAGTAACGTCCTCACAAACAAAATCATCAGGGTGGTGTCACCAGGTTTACAAGCCCTTTATTTTCTTATTAATGAGCATTTGTATGGATTTTTATTTATAGCATAGTTGCTGGAAAGGAAGAGCATAAACAGTGATTCAGAGAGAGGTGAGTGTCGCCAGATTGCTGCGGGTGAGTTGCTGATGAAGAAATGGAGGAAGAGGAGTCTGAGGGTGTGTGATGGAGGGGCAGCAGCTGCTACCTTCTCCCTGATGGACTTTGGGGGCTGGCAGCAGGGAAGCAGAGCATGGTTTTGGAACAATTTTTGTAGGTGTTGCTGTGGTATTTTGGAGGAATGGCCTAGCGATCGGGCCGTGTTTGCAAGTTGGCATTAATAAATAAATTGGATAGAAATGTTTAAAGTTGGAGCTCTGGCAGAACAAGCAGTTATCTCTGTTCAACTGCCATGAGACTGAAACAGCCAAAAACCTGTGTGGTTCAGCCACTGCAAGTGGCTTAGAATGTGGCTTGTGGTCACCACCTTCTCCCAGCAGGGACTAGTGTGTAGACTCAGGTGGTTGCTCTCTCACACCTCACCCCAACAGAAGGACTGCACTGAAACAGCACTGTTTTTTCAAACAGCTGATTGACAAATCAGTGAGAACCGCACACCTCAAACCAAGTAATTTATGTGAATGAATTTTTTCAGTGTAGCTTATAGTGGTCCTAGGCTTGTACATGGTATCTTTGATTTGTGTACAGGAATAGTCTTGAGGTTTTTGTTTCAAGAAACATCTCCAGGTAGAAGCTATAATAATAATGTTTCACAAATAGGAGGCAGTTTACGTTCTGCTCTTGAAACAAACCAATAATGTACCTCAGACTCCAAAGGGAAATGTATTGGTAATGGAAAAATTGTCTTCATCCTCTTTCTATTTAAGGCAGCCTTTGCTGCCAGTTTATCATGAACACATAAAGGTCTAATGCAATACGGATTAGACGGTATAAAAGTAAGAGAGCAGCAAGAACTCCAGATGTTCATTAGTGGAGTGGCTCTTGTAAAAGGCCACTGAGGAACTTCATCTGTTCTGTTCCCTCAAAGATTTCCAGTCATTAAATAATTTTCAAGGGACTCGTATCAGCAGATTCTATTGTGTTTTATAAAATCTTTCCTTTTGAACACTGCGGGCTGAGTTCACCACTGGCATCAGATAAACAGTTTCACTGCAGTTGCACCCACTTACGTTAGTGCTGAATTTAGCCCTCTGCCATTGTGCATACACACTGCGAAGGCCACTCAGGTGCAATGACAGATGGGGCCTTAAAACTTTATTGCTTTGTATCTAGAAACATAAGTAATAGTCAATTTTGCGTTGCTTTAACATTTTTAAAAGTAAATTGGGTTTTTGGATTGTATTTCATTCTTACATTTTTAATAAAGTGTAACAGGCACCAGCCTTAAAGCCACATTTACAGGATTAGATTTTCCACTTATATAAAGAAAGGCATTTTTTTTCTCCAAACAAGATGCATTTATGCTTGCAATCACAGTGAGCTCTATCGTGCCATCTATTGCTGTGCCCTGTGCTGTAGAGAAACACCTTATCTACTGAGAGAGAAATCCAACATTGATTTTGCTCAGAATGTCAGAATAGCTTTAGCCATAGCTAAAGTAAGAGGCTGAACACTTACTTATTTTGTTTCCATTTAGTTTTGTTCGTTTGCTTGTGTGTGCCTGTGAACAGGACTGGGTGGGATGTTTAGAGTTGTTTTGTACCTTAAGTAGAGGAATGGTCCTCTGGGTCACCCTAAGATACCTACTTGCTCCCTTTCCAAGTCTGCTTCACTTTTTCTCTTCCTGCCCCAACCATCTGTTCTTTGCTTCAAAGTACTCATCTCACCATTATTTTTTTGTGTAATTTCTTACATTGTATTTGTACAAAGAAAAGGACTTATTTTCTGTATGAAATTTAGGGACAGTTTCTTACAGGAAACCAAGATGTGCTTTGTAGTCTTGATCATCAAAGTTAGCTTTAAGGATGTGAATAATAACATTGCCTTTAGTAGTAAGCATACAAAGGAAGACTAGGTACTGTGCAAGTTTAGTCACTTTGGTTGTAATTTCCTTTCCCTTTTCAAAATTGCCATTTTCTGCATAAAAGTCAGTGAAGCTGTCACTTGTAAAACCATGGAGACAAAAAATTTTATCTTGTTAGTCGAGTATACAGTCCTCAAATACAGACTCTTCCAGAAATGGGAAGAACTTGACAATTATTCTAGTTTCTTAAAAGCAGCATGTCTTAAAAGCAACCTTAAATATATACATATGCATAGAGAGAGAGACATATTCCTAGAACAAAAATACACTATCTTCGTAATGGTGTAAGTCCAAAGGATACCATGATAAATATTGCTATGGTTGTTCTTAAATACTTTTTTCTCAAGCAAGTAATCAGTCAGGTAGTGACAGGACAGAATGCTATTTTTGACTTCATGAAGCTCTTGCTTCTTATTGGCTTACAATTAATCAAAATACCACAAAATCACCAAGCTTCTCATTTTTAATGAAAAGACACACAGTTTCTTATGGAATCAGTTTTTAAGAACTATACATCAGGCTTTCTAATTTTTGCTTCAGAAAGGTTTCTAATGCAGACTAAAACATGATCTTCTGTTACAAAAAAGCCAACGGCTACTTTTTTGTTCATTGTGTTGAAATATGCGGTACAGAAGGCACAACCTTTTCTCTGCCTTTGTTGTCACAGGTGATGACACCACTGTTTGAGGCCAAATTCAGTCCTTGATTACAAGGAGAGACGGAAGCATATGCCTTTGGGGGAAAAAGTGGTTTGGATCTCTCAAAACTTTTTGATTAGGCTTCTCTTTCACCATGTGTATGTTTTAAAAAAACCCACAAGACCTTTCCGCTAAGATAGGAAGCCAGACAAAATACACTGAGCCATATCCTTACACAAGTTCCCTCAAAAACGGTTGTACTGAAGCATATTTCTGTTGTAGAAGACCTCTGCCATGCAAGTGCTGTTCCTACCGAGTTCCTAGCGCCATCAGGGCAGATCAATTACACGTTTCTTGCAATGTAGTGAAATTACAGTCCTGACAAGAAAGCGTATACCTTTGAACATACAGACATGAAGCTAAATCAATAACTGCATTATTGTAAATTATTTCCTAATTAGGTATATACGTTTATGCTGATAAATAGAATGGGGCTTCATGGAGCTGGTCCCTATTTTCAAGGCTCGTTGTACCATAACATAATTTAATGCTAAGTAGCATTCTGAAATTAGTTGTCACTTTAAGACTTTCACTTCCCTTATTTTGAAACCTGAAAGACATTGATTATTTGCACCTGACCCAATGCTAAGACCAATTAGTGCTAGATCCAGTGTTAAACTTTTGGGCAGTGGCTGCTCCAAGTGAATTCCAAATTCCTGGGTGAACTACCTATTCTCTCTATATAGTTCCTGGGAAAAAAGAGGTTCCTCCAAAGGACAGAAGAAAAGCAAAGGGAGGGAGAACTGCAGCTTACCAGAACAAAATTCTCATTGAAGGACTGGTTTTAACTCCCATCACTTCGCAGAGCTGAGTTGTTGGTATCACCTCTACAGCACCCACCAACCGCCACCGTTTCCCGAGGGCAGGGGCCTAAAAGAGTTTCTTTCAAAGGTCTGAGCTGGGATAACTCTCATAAAGCATAGCCAGCAGGTAAAATGAACCTTTTGTAAATTAGCCTTGTAATTAACGTATTCATCCAGATGCAAAGGCTCTGAAACCCACTGCTCCCAAAGGAGGTGCAGAAGCACATCTCCCATGTGAATGCCTTAAATCCCAGACTGGGAGGGAAAAACAGCTCGACCTTTCAGGTGGAGCAGTGGCATTGGGCAGCAAACAGAAACTGGGCAGAGCTCGGGGGTCTGGCTTGTAGATCGCATGTTATGAGACTGGGCTTATTTATCTTGTATACCTTGTTTACTTAACTGTAGATGGGTGATCTCTGTTCTCAGAGCTGTTCACATGCATTACATTGAAATATAAAAAAACTAAGAAGCAAAAATAATTTTGAGAGCAATGCATACTTTGTTTCGGTGTTCCCCCTAGGGGAAAAACTAGCAGCTCTCTTCAGAGCTTCAGGACACTGATAATCCCCACTGACTTCAGAGGAAACTGTGGGCACATTGTAGTTTCAAAAAGAGAAAATCTTCTGTTTCATGTTGCATATGCCACAGCAAAGGTACAACACTGGCATATTTGTAAAAAACTTGGACTAAGGAGCTGATGGTACTTAGCTCTTCCTGGTAGATTGGCAGTGTCTCCCAATAAAAGGATTTGGAATTAACAAGAGAAAGTCAGAGTATTTCCAGGGCTCATGAGCTTGATATCCCTAAATAAGGGTCTACCTTCTGAGCTAAAGCCAATACCCTAATGGCAGAAACCTGGAGAGATCATAGACGCTTTCGTCTAGTGAATAGGATTTGTGAAGCTAAGTGAACATTTAGAAAGGATTATTATTCCTTTTTTTTGGATCATCTTGTTTGTCTGGTTGATTTATCCTCCTGGCCTCCTTATACTGTCTACACTTTAATCTGTTTCTGGTTTATGGGAACTATAAAAAGTCTTTTACACTGAGAGATTTACTTTATTTGAATGCAAATTAAAACTGTTATCTTTCAGTTACAGGCCAAAGATTGCAAAATAATGCTTGTTTATAACTTGAAAAACTAATCTTTTCCCCCCTGTAATGCCATGTAAATTGTTCAGTTAAAGTAGAAATGTACAGTTAATTTTTGCCAATCATTTATGTGTTTTATATGTTAATTTGCTGAAGTAGATAACAAGACAAAGAGGGAGATAGATTAGAATGATATGAAACTACAATATACTTCACTGCTGCTGACTCTATATAAACGCAATCTTGGGCTCAATCTCCTTCTGGTGCTTCCACTGAAATCAAAGAAGCCAGGGCAGTCTATGTCTGGCTCATATTTTTAAAGTTGGTGCTTATGAGAAGATGAAATGGAATTGATGGAAAGTCTACAAAGAGAGGGAGAAGAGAAAGAACACATGTTACCTTTACACAAATATGGTAACACAGACGATATTTTGAAGGGAGTGAAGAAATAAAATGTGTTTCCCAGACATTGGCCCTGCTCTTTCTGTCTGAGAAACTGTTGGTACCAGGATCAGATCCTTTTGTGAGGCAGAGAATCTGATGACCCAGCAGCTAGGTGTAATAGAGTGCTTGTATCCAGGTACCGAGCATGCACTAAATTACTCTATGCCACGTAATATCTGCCCCAGAACAAAATAATTCCATTTGATTGTTGTAAACACCAACAGGTTTTGCTTTCTTTTCCACTTTTGTACTTCTAGTGGAAGGAGTCAGATGTAGGAAGAAAGAGACTTGCTGCATGAAATGGTAACAGGTAAACGATAACATCACCTTACTTTGTCATTTATGGTTTGTCTTTTATGAAGACAAAAAACCTTCCTGCATAGCCCCTAGAAAACATGCCAAGATCCACAGAACAAGGTACAATATTACACATCATGTATTTTGAAGGCATATGAAGGCCAGGGTAGAAGGAAGGATAGAGACCTCTGGCCATCTTTGCTTCAGTTTAGGCACACTGGTTCAGTATAAAGACTCAGCAGCTCCCTAAAACCGGAGCTTGTTGTGTAATACGCAGTCACCCTGATGCTGAAGTTCACCAGCTTGTCCTGCAGCTTCTATAGGGTATGTGAGCAGCTGTCAGCATACTGCCTGGGGTGTATGTGTCCCCGGGCATCTCCATCCATCCGTGCCCAGGGAAAGCGGCCTCTATTCTTGCAACAGGATTGTGTGCTCCACCAAGGTGGGACTTGGCCTAACTAAGGAACCCTAAACCATGTTTCTTTGTCACATTTGCCTTCTTTGCTCAGAACAATGATGATTCTGCTCGTAGCCTGAATTCCCAAATGATCATCATGCACACGTTTACGACCCTGACCCCAAAGTGACTTCATGAATGTCACGCAGCACGAGTGCCAGAGTCAGGAGTAAAAATCCAGCTTCTGCTCGTCATGTCCTATCTTACTCCTGACAGAGCTTACTCTGGTCTTACTCATTATTCCGTAGTTACTTACAGGGCTTATTCCTGCTTCTCCTTCATGTGCCTTTTTGTAAAAATACACATTTCTATAAAGTAATTTTTCTCTAACGCATGCAGCATGTTGCTTGGTAGAGACTGTGAGGAGCTTACTTTCAAGAGTAGAATCACACACCTACTGGAGACAAAACTAGTTTTGTGTTTCAGTCTGGCAGCGTGGACCTTTCTCTGTGAGTACAGCGCTTTTGTGTCTTGTCTTTTCCTTACCATGTATAACTGTAATTACACGTGTAGAGAAAGGGGTACTTCCCTTCCCCCACAGCTTCTCTAAATTGGATTAAGTTGTACCTCTGGCAGCCAGAGCTGAGGCAGAAGTGAAGCAAGGACTGGAGTATCCACAAATTCCCAGACTGTTTTGGGAATAAAACAAGAAATTTCTTGTCTTATCTGTGCATCTCTAGATACGCACATCAGAAGAGAGCAATGGAAAAAAACTGAGTAACTTAGTTTCCTCTGGAAAAGACTTTTAGTCCAGTCACACTTTGCTCAGATGTAATGACATGGAATAAAAGACCCTAAGATTTCATGTTGCCCAAACTGGGAAGTTGTAAGGGGAGCATTTGTTCATTCACACATTGAGAAATTAATGGACACTCAAGGCCACACTGGTAACTCTGGCTTGATTTAATTTTTTAGGGATGACCAGACCAATCAGTGACAGAAAAAAAGACATTCATAAAAGTCAGATATCTCCAAATCACACCCTTTTTCTGTATTACCAGTATTGTAATGAGCTGACATGGAATGTTTTTTGAGCTGTGAGAGCAGCTCTCTTTAAACAGTAAAAACTACTTTCGATTGCCAGCATTCTGGTAGTGGGTTTGTTATTCTCTGCTTGCCAAGCTAGCGGTGAGGCCAGCTGAGGAAGAAAGTATTGTCACACTGATAACTGATAACATAGCCAATAACCATGGCCTTATGTCTAAGAGGTTTTGCTTCAGCTGAAACTTTTTTTTACTATTAAGGACTTGCAGTGTGAAATTTTATAATCTTGAATTCCTTCCAGAACTTGGAGAAAACTCACCGTATTGGTTTCTTTTCAAAGTTCTTAGTCGATTTTCACAATATTGTGCCAGACCCTCCGTTAGCACAGAACGTGGCAACTCAGTTCATGGGTTTGGCTGCATTTGGTAAATTCATTCATGGGACATTAAGGTCATTGCTGAAGAACACAAATCAAAAGCTTCAGAAAGAATAGTGAAATCAGAGTCTCTATTTTTCTTTTGTACTGGTCCCATCTTGTTTTCCTTAAGTCAATCAAAAATAATATTCAAACTGGAAGTATGTGGGGTTTTCCTTTGCAGAAAAATGCAGTGAAAGCATAATACCTCTGTAGTTTCTCAATGCCTCTTGCAAGACAGGGAAGTCTCTTTCAGGAAAATGTGTTTTCTTGTTGGACGTTTTTTTGCTAAAAAATAAGTTTGTGTAACCAAAATTCACAAGAAAAGAAAGGTCAATATCACTGACAGTCTTGGGGAATTCTAGCAGGAAATTCGGAAGCAAAGAACTTGATTCACACTTTCACTTGGAAATAAGTTTGTGTAGATTTAAATTGTCTCTCAACTACATTATTTGAAGTTTAAAATACCTGTATTTATATTCAGTGGAAAATTTGATCCAGTATTAAGAGCAAATATTTCAATTTGGAGGAAATTTTCTGTGTGTGAGCTGACTTATTCCCTGAAAAAAATATATCTAAGATGTATCCTGTAAAACTTCTCTTTAAAAAAACTGTGGTTTGCAGATTATTTCTGCTAGAGCTTTTCTTGATCGCTGCTTTATATAAACTGACTTGATTCCTAAATAACTTGAATAGACAGGAAGGGGACTGGGGAATACAGATACAATCTTAAAAATATTGTTTCTGCTAGTGCTATAAGAAGTAGCTTGGTTCATTTTGACTGATATACTTTTATGCCCTGTTTTGAAATACTTTAATTTGAAGCTTGAACTGTGAAATAACAGGGCCAGAGGAATTTCCCTTCTGGTTTTTACTGCTTCCCAAATTAAGTCATATGGGTAAAAGATCTTAAAATCTGGCGCCAGTGTGTGGCTTTACTAATAGTATCTATGTGATCATGTCATTCCCGAGAAAAGCATGTTTCAAATAAAAAGGAAATGTCAACCTTGAGTATTTTTTATTAAATCCCTTTTCTTCTTCTCTTCAAGTTCAGCTTTAGCTGACCACTTCCTTTGTCTGGTTTATTTTTATTAGAAATGAGCAGATTCATTAACTGTGCAACTCGGTGGTCAGGCAGTGAGTGACTGGATATGTCCAATAATGGGTAATAGTTGTATTTTTCATTGGGAGACCAATGTTTGCTTTGGAGATGGCCTGGGGAACAGATGTAATCTGAGAGGGCTCTGTGTTTACCTCTTGTTTCACTGATATGCTGAGCATGTTTGAAACCAGTGAGAAAGAAAAACAAACATTTCAGAAGAAAGTACCTGCAAGCACTCACTGTTTCCCCAGACTGCGTCCCTGGGCTCCAGCCAGAAACTCCCCAAACAGGGCTGCACGCACACATGCACATGAAAATGCATGCATGCACATACACATGCATGTACATATACATATATATTTCATGACACAGTCATGTCCTTAGTCTGCCTAGTTCCAAGAATGCTTTCCAACTGATCCTATGAACCACTTTTTGCTGTGAGGGCGATTGAGCACCAGCACAGGTTGCCCAGAGAGGCTCTACAGTCTCTAAGCTTGGAGGTACTCAAAAGCCATCTGGATGTGGTTCTGTGGAAGCAGCTCTAGGTGACCCTGCTTGGGCAGGTGGGTTGGACTAGATGACCTCTGGAAGTCCCTTCCAACCTCAACCAGACTATGATTCTGTGATTCTGTTGTGCATGTAAGCTATTTAATGAACTGCTTGTCAACTGATGCAAGTCACCGTCAAGGCGACTGACCATCAAGGTCAGTGTCTGTCTGCTCATCAGAAAGTTTTCTTGATGTACATAGTTTCATGCAGTGGGATTAACATGTTTTTTTCCACCTCTCTTTGTGGTTTATTTCTCCTCTTTCCAGCGGTTGTCACTTTCTACATGGGTATTTATTGGTAGTCAAGGTCACTTGAAGTACTTGCAACATAGGTGACTCAGATGAAATAAAACAATCTAAGGAACATGAAGTATTCCAATATTACACACAATATTGAAATTATGAGATGCTTGTCTCCTCATGTTTCTTTCAGCATTATTTTCCCTGTCAAAATGACTAAATTTCAGATTGCAGTTTGCATGCAGGCTATAAGAAGCGCTAATCTTTGGTAAAGAAGGAGGAAGTGTGTGAGGAACTGACAGCAATTCATACTGACTATTTCCCAAAGCTGTCTCATTACTCTTTAATTGTTTCTTTTGCCAAGCACTCTTACTGGGGCAGCAGAATAAAACATTCATCCAAGCTTTGCTCAGTTGCCAGCATACATACTCTACTTCAGTCTTAATTGGTAGAAATTGCTATGGATTTACACTCTGGGAGGCATTGACCAGTTCTATGGGCTACAGTATGGGCCCCCAATGAATATTCAGTGGTCGGTGTGTTTCTTTACTGTGGTTCCAGCAGGCACTGGTCTTATTAAATATGTCCTGCATGCAGAGGGGAGTAGTGGTTTGTCACTAGGGCTGTTCACAGTGTACAGGGTTAGTTTGTGTAATGGCTAGTGAAATGAAACTCTCAAATGTGCTTGCAGTAATTGGTAACGAGCCACATTTTTCAGGAGGTAAACTCCACAAGAGTATCGTTTTCTGCTTCTGCAAGGTAGAGTGGGAGGAAAGGAGAAAGGCCAGATCTAAGGACAAAGTGAACCATCCTCAATTACAGCCAGGCAGAAAAAACCCTGTGAAAGACCAGCCTGTCACCAATCCCTCTGTGGCACTCTGGACATGTTTTCTGTCCCCAGGAACAGACATCCCAAACTGGGCAGGAGATAGCTAAGGACTTTCCTGAGGAAGCAGAAACTGTTGGTGAGTTAACACCCTGTCATGGTAGTTAGCAGACTTGGGGGATGCTCCGCAATAAAACTAGTGTGTAGTGCATCCTGGTGGGAGAGCAGGTTGCAACCTGAGCTTTGATTCTGGCATTAGCTTCAAGTGGGATCTGGGTTTGCTGCAGGAACTTCAGTCTACTGGATGGTGGAGCAGCTGCCTTGTGGCAAAACCCACTGCCACTGAGGAGCTGGATACACCTGTCATTTTCCAGTGACAGCACCCCTCCTTCCTTGCCATTTTGTTACATCTAAAAAATGTGAAATTGGGTGAAAAAAGGGGACACTGTTACGCAAGCTGCTTCTTAGGAGTCTTTTCAGGGCTGATGCTGTTAGATGGGCCACTGTCCCAGAAACAGTGTGAGGGTTCAGACTGGGCCACCAGATGGAGGAGAGAGACAGGAGAGGAAGGATGGTTCTATAATGGGGGCATTATTCTTCTCACTATAAGAAGAAAAATAAAAATATGATCTAGTTGTAAACTCAGTGCGCTCGTATGGCTGCTCCTACCCTCTCCTCCTAGAGCAGGAAAAACAGTTCTTTGCTCAAAAGCAAAGAAGCACAGGTACTCTGGTTGGGCTCGGTGGCAGAACTGATGTCAAGTGCTATAGTTCTCACTAGCTGGGTGCACTCTATTGTGTTACAGCCTCCAGGGCAGCGCTCCTGGGTAGTCCATTTTCTAGCTAGTAATATTGTATTGGTGTCTGTAGTGTCTAGGTCTTTTAACTGGAAGCCAGGAGCTGGCAGGTAGGGTTCCCACCTGACTTCAGAGAGAAGTCTACCTCCGCAGATGGTAACTCCAATATTGCCTGCAGTTTTGTCAACAGAGAGAGGGTCTGGACTGGCAACGAAGAAGGAGAGTTGTTTAAAAGAGGAAGGGAAGGTATTCAAAAGGACTTTGGGAGTGTGTCTGGTAGACTAACAGTGAACTAGAAATTCCTGGACAATATGACGTATTACACATATGCTTGTCCTGTCACCCTCTTCTATTGCTGTTGGAATTATTTGAGAAAAGTTTTACAGGAAAGATATGGTGGATTACTTTCACGTGTCACAGTAAGTACTCTTTCACATATTCAGCCTGTGCGACTGCTGCTCTGTTGTAGGTTAAAATAATGGAGTATGAGTTTTGCAAAATCACAGTCCTTCCAGCAGACAAAAATTTACTTTGGGAGCAAGCAGACTGTTGAATAAGTAACTCTTCCAATTTCCTTAAAGTGAAAAATGAACATTAATGGCAACGTTCAGATAAAGGTTTTATTCTGAAGCCACCTGCATATTTGATTCCCTCTGTTGCACTTTGGATTTCCTATGCAGCACAGTGTAAACTCTTGAGGTTTGCTGGTATCTAGATGCTGTTCGATAATTTTATGGCCTCTCTCTCTTTTCTAAGGAGACTTTCTAGACAAAGAATGTTGAATTGCCTTATGTTGTTGAATATGAAATCATTGTCACATTTAGGTTTGGAAACAACAGATGAAACAATTTCAGCAAAACCAGAGACGGATGAAACAGAATCCAGGTGATGATTATAATAATTATGATAATTAAATAAATGCCCAGTACACCACAGTATTAAATAGCAGATGTGCTTCTTTGCAGCTAAATTTTTGTCAGTTTCAAATTAAAACCAAGGTCAGATTTCTGGACTGACTTACATCCCATGCGATTTCATTAAATGCAGAATAGTTCCGTGGCATGTAACTTGGCACTGAAGTTAGTTTTCTGTACGTGGTTTTATGGTTCAGGTGCAAAATACTGCTCTGGCTTGTGTGTGTCTAAAGGTTATTATACCTTGGACTATACTTCTTTTCTTTGTTTCAAAATTTAGTGGATCAGCTAAACTGTTAATTTTCTCAATTCCCCTCTGCTCCTTCCTCTTAATTCTTCCTTTATTGAAAACAGGTTCATTAAAAAAATACTGATTGTTAGCCCAGAATGAGGACTAAGGTCAGTTGGCAATTTTAGAAAATTAAATCAGACAAATGAATCATATTTGCAAATTGGCTACTTGAGCGTACATGGATATTTGACCATCTTTTTTTTTTTTTTTTTAATGTGCAGATCAGTAATAAGAATGTAATAGCTACCACTCATGCAATTACAGTAGGAAGGCAAGAGAAAGGAAATTCTTTTCTTTTTTCTTCCTTTCTCTATGCAAAACACAGTGGCAAAAATACTTTAAGTAAAACTGATAAATGTTCTGGCTCTGCAGGTATCCTGTAATTAGGAACTGTTGCTTCTCAATAGATTTCTTAAGTGCCTAACAATACACATCTGGCATTGAATTCTTACATATGAGAATGTTTTGTCCAAAAGTATCATCGCTGAACTTCATACACACATAGAATCAAGTAATAACACACCTGCAATATACCTCAATGTAACAGGTTATTTTATGTCATTATCTCATTCATCATTAATTAAGATTGTTCTTGCCTCTTTTGCTTGGTCAGGAGAACCTTCAAAGGCTCTTACTGTGCTAACAATGATTCTGATTTGTTCTCCTCTTGTATTTCTCTACAAGGTTGCTGACAAATTACTAATAAAGATGTACACCTTGTACATCTCTCATGGTATGTGGATTTTTAGCAGTCAGTTTTGAAAGGTACCATTAAAATAATAAATCAGTTGCCTATTTTCATTTAGTTTTTATATATCAGATTACCTCAACCAGCATTCTGGTCTAACAGTCTGCCAAATATAATTTTAAACTTACCTAAACACTTTTCTGAAGAAATTTTCATAGGGGCCATATACAGTATTGACACCTAATGGGGTTTAAAATTCTGAGGAAAAAAGCTGAACAGGTGAACAGAGCAGGGCAGATTGCGACCTTGCTGTTATATCGGAGTCCTCCAAAGCAGTACAGCAACACAGAAGAAATACCTGCAAAAAATAGTTTAGCACTTGGCTGTGTAATTATTTCAACGCTGCTTCCCTGGACTTGGTCCCTCTCCCATTGAAGCCTTTGGGAGTGTTGGTTTGTTTTCTTTGGGAGAAGAGCTGGATGATGAAGTGGATCATTTGGTTAAGAAGCCTTCTTTGGCCTCTTGAGTGTCCACTAAGTAATGGACTCACTTGGAAGTTGATATGAAGAACAAAAGAAAGTCTGGAGGCCCAAGAAGGTCCTTAAATAGATTCCCTCATTGAGACCACCTCAAGCTGTCTACCTAAGCTGCAAATACCAGAAAATCCCTTTCTCATGAGATTTCCAGTGCTTTAAGTTTCTAGTTAAATTGAAAATGTTTAGTGCTTGCCCTCTCTGTGCCTGCCCTTCTGTTTTCCACCTGCATCTAAGGAAGAGACGGGGCATTCAAAAGGAAGCAAGAGAACAATGTGAGTAGCATATATGAGGCATGGTTTTCAGTGCCTTCATGCTTGATATTTGGTTTCTGCTGGGTCTAGTAAGGTATAATTTTTCTTTGAAGCTTCTCATACAGCTGGGCTTTTCATGACACCACCTTTCCTCTGTTTGGATTGCCTTAAGCCTTCACACCTTTAAGCCTTCTGCTAAACTCGGGTGAAATCGGCCAACACCTGAGAATAAACACAGACACCATGATCCCGTTAGCTTAATTTCCTTAAGAAGCCAGGATTAGCTTGTGTAACTCTCTAATAACGATAATTAGTATACATTATATCTATATGTTATTTTAGCCGAATTAGTTTATTTATATGCTGTCACAAGAGAATGAAGTAAGTGAGACTGACCTTGCTTTGAGCAGGAGGTTGGATTCGGTCCCCTCTGACCTGAGCTGAGCTATGGTCTAACAGCTCATTTCTACCCCTAGTTCCTGCTGCTCTAATATTCTTCCTATGCAGAGGGATGTGAACTGGTGAAACAACAGAATATTTGACAGCATGAACTGAAATGCCTCTCTGAGGTGTGAAAATATCTCTTTATCTCATGTATTTGGAAGTTATTCTCACTGTAATAGTAATGCTTCCTTGTCACTTAATTGTATCTGTCTTTCCACCAGAACTACCTGCTGTGGATGACACCTATCACCTAGCTGCCATCAGCTCATTGTTTATATGACTTGTATTAAGAAAATTGCCTTTCTGATTATGTTAATGACAACAAACCTGGACTTTGAGATATGATGGGTAATACAGCGAGGGAATAGCTAAGCAGACAAAGTAGGAAATTCAGTCACTTGCAAGATTTTTATTTTTTTTTCATTTGGCTGAGTTCATGCTGAAGTCCGTGTGTTTGTATTAGCCCTGTTGGGACATAGTTCAGCGCCTTATTTATACAAAGTTACTTCAGTGGCTGATTGTTATTAATTACCATCCTGAGTTCCTTGCAAGTCAAGCTGGACTCCAAATGAAATTTGGTTTCCAAAGTAATTAGGAGTTAATGTTGCAATGTGTGTTGCCTGCTGTATTGTATTCTTGCAATAACATTGAAAAAAAACTTGTTCATTTGCTTGAAAACTCTCAAACCTTACTCTAAAACGTGGAAAATGTTTAAAAACTTATTAGAAAAGAAAGGCCTTCCTCAACTCTATGTATGCTTGACTAGATGAAAAGAATAATACCAAAGAATTAAAATGGCATTCCCCTTATTCTGCTGGTTTAAGAGCCCTCATCAAAAGTAGAATGCAAGTTTGAACAGAACTTATACTGTATTAGATAATTTAGACCACAGAGTCAGAATCTACACACCTGTAGCACAGATTCCATTCAGACTGTATTAAAAAGATGTTCTTTGGCTCACCACTGATCTGAAATTTGGTTTCAAGTTCTCAAAATGTGACTGGTAAATCACTTTTTTTTAGCCAACGTCTTTCAATCCTGTTTCTATGTTGCAAGGAAAACTGATGAATTGACAAAAAGGTGATGCTTTTTTGGCTATATAAATAATTAGAATGGGAATAACTACCTAAGAACAGATCTTCACGTTTTAAAGATTTCTGAAACCTTATGTTTTGACCAGAGTTTTCATGGGAAGGACAAGAGTCATGACGTACTGTGTGTTTTAATCAAGATACCAGGTTATATACAATTATTCAGTTGCTACATTTTTGCATGTACTCAGACACAAGGCCACCATATACTTTCTGCGCACATTTACAACTTAATTGAACATTTTTCTTCCCACTAGAAGGTACAGAAATTTCTGCCCTGGTCTTTGTTGTATTTTTATAAATGCTGCCAGAAAAGATAACTGGCAATGAAATTTCAATGTTTGTAACTTATGCTTCCTGCTGGTATTGCTTTTTTACATGTCTGGCTATGACTTTGCAATTGAGTGCTGGGTCAAAGGTTGAAGAAAAAATGCAGTGACCTTCTGGCCTTTCCTTACTTATTTCCTGTAAGAGAGAAAGATTTCAGCCAGCTGTGAGTCTCTTCAGAAATTTTGATGTGATACGATGTCTGGAACTCAAATATCATGGTCTTTAGATGAGAAAATTTTGAGGTGGCAAGTCTGCTCGGACTCTTTCAGAAGAGATCACAAAATTAAGATCCTGCTTCCTCTGGATGTGTACTGTTCATCAACTATCACAGTCCTTAGTTTCCCAAGTTGTATGCAACTTGCACACATTGCTTAGAAAATATAATGCCTTGTTTCAGGGCTGAAAGCATAGACCTTTGCAGAAATACAAGCTAACAGGTGGTAATGCATTATGGTAAAAACCTACTCAGAGTGACTGTGAGGACTTCTCACACACACTCTAGTATTGTTGGCTTCATGGCACAAAGCAGTTGAGAAAGGTGCTGCAAAATCTTGGGAAGTAGAACCCGATTTTTTGCTGTTTTCTTTCACTTCAAGATCTTTTTGCAGCTACCTGAAGTCAACAGCATTCTGCAGGTCCTGTTGCAGACTGGCTTCCCTCTACCCATTGCTAATAACATGGTGGCTCTTGAGGTTAGGTCGATTGGCGATACAGGCAACGCAATGAGAGCCCTGACAGCCATTTAACATGTAATCTATTCCTTGCACTATAGGGCTCTGAGCTATGCACACCAGGAGAGCTTATTCCTGGTGTCCCTGTTGTGTTATTTACCTCTGCTCTGAGCAGTTAAGTCCACCACAGCCATTTAGTAAATTATCAGTTTTCTTATTGGCCCTAAATTGTGCCTAATTAAAAATCTGACCTCCACAAAATAGTCCTCTTCCTAAAGAGACAGAACATAAACAGGAAAAATCAGCTAATTGCTGCAAAAACTGCTTTTGTGGCACTGTAATTGGACCTCAGTGAAATGAATGAACCCACTGGGGATTCCCTAATGAATGTTTAACTGCAAACAGTAGTCGGGCACTTAAGCAGCTAGGCTGATGGTCCCTAATGAAATCAAATAAAATCAAATAAAAGAATCTGGCACTTTACTAACCAGATTTCTTGGCACTGGGACATAAAAATAATATAATTCTGGGTAAATAAAATGTAAAGAAAAGTTATTAATAAATCAGTGAAAACTTAGCCACTCTTGCTTGTATTCTTTCTTTTTCTACTGAAAAAAAATCCCAACTCAGAAAACTCTACATACTGTGTTGAATCTGTCTAAAGAGTGCTTTCTCATATTTTCCTCTTTTCCTAAAAGTACTAAGACCTTTTCTGTTAATCACATCCTCTGACTTTATTTTGCAATAGGTTTTTCAGAGTCTAGCTATAGAACGGCATGATGAAGGCAATTGATTAAGTTCCTTTGCATTTTTTCAAACTTTGACAAGGAGCAAAATTCTGATGACCTCGGTAATCTGAGCTGTGCTGTGGCTCCAAATATCTATTCAATGCAATGGGTAAAATTCTGGCCTTACTCATGTCAGCTGTGTAACTTGACTTTGAAAAGCAAATCATTAAACCCATCTGGTGTAGGACCTCAATATTGTATTAATGCATAAAGCAAGCTTGAAGAACCAGGGACATGGCACCATTGCATAACATTATTATTATTATTATTATATTTTAATACTCAGTTGCACAATGATGGTGTTTAAACTGTGGGTTGTGTAGGTTACCAACTTTCAAAAAAGGTCTTAAGTGGTTTTGTTTAAATTACTATAAAAAATACTTCATCATATTCCACTACAATTTTGTAGCATTGATGACATGAAAACCTGGCAATCTGCATTAGTATCTCACACCTTTTAAAACTTTGCTGAAACGTAGTGAGGGTTTGTAGTATTTTGCAAGTAGTGCAATTTAACCAAGTGAGAGTTGGAGAAAATTCAATTTAATCATGCACTGCCAATTTTATGTAGAGAAAAGTGCTACTTATCATTGTGTCTAGCATTCAAATACATATAGTTTGTTTACATATTGTAAATAAAAAGTCTATTGCAATATATTTTCAGAATTATGAGACAGAATATCTGCTGGCTGTTTGTTGATGTGTGTGATAAATGGATATTCAAACTTCTTATTAACAACAGGTAGCATTATAATTACTTACCATTGCTAGTGGAAATATTTTTTATGAGTAATTAATACAAATGAAGTTTGCAGTAAGATTTGGTTTCTAAATGGCACAGTTAGAGCATACTATACCTCCATTTGTATGTATTAGGTGTAACTTCATAAACTTATAAGGCTGAAAAACTTTGAAATATAAAAGCATGAATATATATGTGGCAGAATAATAGTTGAGTAACAGTTTTGCATACTGAACGATGGGTCATGGTAGAGAAGGGAACCAATGGTGGTAGCTGTTGCTAAGTACCTATTGCTGAGATCTGAACAGTTAACAGTTAATCTGAACTGATTATATGTTTCTAGAAGTAATCATTGAAGCCAAAGAGTGAGAATGAAGCAGATTTCAGCTAGAGAGGGATCTAGATGTTTTTGGTGGAACGAGAAACAGTGCTGTGGATGGACAAAGTAGTTCAGAATATTAAAAGCTGTTCTTGTTAGCACTTCTCCATTCAGGCATGGCGTATGAGAGTGGAGAAGTGGCTACAGACATGATCAAGTAAGGCTTGGTGGTGAGGTAGTTGAGAATTGGTTTAGATGCTGGTAAAGGAGGAAGAAAGGGATTGCGTGTTGGTAGCATCATTCATTACCAATCATCTTCTGGTTGTTACCCATTCTGGTTGGTACAGCTGGCAAAGAGCCCCATCTAAGTTTGCCTGCAGATCCAAAAAAGCTCCTGTGTGGACATTTCACTTGCAGTAGTGAACCCTGAGGCAAGAAAACCTGTCCCTTAATGATCTTTGACTGAAGTAATAGTTGCCAACTCCAGTTGTAAAAGCATCGAGTACTCACACTTTCAGAAAGTCGTCAAGAAGATGTTTTAAAATAAATCAAAGCTCACCAGCTGTTATCCATTTAAGATTTATTGAAATATAAAAATGAGTGGTTAATGCACCCTAAAGTAGGAGTATTCTTAAGAAATTAAGACAGGAAACCATAGGGATATATATTTCATGATGGGCTAAATGACAGCTATGAAATAAATCCCTCATTCTTCAAGGAGAGGGTCTCTTTTGAAGACTGTAAAAGCTGAGAAGTGCTATGCTGGAGCCTGCACTGAAGAAAAATCACACTTCTTGTAGATGAAATGCACCCACAGCGCTGGCTAATTTGCAATGTAAATATTTTTGAGTATTTGGAAGGGATGGTGGAGAAAAAGAATATGTTTGTATCTGCATCTTTGAGAGCCTTGTTCACTACACTGGTGCTCAGCTCACAGGGCACCATATTTGTTGGGCTTCATACATTGGCACAAGTGTTTGTTCCATTATAGACATACGCACATTGGCTGTGTTGGAACGAAGTTTAGAAGAACAGACGAACCTTCAACATTGGTAATTGCATCTCAAACTGCAGCTTTTTGCAACTGTTGCAAGAACAAATGGCATTATCTTTCTACATCTGTTTTGCATTTGTCAGATCATGCTTTTTATAAGACACACAGTTTGGTAGTAGTATTGTTATCAGCATCATACAGCATTGAACAGTACCACATTTCCCCAAATGTGGGGAATGTGCTTCTGGCACATTTGTGTCTTAAGTGATGAGACTTAAAAATTTTCTGGTATTTTGTGAAAGATATTGGGGAGCACTTGCTAGCTTTACAATTTTCTTCCAATACCTGTATCATGAGTACATAAATACAAGAGAAATATCTAACCCATTGCTTTTAGGTATGCTTTGAGACCTCATGAACAAGTAGTTGGTTGCTTTCTCATTGCAAATGAAACATTTTAGCTCCTTTTTCTTGAGCACAGCTTTCTTGAAGTAAAGTAATGTTGTTATTAGAGAAAAATTGGGGGATATTAACTGACAAAACTTACTTCATTTCCTTTGAGGCAAAGTTGAATAGGTGGTAATAAAATTAGTGGTATTATGTGATGAGAAGCTATTTCAGGTCACTTACTATAGTAATCAATCAATAGTATAGAATAATGATGGTTTAAATACGGACATTAAGATGTTCTTACTGTATCAATGCCCAGTTCAGGATGGAGGTCCACCAGGTAATTGTGTGGAGCTGCCAGAACATCCCCAGCAGGGCTGTGTTTAGTCCACGTGGCATCACAGAATCTGACTTAATCTATGAATCAGGAACTCCAATGGTAAAAGCTGAATGTTTTCAATATCATAGAATCATAGAATGGTTGGAGTTGGAAGGGACCTTAAAGATCATCTAGGTCCAACCCCCTGCCATGGGCAGGGACACCTTGCACTAGATCAGGTTGCTCAAAGCCCCATCCAGCCTGGCTTGAACACTTTGAGGGATGGGGCCTCCACAACTTCCCTAGGCAGTTTGTTTCAGTGTGTTACAACCCTCATAGTGATATCCAAAGGTCTCAAAGTATAAAAAATAAATACTGAAAACTCGTTAAGAACAGTTTTTAAAAAGATAAAAATTTAAAAGATTACTGAAGGTGTCTTAGCCAGATTAAGCTATTTATTTAATGAGTGTTGTGAAGTTATACAAGTTAATATGGATATTACAAAATTAATTATTTGATTCAGGGTTCAAGATGAAAAATTTAAGTGTATCTCCTCAGTGTGCTATACTGCTTCGAGATACCTCTATACCTCTACCCTTTTGCCGTACATTGCCATTTGCCCAACTTTCCAGTCCAATTCTCTCAATAAATAACAGGTCATTCTTCATAAACAAATTAAAAGTTGGTTTGGGGTTTTTTTTGAGAGTGAATTATAGTAATAATTTGATGTATCTCCAAGCATAATTTTACTCATCTAACCCTGTGTCAAAAGATGGGCTTGTCCATATTTGCTGCCTACCACAGAACCAATGGCACACGGATGGTGGCAGAGTGGGTCTTGGACGGAGCTGCCACCCACCCTGCCATGGCCAAGGCCTTTGGTTCTCACAAGGCATTGGCAGCTCTGCAGGACTCAGTCTCCTCAGGAATGTGATGTTGCTTATAAACAAAACAGAGGCTTTCTCTCCCTGCAAAGTAAATTTAATTTAGTTGCGACTGGCAGCTGCTATTTTGGTAGCTATTTATAATTGATACAGGGTGAAATCTCATAATTTTCTACAAACACAGGCAGTGACAAAAGGTGAAATTCATTCTTGTATGTAAAGTAATGAATCAGATATAAATGTGCACATAATGAAAAATCACCTTTTTTGTCCATACAAATGCCAATGCTGCTTACCTAGATGAAAAAAATTACTACTTCAGTTCATAATCCTTTTTCCTTCTCCTCTCTCCCATCCCCATTTTTTTCAGATGATAGCATTTTTTCAAGCCGTTTGCGAATTTGATGACTGGTAAGCATTTTTTCCATGTATATTTTAAAAGAAAAGGATTTGCAAACAGGCAAAGAACCAGGTAGGAAATTCAAGAGAGCTGGTGAAATACATCAGGAACAGAAGTTTTCCTGACAGAATTCATGGCTCTTCATTTGTCTTTGATTTCCGAAACAGTTTATGTGCCATTTCACAGCAAACACTTCCTCTTCATCACCATAGCCACTTTGTGTGCTCCATTTCTTCACTCTGTCAGGAAAAAGGATTTTTTTTTGAAGATCAACTTCAAATTGTTAGTGCTACTTCTCCATAATTACATCTACACAAGAAAATACCTTTTTATAAAACATGATCTGTTACTACTCCCAAGAAAGTCCACAACAAAGCTACTGCTTATGCCAGTGGAAGAGGTATCAGTCTTTATATGGAAAGTATTTTACATAAGCAAAAATAAGAAAGAGAATTGTTTTCCTGCTATTGGAAAATAGAGAAAAGTACTGTAACAGTAGTCTGTCTCCTTTCAGCCTGTAGAACTGCAGTCCTCATTTATTAACCTTGAATTCTTCTGCATTTGTAACAAAGCCAAAATATTTCATCGTCTCCAGCTCCAGTTAAGGAAAAAAGACTGATATTTTCTCTTTAAAGGTTCTTAATATGTATAAAGACAAATGTTAGAAATAAAATTTTTAAAAATCATCTCACACCAGTAGGAGCAATTTAGCCTTCTTATATTCAGCATTTTATATATAAATACATGTAGAGATATATATAGATAGATGTCTGGACTGTGAACCAGCTGCTGGTCTGACAGCTGGTGTGTGGGTACCTTTTGTCTGGACTGTGACTCTCTGGGCTGGATGGTGCTTGCAGATACCCCGGTCTGACCTGTTTCCTGGGAAAGCTGGGCATTAGGCTCCTGTGCAGGGATGATGTGAAAGGTCTTTGGGAAAATATAGATTTAGTGGGAAGGGAATCTCAAACAGGTACGTTTTCAGAGGACTGCAAGGAGGAATGTATGTGGGGCTAATGCCAAGATCAGTGTGTTTGATATGGGGTCTGGGGAAAGTCATGAATTGAGCCCTGCTGTTCAGGCACCTTGCAGTACCTGGCACCATCTTCTCCCACCTTCGGGGCTGGTGGCGTTCAACCTTGGAGACTTAAGCACAGCTCTGCTGCTTGCACATTTGCTGTTGTCAACCCTGATCACGAGCAGAAGGGAAAAGTCATTTTCACCAATGATACGTAACGTGTTTCATTGACTGAAATGATGCATTTCTGAGGCAGTCCTTTATTATAATTCCAGCTGTGAATCACTGCTCTAGATTTCCACTAGCACAACTGAGATCAGAGTCCCTTCCACCCAATCTGTCACTATCAGAATGCTGAAAATCAATCAATGATTCCGATTTGTGATTATTTGCGTATCTACAGGAGTAGCATGTATTGATTCCCAATCTCCACATTACCCTTTATGCTGGCAGCCATATAATGAAGAAAAACAATAAGAAAACAAAAAAAAAAGGCAATAAAATAAACCCACTCCTGTATAGTCTATGTTGTTCTAACTGAATTAAAGCAGTGGTGAACGTGTTGATCTCCAGCCTTTCCAATGTTATACTCATTTTGTTTAGTATCAGGAAATAGAGATAAAGATAAATTGTCAAATAATTATGCATTAGTACATCATCTGGAAATTAAAAAGCCCCCAAGTTTCTTGGTCTGATGCCATAATAAGTGCAGTGTGAGTGACTTATTCAAGGAAGAAGGAAAGCTACAATCTGGGGAGACTACACAAGGGAGCTGAACAGCATATGCTCACAAACAACAAAGGAAGAAAATATATTTTTTTCTTCTTCTTTATTTTAGGCTTCTGGGATTAATAAGCAAAGGGGAACTTGAAAACTAAATTTTTTTTTATGTTAAAAGGCTCATTTGCAAAAAGACAAAGTAAATGGAAGAAAAATAATTTATGCAGTGAACTGCTAATCCAGCTGTTTTGCTTCTGGGCTTAATTGGATTTACCTAGAATTGATATTTGGTGTCAGCATGTGTTATATCGTCAGCACAAGCAATAGTTACCAAACATAAAGAATCCTATCTAAGGCAAAATATTAATTTATTTGACTCATACTTATTGTAATCACTTTTTATTCACGTATGTTACTACTTAGTATTTCCGTTTGATGCCGTCTCATGTATATGATCCAGTCTTAGTTATTCTATCTTAATATCTGAAGCAGTTCGGCAATGTAGAAGACTCAACAGCTGAATAAAATGGGCTAGGAAATGGTTATTCATCTCTTGTTCTGCCTTCCAGGCAGCTGTGCTGGCTATAAAAAGGTGTGCATTGTGCCTAATGGCAGGTGGGTGACATCTGAATTCTCGAGTAAGACATATACTGTAGCATACAGTACCTTCAGCAATGAGAACTTTACTGGTTCAGTCTGGAAATGTGGAGTTATCATCAGTGACTGAGCGAGATTTATCAGCTAAGAAACCCTGCTTACATATGAATATAAACCCAAATCTGTCCAGCAAAGCAGGGAAATGGCACTCTTTCTTCAGTACAGGGGAAATAGGGTGTAGGAAGGATGTGTTTCATTAAGGGCACGCATCACAAATTCATCAGAATGGCCAAATAACTGCATTAGCTGATAAATATGGTATTTTTCTCCATGGTGAGTTAATAGTGATCTGTGATTCATTATACAGAAGTATTCAACAGATATTTAGACTCTCCTGACCTCCAAGGTTTTGGTGATCTGTTCACTTTCCTCATTTGTGGTGATTGGTTTCCTCAGTAACAGTTTGTTCTGGCTGTCTGCTCTGGTGACAGAAAATCTTGAAAAGCCAAATAATTAATGCAGCAAGTGATGAATAGTGCAATATGAATAGAGCATGTTCTTGTTCATGAAGGGATACCCCTGTTTGCCTGTGAGTGCAATGGGACCCATTCCTCCCACACCCCTCAAATATTATTTAAACAAATTATCACAGGTGACGCCCCTTTTCAGGGTGGTGGTTAAGGACATGGCCTCTGTACCTTCACGGCAATATATGGTGGGCATATGGTCTGCACCCCGCAGCACAGGCGTTGATTTTAGCTCAGTGGAGAACAACAAAGGAGGTGATTGTGGCGGAGTGTTTGCAAGCAGAGTCTCGGCTGCACTTGACCATGCTGTGCTTATGAACCCAGCCATAACTCTGAACTGATGTTACATCTCAGCAAAGGAGACCGCTGGCTTACTCCCCACCCTCTCCTGGTGCTTGCAGCCCATGCTGTCCACCTCTTTGCTGTGATTTTCCTGTGCGGTAGATGGGAGAGTGATGGGAAACTCTCGCTTGGCATGAACGGTGGTCCGATGGCAGCAAAGCCCCGGGGCCTGCAGGCCTTCCCCAGAGCACATGCAGAGAGCAGCATCTCTGCCCTCAGTCCTTGCAGCTCAGCTGGTGAGGCGTCGCTGTGCACCATGGCTGGAGCCCCCTCCACGCAGGGACGCAGCAAGAAAGCTGTTCCTTTAGCAATGTGCAACAAACTGGGCCTCTTCCAAGCCTCCCGATGAGACACTTAGTGCGACACGGGCAGCATTATCTGGGCTGACATAGTTTAGATGGGTTTGAATTAAATGCAAACAAGATCATTCCAAAAGCAGTAAGAGGTTAGTGTCATGAGATTATGTTGTGAGCTGGCAAATGGGAAAACCCAGAAGGCCCGTCTTTTAAAATTTCTATTACCAAAAGCCAAACAAGTAGAGTTGCCACTCCTTATTAAGCACTATAGGTAGATCTGGCGCTTCACCAGCTGAGCAATGAAGCATTTAGATGCTTGCTGCGGCTGCGGCTGCTGCTAATAGACCTTTGGCCACTGTCCCCCCTCTAAAGAAAAGGGGAAGGTTATGTGTTTGGGAGTTGGAAGTCAAACAGGGGAGGATGAATTTCTTAAAACAACCCTGGCCTCTGGGCATTCTCCAGAAGTGTCTCATCTTTGACCTCTGCAGAGGTTTCTCTAGGAGGTAAATTTTAACTTCATTTAGAGTCCTAATTTGCTTATAATGCAATTCATTGTTAATGCAGCTCCACTGATTTCAACGTCTTCCTGTTGAATGACCTGCAGATGGAAGAGGTGTTTAGTAACTTGGTCCGTTGATGCTTATGCTCAAGGGGTGATTATTCTGTCACGGTGTGCTAGGCAAGTGCCACCCTCCGAAGACAATATGGTGTATAAAGATGAGAAACACTTGCAGAAGTAAGTGACTGGAGGGAGTCAAAGTGGGAGAGGCAATAGTTTTCCTGCAGGTAGCTTTACTCATTGTTAGGATAATAAAGATTTACTGGCACTGAGCTCTTTGGATAGAATAAGAGAATGTGAAAACAGTATTTTGCTAGGTACATTGCTGCTGTTTGCCAGGCAGTATAAGGCTGGTTTTATTTTTCATTCCACTGATGTACTTCTCTGATACTGCCGATCCCTATGGATGAGGGCTGAATTGGCCCCATCTTTCAGGGCAGGCATGAAAGAAGGTTGTTCCACCCATACCTTTCCTGACATGGGAAGTACCTCTGCTGGTAACATCTCAGTATTGGGAGCTGGTGGCAAGGGAAGGGTGTGGTAAGGGAGGGACAATTTTGGAAAACAGACCTGAGAGGTAGTGTCTAAAAGAAGCATCTTTCTGAAATCCTACGTACTGTTTTTCTCCTGGTTTTGCATCCCAGCCTCTAGATACAGGATAGCTTTGGGGATCCAAATTTTTATTAACCCTGTAATTACTGCTGCTTATGCTTATGCCTACCTTAATGATTAAATATGTCACTTAATTCCAATTTAACTAAGCCAAATGTCCCCTGCTTTTCAGTTACATCTAGTCCCCTGGTGAGCATGATAAAGACATTTCTGGATCTTTGCAGCACTAACAAGGACTATTTCTTTCTGAAGATCTGAACAGCTTCCAAACTGGGATTTTTGAAACGGTTATTATTTGTTATAGGTGACAAATACTTCTAATACTTCTGTCTTTTCAAAGTTATCATCTTTCTGTCTGCTTATATTACCCACAGATGCAACTCCTGCCTTATCATAAGCAGAAATGCTAAGGAAGAAGCAGTGGGGGTGTGTGTGCATAATATTTTTAAAGCTTAAAATGCCTTACTTTTTAAGGACAATAGAGCTAAAATGAGATAATTGTAATTAGTTACTTATTTATTTGGACATTTTGAGAATGCAGGTGGTAGTATGCTTGGGAATATGTACATGGGGATAACACGAAGAATTTCTGCTTGTGTGCCCTGAAATTTAGGAAAACAGTGCAGGTGAAAACAGGGCCGCACAACCCACCAAAATGAAGACATCCCCCCAACAAAAGACAAGAAAGCCTTGATCGAATGTTGCAGTAGATAACAGACAATGCTGCTTATACATCCAGGAAATAATTGTGGTAGAAGCTAGTGTCAACATAATGTTATAGCCAAAGCTATAATTTATATTCTTGTTTATTGCCGAAAAAAACCTGCTTCATTTACTGAACCAACCACTTTGTGGTAATCAGCCCTGTTTTTCCTTGACATCGCCGTAGAACGCAATATCGACTGAAGCTCCATAGATGGCAGCATTTCACAAAGAACTCGAACAGTACCTTCTTGCCTACCTTCCTTTTTCCTTTTCTCTCTTCTCTTCTCTTCTCTTCTCTTCTCTTCTCTTCTCTTCTCTTCTCTTCTCTTCTCTTCTCTTCTCTTCTCTTCTCTTCTCTTCTCTTCTCTTCTCTTCTCTTCTCTTCTCTTCTCTTCTCTTCTCTTCTCTTCTCTTCTCTTCTCTTCTCTTCTCTTCTCTTCTCTTCTCTTCTCTTCTCTTCTCTTCTCTTCTCTTCTCTTCTCTTCTCTTCTCTTCTCTTATTCCTCATGCTTCTTTTTTCTTCTTTTTCTTTCTTCATTCTTTTATTTCTTCTTTCCCTTCCCCTCCCAAACTAGTTCCCTAATCTGTTTTCTCTTTCTCTATTCCTCATCCTTCTTTTTTCTACTTTTTCTTTCTTCTTTCTTTTATTTCTTCTTTCCCTTTCCCTCCCAAACTAGTTCCCTAATCTGTTGACAGGATTAAGAATTCCTGTTGTTTTACAGGAACTAAAATACTTTTGGTATTTTGGAAACCTCTGAAGTGTAACAGAGTGGTTAGAAAATGTTTATACTACAGAAAAGGTATCAAATGGATATTTATAACATTTAAAACATTACCTCAGATTGGTGTGGACTGGACTCTGAGAGCAGACTGTTTGCATTACCCACTTTCACAGTATTTTGTCAGATCCTAGTGTGATGGGGCTAGACTTCAAGAGAACAATTTTGTGTGTTTGTATGGTGGGGTTTTTTTGGAAGATAGAACAAGTGCCAGGGTAGAGAGTATCTCAAAATAGAGTAGAAAAAGATAGAAAAGTCTCCACTAAATCTATCCAAGTGAATTATTCCAAGTTCTGTAATATTTCTACTTTATTAATATATCATAAAAGACCTGCATTTCTTCATGACAAAAAGCTTAAAATTCTGGTTACATATAAGAATGCCCTTTCATTCTGCAAAGATTTGTTCTGAGGGAGTTATAAGTTTTCCTCCAAATTAACTTTTAGACTGAAGTATATCTTCTTATTCTCAGTATTTTTTGCATCTTTGAACCTGAAAAGAGAACAACGAACCTATTTTTGAGTTACACATGCATGAAGAAGATGATATTTAAGAAGTAAAAATATTTTTGAGTCATAATTGAATATCAGAATTATAAAACGAACCATTTTATCACATAATTAGTTCTCCAAGAGGACAGCATGTTTTGATCAGATGGGAAAAGTATTTGAGAAACAAGATGTAGATATGTAGAATATAGAATATATGCAGCTGGTATAAAATATATAGTTCTTCAGTAGCATAAGCATTTGACAAATGCAACTATGCAGTTGTTTTTACAGAGGATTTCAGCTTGTGTGAACAAATGCTTCAGTATCTGGCTATTTGCCCACAATCCAGTTGGGTTTGGAGTCTGGATGGTTGTATTTATACTAATCCCTGTGGATTCTACTGAATTCTTCAAACCATAGGAATTCAATCTAAGCATGTCAGACAAATGTGGCCATCTTTCCATTCGGTCTTGGTTTCTCAGTGTAATATTTTGCATCCTCTGTTGGCAAAAGCCATGAGAAATTTGGGCGGAGTATTAAATATGTGTGAAGTGGTTCCTTCTGAAGTAGCTGGATATTTCTGAGTTTTTTTAATCTGAAAAGGCACCATTTAACTGGGAAGGATTTTTTGATCAACAAGAACTTAGACATATTCCATGTAACTCTTGCCTAAAAATTTATTATCACTGTATTTTCAAGTGTCTAAATAGTTGTGTCTCTCTTGCCATCTTGAAACATAGTAAATTATTCAGATTGTATTGCAGAATTCTCAGAAAAGCCTTTGAGCTCCCTGAGAATAGCTGTGGTTAGGACACTCATTGGGAAGGTGGCAGGCCACAGGTAAAATGTCTTATTGCCTATTTTAGACATTAAACTAGATCTTTCATATACTCGGGTATGTGGGAGATTGGTGACTAATCACAAATTTATTAGACTTTTTGATGTGTGTGTGTGTCTCTTGTCTACTAGCCTATTGTGGACACGCAAAACCTTTGTAATATAAGTGCTAGATTTGACTAAATAATTCATTACTAGCTATATGCAGAACGCGTGGGTTCAAATCCTAGTTCTGCCACAAATTTCTCATGTAACCCCAGGCAAGACAATTTATCTGCCTAAAAATTAGGCATCTAATCTCAGCTAGTCATCTAGGCTCCCTCTATAGTCAATGGTGAGAGATAGGCACCTCCAGAAGGCAGCTCATACCTCCTATTTTAGACCCCTATCTTTGAAGAAGATGAATCACCCCCTGCAGGTGCCTGTCTCTGCAGCCATTGATACTGAGGGAGCCTGGATGTCTAGTCTAAACTAGTTGCTTAACTATTAAGCAGCTAAATAAAGGTAAAAAACATTTCACCATGGGTATTTTTGTGCCTCATTTGCCTGTGTGCACTGAGAAGAATTCAGCCCATATGTGAGGGATGATGATACAGACACATAGGTACAAGGTGGTTGTGGGTGGTTTGCAAAACTTGATGTGTCAACATCACCAGATTTTCTGTCTCAGCATGTAGGAACCAACTGGATAATTTGGTCTTCAGATATCAAAGTATACCCATGTTTGCAAGGGGAGGCACTCTCACTTTCTGTTAGCCCTACAGATACAGATGTAGAGGAGAAGGAAACGTAGGTGTGTTTAATCTAAAATGTTCTCGTTGGCTGTGAATGCGTTTAAAGAAATCAGTGATCTACACAGATTCCATATCTTTGGAACAGATGTTAAATGGCACTAAATGTGAGCACTGACTTTTGTGTTCAATTGTTTTCTGCAAACAAACCAATCCTGAATCATTTGATTGTGCTTCTGCAAGAAGGATAGGAGTGTTAAAAAAAAAAAAAAAAAAAAAAAAAAGGAAGGTCTATGTTGGTCTACAAAGTTTTTACTTCATCCTGCAGTTTTATATTTATTACCAGCTATCTCAGGAGGGTTTACTCTTCTTGTCTCTATTAGGCAGCACTTTTAGACTCTTGTATGTCAGTCAATGAGTGCAATGGTATAGCTGCCCAACAGCAGCTATAATCTGATTATAAACCCGATGTTTTCTGTTTAATACCTTGACCCTTTTTAAGGGAAAAAAAAAGACATCTATTTGGCTGTGCAGTGAATACATGAAGACTGACCCGATACTTTGAATTTGATCTGATCTCACAAACCAGTATCTGACTAGACCCACAACATCCTGAATAGCAGTTTGGAGTGTCCTGCACTGTAAAACATGAGTGGGGAGCAACCATAAGGGGCCAGCTGCTGATGGATCTGAGAGTTTTGCATTCAGTGGGAAGAGATAGGTTTGTCAGTGCAAGAGAGACAATAAACTATATAGTCTCATGCTACAGTCTAGTATCATAGTCTGAGGCTACTCTATGTAATACTCAGAAACGCAACATTAGCCTTGGGTTCGAAGGTGACAGCTGGGATAGGCATAGCCATTTATTCCTCTGCTTGTCCATATGCATAGGATGTATAGAGTGCCTTGGATGGGGGATCTGGGAGCAAAATGGAACAACCAAGGGAATGCTTTTCTCTTTTCATGGTTTTTTTTGGAACTGCTGTGTCTCATTGCTACTGCAGCTAAATCTCTCTTACTGAGTATAGGGGATTGGGGAAGTGGGTACTTTTACGTGCATTTGAAAATACATGCATTATGGACAGACAAGAACATAAAAATATATCAAATTGGGATTAGATATGTTTGAAAATGGTCTTTTTCATCAATGTGACAACACTTTTATCTGCAGCATGATTTTAGAATAAAGCATGCAGAAGCATGGAGAACTTTTCCATATTCTTTCATTTCATTAATCTCTGAAATGGACAGTTAAAAAGGGTGTGAAGCAGAAGCACTGGCTTAGATGACGAAATAGATATTTATTTTCAAAAAGAAATATGTAGCTGAATCACTTACACTTTGAAATCAGGCCTAAGTTGTTTAATAAAAACACTTAGTTTCTCAACTTTTAGGCAGGGAACCTTGATCACGTGTTTGACAATGAAGATTATTCTGTGGAGGTAAAGAACAATTTGCTGATTTAAGCATATTCATTTTTCTCATACCACTAAGTGAAAGCTTATGATTGTGAAGAGTAAATTTCTAGGTGTCCTTTTTCTGTCTTAGCCTTTCTTTTTCATCTGCAGTAAAACAATTCAAAAAAGGAGAAAAGAATAAGAAAAGGTGGTATATGGACTGAACTAAAGGAAACCAATTTCTTTATTTCTTTAGAAAACAAAGCTGCTGTTCCAGATGACATTTTTGGTTTTGACAAAATTGTCAAAAGAGATTTAACTCCTCTGTTTCCAGATCATAAGATTTCTGTAAAAGCAAGAGTGCCCAGCAAAAGAATTCCTCTGACTATTATTAAAGACAGATCGGATTTAGCAAACTCTGTGTTATTTTGAGATAAGAAAATTGCACAGACATAAACAACTTGACATTTTACTTCCTCTTTACACTCTGCCTAAGATGGAAACCACATGAGTGTAGGCATATTGGTTTGGAAATATGAAACATGACAAATCTTTGTTTTGCTTTGTTTTCAAACTTGAAACCAAAGAAATTGTACGCTTCCCAGTGAATTACACAGTCAGGTTTCCCTGGGTAACCTATGATTCTTCAGAACCTTTTTAGTGTTTTAGAAAACTGTTAAGCCAGACTAGTAATTGTTTATTAGTCCTCAGTGTACAGTTCAAGCCAAATAATTACAAACAAACCCATTCTTATATCATCTTAAAACTACTGATCCTGAAGGGAACCTGTTTCCTCTTAGAGGAGAAGGCACATTTTCTTATTGAATGGGACAGTGAGTGATAGAAAGGGTGGCCCCATTGCAGTCAGTGGAAAGTTTGTCCTTGACTTAGTGGGATGCAGTTCCACCCACCTGTCTGCTATATCCATTTCTGTATGGTGCGAGTGGCCTGCAGGACTTGCTGGAAGCAGGACATCAGGGCTACGCATACTGAGTGTCCCAGTCCCAAAGTGTGCCCTGTTTTCCATTTTGAAGTCATATTTTGAAGAATGAGAAGAAGGAAATTATGATGGATGGATTAAAAAAAAAAAAACACTACCGTTGAGGCGCAGATGTTTTTATGAGTTAGCATTCTAACTTTAACCTTTACTCTCCATCAGCTGATTTTTCACAGTTAAATCAAGCTACTTGCTATTCTGTTGGCAGGATTTTCTACCAGAGTAAAACATTTTTGGAAACTAAACATTAAGTTAGATATTAATTCATTATGTGCTATTTATCTGGAAAAAATATGCGTACGTTGTATTGTGGAAAGTTCCTAACCTTTCTTTAATCTGTTATTGAGCGGTATGCTGCTCAGTGTTTGTAAGAAGTAATGAAGGATTTTCTATGCTTGTGTCATCAAGGAGTCTGCTTATTTCCAAAAGCAGCTAAACAGTTTCTGAAGAACTAGGAAAGGAGCGTGAATGAGCTAGACTTCAGACCTGAAAATGCAGCAGATAGCTCAGGCTTGGACTGTAGTGCCACTATGGGTAAAACTCAGGTACTTGCACTATAGATCATCGCTGAGCATGGGCTTTGGAATCACTTTAAAGTTGACATAACCCATATGCTTTTCCTAATTCAGTACACCAAGGCCCTATGTTTTTCACCTCGTGTTCCTCATTTCTGATATTAGTCCTTTTGTATTTTTTTTCCACATATGAAAAACTGAGATAAGACAAGTTAATTCCCACCCAGAGGATGGATTAGTTGACATTCAGATTGCATTTTGCAAATGGTAAATATAATATCATAGAAAACTATGGATCAGTATAATTTAAGATTCTGAAAAAATTTTCATGATACGGAGAACTACCTTACCAGTCCTCTTTAAAAACAGACATGCTGATCCTATGGAGGCACACTGATGGAAACTATATTAACAAAACCCACCTACAACTATCGTATTTTGTACAATGTAGAAATTAACCTTCTGAATAACTTAAGACACTAGTTTTAAGGTCAGAATAATTAGTGTTTGTACAGGGTGTTAGCAGCCATGACAATATTGCCAGAAAAGAATATGGCATGTGAAATCACAGATATATTGATGAAACTAAGTTTTCAGGTGATCCACAGGGTCATTTTGAGAAATGTGAAAAGGCTTTTATCTTGGCTTTTTGAATATTTAAAATATATTTATGTTTTTTATCATCTTTATTATCCATATTACAATGAATCTTCATCTTCTGTAACAGCTACTCATTATGTTCTAAAAGGAAGAGGAAAGAACATATTCTGTATTAAAAAGCTGCCTGGAAATAACCAACAATATTTTCTGATGGACGATCTACTGTCTTGCAAACTTGAAATTTCATTTAGGAAACTTTCAGGAAATTTTTTCTTATGCCAGAATATTTTTCATCCAAGCATTTTCATTTAATTGTAATATTTGAGCTGCATTAATTGAAGCATTAAGCTACAATCTTGTTAGGAATTGTAGGTCTGCAGTCCGTCCTGTAGACCTGTTCTTGGAATTGACCTACTCTTCCTATAGGTCAATGATGATTTTTTTTCCCACTTAATTTAGTCATATATCACGAGTGCCACAACTCTCTGAATGCCATAAGGCATGTATAGCCTGACCAGGAAGCCAGGTCTATAGGAGAGAATGATTATATCATACATTTAACTCTGACTGCCATGAGATAATCCACCAGAATGCTATATGCATTTCAATAACAGAACTGACCACCAGTGAAGCACTTCAGATTGATTCATTAAATTACGTGAAACATTTGGGTATAAGAAATGTTGAAATGATTGCTTTAAGTTAAAAAGAAATATTTAAATGAATGGTACTGCTCCTTCTAAATCTTTTTTTCTTGATTTATATTCTGTGGTTTGCAGTTCTTAATTTCTGAAAGGTTGCCTCTTCCATCTAAAATGAGAAGAAAGATGCAGAAATAGCAGAGTTTCTTCACGCTGGAAACATAAAATATATGTAGTTCTCTGCATATCATTTTACTCAATGTAAACAGTCCTTACTGATCCCTGTGGCAGTTGATTCAGCCTGCAAACCAGCCAGGCCTCCAGATCAGTGAGTTCAACTCCGACATCCGTGTAAATTGCTAAAAGGGGACTAGGGGCTTAGCTGCATATAGCTGGGAGGGAGGGTGGTCTTTTCATCCCTGGATGACTGCACACTTCACTATTTTGTATTAGATCGTCACTGGAGAAAGGGACTGGACTGCAGGTCTCAGCTATCCCAACTGAATGCCTTCCTCACTCAAATACACCCTTTGTAAATCCAGCACAATGGCCTCCATTGGTTTCTTCATCTGCTACCCAGGATAATAATGCTTTCCTTTTCATATGGTTGCTCCAAAGCTACATTTAGTGTCTTAGTGTTCAAACCCATATGATTGCAATCTGTCATATAAAACAATAAAACAATCAATTCTTTTGTAATCGAGACATCTCATGTTTGTAAGTGTCGTAATACAGCGTGTTAAGCAAGTGGTGACTGTGTTAGCAAACCCAGATATCTGAGCACGCATGAGCTATCTGCTACGATACACACAGCAGACACAAGACCCAATCCTGTTTTCCCATTAAAAAAGGAAGAATTTTGCCATTGACTGTAATGGGAACAGGGGCTTTCTTCCTGGTGCTGTGTGAAGAGTGGAAGAAGTCTTTTAGTGGTAATGGACCAAGACACAATGAATTAATTATAGTAAGAAATCACTGCTGGGCCCAGTTTGTGTCTCCTGCATCCTAACCATGTGCTCTTGAGAGAAAAAAAGAGAGACAAACTCGCATGTTAATCATTTATTGTGTCTGATGGCAAAAGCAAAGTGGAAAGTAATGGCAATACTGTATTTCGTTTCTTCCAGATTTACATTTTATTTCCTTTGCTGTAAAGTTTCTATGTATGCTGATCAGCCACATTTGCCTCATTTTCTGCCCTCATGTACTAAGTCAGGAGACAAACTCCACTGTTTTAACCACGATGTGAAGCTGACCAATATTCTTTTTTTAAATACATATTGCAACTTATCATACTATTCTGGAAGTCTGGCTTTTCCCATGCATTCCAATGGTGATCTCCATTTCCTCTGCTCTAATCAACACCATCAGCACAGGAAAAAAAAAAAATCTGCTTCCTATTTGATTTTAAAGTCTCCTACATTTTTATATATCTTAGACACTTTGAAAAAGTTTTTTTAATGCGTAGCCATCGAACAAACCCTTGGTCCCGTGGATGATTCTTTTCACAGAAATAGTTCCATTGCCTTCAGTTTTGCTCTGAAATGGGCATAAGTGCAATGGGGGGAAAATTGTTCCATCAGCGAGAGTGAGACTGGACCCAAGAGTAAAGGTTGCTCGTCTGGTGCATCAGGGTTAAAGTCTCCCTGCGTGTTTCAATCAGGTTTTAGAGTGTCTTTCCTGTTTTTCCTAATAAGCAGGCTTCTCAGCATTCATTTTCTTGAGACTTGATCTCTGGACTCTGGTATGCTGAATCTGAGTCCTTTTTATTTGGGGAGGCGGTCCTTTGAAGTGCCCAACCCTCAGTGCCCAGTGCCCAGTGCCCAACCTGCCTAAGGGATGACTGGCAACTCCTATGGGTTGTGGCTTTTTACAGGTTCAATTCCATAGGCCTAAATTGGAGAGTTATTCCACTAGAAATACATGAAGAAACAGAGATTACTTAGGCAAGTAGCATGAACTGGCCCTTCCTTATTTTTTTGTGATGAAGTGCACTTGATCTTATTCAATTGCCTTGTGTACTGTGGTAGAACTGAAATAGAATAGAGTGTCATATTGCAGAACCGTAGCGAGTTATTATGGTCACGGTCTCTCCTCTAACTATTTGCAAATTAGCATTTTACTAACAGAGGAAGCATATGCTAGATTAAAACAGGGAGGGTTTTTTCTTTTCTTTTCTTTTCTTTTTTTTTTTTTTTAAGACAGAAATGGCAAAAATTATGCTCTTCAATTTCATTGTGAAATATCTCTCCTTTTCAGGGAAATATGTTTTCTGGATGGATTGCCACCTGCAGAGTATACTATACATCTTTGTTAAATTATTTTCTGTCTCTGCAGAAATAGCAGTTTAGTTTTGTAGTATTTTTTAAACAAAATGACTGAGCATTTAGCACAATTATGTTCAGCACTATAATCTTTTTTTTTTCTTCTTTTGTCGAGCCATCCTTTAACAGGGAATAAAAAATGAGACACACTGTAAGCTATTTTGCATAAATGAATAATTATGATTGCCACATATTGCCAATTGTAATTAGAGATAATAATGCTAGGTTTTGGAGCTTTTACTTGTGCATTGCTTTTCCAAGCAAAACATAACTTTTGCAACATTCATCCAGTTACGTGAACAGATTGTTTTTTCTCCCCTCACCAAAGACACACACATGTGTTCTTTTTTCCCCTGCTTTTTTACAAAAAATGATAGCTTTAATTAGTTGAAGGTAAATAAGTAAATAAAAGACACACCATAAATAGTAGGCTCTTAGCAAAATTAGAGGCACATTAAAGATAACACGCTTTTGGGACTTGCAGATCAGTTAGCAAGTCGTCTGAGCATTAGAGGGAAATTGGCAGCTGCTTACAGTTAGCAACCAAAAATGCTGTAGGTAGCGTATGCATGTGCAGATCATTTAAGGGCTCAGTTTACCTTATTTACATTCCAGCACCTCTGGGATTTGAGGAAGGCTTGGGGTTTTTTTGTGCGGAGAGGAGGTTGATTCCTGAAAACTGCCGAGCTAAAAAGCAATGCTATCTTCAAGGTCCTTTCCAACCTAAACCGTTCCATGATTCAATGACCTTCTCACAAAGCAAGTGGCCCACTGCTGCACTGGTAAAACCTGCTGTTTACACAGTTCTCGGATACTGTGCATCCACATTGACATGAGAACTTGGCGTGGCGCTAGACTGAAAAACAATGCTGTTTAATCAGGTGTGGAGTGCTGGCTTACTACTTTTGCCAGCAGATTTGTTTTACTTGGACTGCATAGCCTTGTAAGAATTCAAAGTCATTGCAATATTGCTGAAGAAGCTTTCTGAGATGCGTAACTAACCATAATGTTGTATCTCCAGGGTACTGAATGAATGCAGCAAACAAACTGTACTTTGCAACTGTCTCATTTTCCTAGGAAAAATGGACCAACTTCTGGAATTGTTGTTCAGCTCCCAGTCTCAGTGGGAGTTCTGTCTGAGCACAGACAGGCTAAAGCCTAAACAATGAGCATTAAATTTGGCCCCTTCATCTCAGGATCTCACAATTCTTTTGGAAATGTTAACAAATTAAGGTTCACAACCCCCACCCTGTAAAATAATACTGTTCCTCTTTTACAGATGGGCAAAGAGGATCATGAATCAGGGACAAGAGCTAGAGATCAGAAATCTGACTCTAGAGCAGGCTGCTCCATTGTCTTTATTGATTATTTTTCATAGCTCTGTTAGATCCCCAGTCTCTCATTATGCTTCTCAAGAGTTTTCGTAACTGGAGTTGAGGGTGTTTGGACATGATTTTCCACATGGATTATTCGATGCATGTTCCTTGTTCTGCATATCCCGACTTGACTTTGTCACTTAAACCCTAATTGGAAGGGTGCTGCAGCCATTACAGGTTACAAATCCTGCTGTTTTGCCTACCATGAAATGATTTAAATGTGAACATAATCACTGTTCCTTGCCCTGCAGAAGCTTTCGTGTGGCGGCACATCTCACAATTAGGCCACACCTAGCTGAAATCTCCCAAAGGAGTGCTGTAGAAACCATTATCCTCTTTAGGGATTGGTAACCTGGCATAGATAAAAGTAGGGGAAAAAAGAGACCCAATACTCTCTTAATATGTGCACTGAATTTTTTTATGGGATTTTAAAATGATTAGACTGTTGTTGCTGCTTGCTTTCTTAGGCGGGGGAGGTATATCAAAATGTCTTCCAGGTAGTTTGTCCTTATAAATCACATGGTTTAATCTTCTTCTCTTTGAGCAGAATGTCTAAGATAGATACTTTCATGTACTAGGCAGCACTTTAACAGAGTTTTACAACCATATGCATTATCAACTTCTTCCCATTGAAGATCTCTCAGCAAGGTTGTGGTAACAGCAGCTACAGCTTTTGTAGAAAGTACTATTAGAAAAATACTTTGTGTATTTGACTTGCTTTGATGTGATGTGTTTACTATCTACATGAATTCCTAGTTGCCTTTTCTATTTCCTTCCTATCAGCTCTTCTCCATTCCCCACTCCCTCATAATCTTCTTCTTTCCCAGACATGCACTTCCTGAAACCTCATTCCCTTGTTTTTCTCTTTAGCTGAATATTCTGTATCATCCCTTTCTTTTGCTTACTCCTTTGTAGGCAGATTCATAACATGGTCATCTTCTTTCACTTGATTCTCTCTCTCCAGGGACCTTCTCAAGACTGTAAGTTTGTTGATTTTCTCAATGTAACAACTCAAAATCATGTGCTTATTCTCTAATTGCAAAGCTGTTAACTGTTGTCTGGGCTCTGACCATGTGATAATTCAACAGCTTTTTCTCTTTTTTTTTTTTTTCTGGACAAATACACTTCTGTGCTGCTATGTCCTTTCAGATAATGCTGCAAATATCAATTTTCTATCCCTTTAATTAAACCATGGCACCCCTTCTATTTGCATTGCTTCATCAGGTATGTTTGCTTTCAGGGTTTCCTAGCTTATGTTCCACTGCTTTTATGTGAATTTTCGAACTATTTCTGTGCTCTCTCTTATTCTGCCCTTCATTCATAGGAGGAATTCAACAGAAACATTCAGGGCCACACCATTGCCCACCTTTTAAAGCCTCCTTTAAAACTCTCCTTGCCTTTCTAAATTTCTCCAAATTTCGCACACTTAAGTCTAGTGTTCACTGCTTATCCTTCTCATCAATATTTTCTTCATGTTTCTTTTTACTCCCTGAATATCCATTTGTTATCCATTAGTAACTTTCTTTATATTGCAGTTGTAATCTCTTGCAGCTCTAACCATCTTAATCTTTGTATGGTGCTGATTGCCACGGAGATCTCAGTCTAGGACTGGCTCTCTTAAGCACTCTGGTAACACAGGTAAAAAGTTAATGCCACTTCAGTCTGTTGTCCTGTGCCCCACTTCTAATGATCCGGAACCAAACATCTGGATATCCATCTATCCTGAAACCACAAACTTACAGAGTTTGTTCAACCACTCGTTACTCCTCACAGGCTGCGTGACAAAACCGCGCAAAGTTGTCTGAATATACTCCAGCCTTAATTAGTCAAGCTAACACTTTGTTTTTCTTATAACACTATGCAAAGATCCCTGGCAAATAATTCCCAATGAGCCTGAGGACTGTACGGTGTGAGGAACAGGGTGAAGGGAACAGGACCACTGCAGTGATCGCAGGTTCCTTTAATTTGTTTTAGGCCACTCTGTGCTGCCAAGTTCACGTATACTCAAGCTGAGCATACAAGCTCAGTTAAATTAATTGCTTTCTGTAAATATTCAAGGATGGAGACATGCAGGTACTGGCAGAAAAGAGGAGAACTGGTCAACTAGGGGGTTTGCTAGTGCCAATTATTTCAGCTAATTTTTCAAAAGGAAACTGAACCAGGAATGACACCAGATTACAATGATGCTGAGAGTAGGGCAGTTTGATTTTTCAGTTTGTTGGATCAATGGAGAAAGAGGGAAAAATAATTTAGGTCAACCCAAAGGAAAAGATGTTTCACTTTCCTCACTCAAACAAAAGAGAACTCATTTTAGTTTAATGACATCATTCACATGAAGAATCAGAGAATGCTTGAGGTTGGCAGGGACCTCCAGAGGTCATCTAGTCCAGCCCCCCTGCTCAAGCAGGGTCCCCTATAAAGCTGCCTAGGACCATGTCCAGATGACTTTTGAATATCTCCAAGGATGAAGACTCTACCACCTCCCTGGGCAACCAGTGCTCAGTCACCCTCATAGTAAAAAATTGTTTCCTGACGTTAAGAGGGAACCTCCTGTGTTTCAGTTTGTGCCATTGCCTCTGGTTCTGTCATTGGGCACTACTGGAAAGAGCCTGCTCCTCTTCTTTACACCCTCGCTTCCAGTATTTGCATATGTTAATGAGGTCTTCCTGAGCCTTCTCTTCTCCAGGCAGAACAGTCACAGCTGTCTCAGCCTTCCTTCATCGGAGGCATGCTCCAGTCCTTTCATCATCTTAGTGGTCCTTTGCTGGAGTCTCTCCAGTGGCTCCGTATCTCTCTTGTCCTGGAATTGTTGTGAAATACTTAGCCCTTCTCCTTTTAAAAAAATGAATTTTCATATTGAACCATCTGACTACCTCATCACAAATATGTGAATAGCTTTTATCAACACAAATAATTTTCCAGCGGCCAAAATAGTGACCCATTTTTTAGTTCAAATTACATCAATGGATTTTTTGTTTGTTTTTTTTTACAGGCTACAGATTTCACAGGTCAGCCTTTCTGTGCTATATTGGTACAATCCCTAGATAACTTCAATAAATTAATACAATCACTCCTGGTTTACAAAGGTGCAACTCTACTGAGATTTTTAAATTGATTGTACTATCATGTAAATAGACTGGATTTCTCCTTATCTGTAATTGAATCTAAGCTTTCATACTAATTTATTATTCTTGGTGTTATTCGTGAATTTGAGGCTCCTAGTATTTATAACATTAACAATTACTAGTGATTATTATCATTGTTTGAGGAAAAAGTATTACGATTTTGCAAAGCATAGAAAATGCAAGTAAACACCATAGTGAGAGAAAAAAAAACTTTTGCCTGCTAATGTTAGTGAATCCTTTATTTAAAATGTGTACTCCATCCTCAGTTTCTGGCTGCTTCAATAAACATATGAGTAAGAGATAGTGTTTGATGGGAAGTTCATGTTTGCTTTTATTCTTGTCTTCTTAAATTAAATTTAAAAATCTCTCCAAAAATTATGAATTCAGTATCCTCCTTTTCCTTATTTTCTGGTTAGCTGTATTTTTCTGCCTGCAATAACAAAGCCATGAAAAAAGGCAGCAATCCCCTTGCTCATGTGATATAATTCCACACTCTGAGTGTGAATACTGGCAGATCAGCAGAATGAGCCATCTGCAAGCTATAAGCTGTGTCTTTGCATGAGTAGATTTAGGATAAAAAAAAATTGTCTGACCTGGAAGCCAAACATTACTTGGCATCTTTACTAGAGATCCCTGTGAAGCCAGCCACCGCTTGTGCTGAATTTGTGTCCTTTCTACAATATATGTCCCTCCCTCTTGCCATCATATTTTGTAGTACACGTACGTAAGCGCACACAGAGAAATGCACACGCACACAGGGCTGCACCACGGGCCACCTCAGAGATGCTGTACTGCAGTTTAATGAATATCAGACTTCATAGTTAGTCTCCATTGGATTGCCGTGCTGGTGAATAATGAATATCATACTGCAGGGTTAATCCCAAGTGGCTAGTTTGCTGGATTTAACAGGCTGGGTGTTAGTCCTGAAATGCTTGTAAATGTCTACAGTTCATGCATTGTGCTGTGTAGGAACATGCACCTCTAAATCCTCACCTTACTCAAGCCACTAAGTCCCACTGAAGTCAATGGAGATAGTCAAGGATGTAGCACAAGATGGATTTGTTCCTACAGTCTTCCCCCCCCTGCCCCCGGTTATTAACTCCCAAACTGCTGAAGTCCCACCTCAAATATAAGGGTTATGCACGCTGCCATTTTTTTTCTTTTCATGAGTTGCTGTCTCCCTTCTAAGCTTGATCTGCTGGCTCTGACATCCTAGTCCTCTGAATTATAGCTTGCGCCTTCAACTAATGAAGTCGCTGGCAAAATTCCCATTGACTTCATTCAGAGAACGATCCAGCTCAACAGTGCTGACTCCTGAGAGCTCCTGAGCCCTTGTGGAATAAATGTGAGCTGCAGAGCCACAGGATTTGCAAAGATTCGGCCCTAGCTTATTGAACATTTGGGGCAGGTAGAGTCTATCTTTTCAAATAGTTTCTGAAGAGCCATTTTCACCTGAAGTACTCTAGAAATGATTAAACAACAGTAACACTTGTCAGATGACACAAAAACTTGAACTTGTGGTGGGAGCAGGGAGGATAGAGTAGCCATTTGCTTTTACTGCACTTGTGAAGATGCATGTAGGAAGGAATTAAAGCAATACCTTTAAAAATAAATCCTTTTTTCCCCTTCTTGTTTGTCTTTTTGTCTCCCTTCTCTATTTACCCCCACTGGGAGAATTAGAATCTGATCAGACCTTCCCGGTTCTTCTAGCTAAAAGCTAATGCCTGCATAGGCTAAATTTTCTGTGCTCTTATGCCTGCTTTAAAATAGACCTGCTTTGAACTGCATTAAATTTTTCCCTCTCATTAACTTCAATGGCAGCAAAACCAGATTAAAACAAAAACAAATGAAAAAAACTTCTCCAGCATTAAAAGACATACAGGTTTATTTAACATGAAATACTTTCTGGCATGGTCCTTCTTCTGCAATTACAAGTGAACATTACTGCTGCCCCATTGCTCTTTTAATATAAGCTAAAACAAACTAAAGAGATTCTCTGGTCTCGGGACTGCAGGTGATGATATCCTTCTTGCACAACCAAACGAAAAAGCCAGTGTCTGGCCATGCTATTAAGGTTTGATATAGGCAAAATAGGTACTGAGAGGGAAATACTGGGTATCTAAATGTACCAACATATTGTCTGTAGAGAAAAGACCTACAAAAGGAGATTTCATCACGCCGAAGCAGGAGATAACTGTGAATGTGCAATGGGAAAAGGGCTGTGATTTGAAGGCTGATACTGGTGGCCTCGGCACCTGCTTGTGTGCACCTGGGCAATACTGGTAGTGTTTGGGAGGGCAAAATTTCCCTTCATTATCCTTTTCCCCTCCAGAATTTATAGTCACTGAGAGCATTTCCCATTAAACTGTATGTACTATTCGCCATCTATAGAATGGGGCCTTTGCTCTGCCCACACTGGTGTTTATGCAACATCCATCTCTGTGCTTTATGACATTTAAATGACAGAGTGTTGGACCTGTGGCTCACTGTAATAACGTGGTCTCTGTTCTACCTGCCCTCTAGAATTTGGGGCCATGTTTTGAGCAAACTTGCCAGTTATTCTATTTAGGGAATGCTAGCAGAAATGCTACAACAGATGCAGTGACAACATTATAAAGCACGTGGTGGTCCTGATACAGCTCCAGGTGCCTAATGCTAAGCACGCTAACAGCCCCGTATGGGTGCCTTGCTCCCACTCTACGTAGTGCGTCACTCACTTTTTCCCTTCCACAAGGAGTTAAGGATGCAGCCACTTAATGCCAGCAAGAACCACGTCCTGCCTTTCAGCAGAGGGCGTTCAAAACAGCAAGCACATTTGCAAAAACAGAAGCTAGAAATTGGATATCCAAGTAGGTACTTAACTATATGCCTACTGTGCTGATTTCCTAAAGAGTTTAATGCTAGTCCTGAAGTTTGAGGTCACACACGACAGCAGGAGAGGCAGGCACATTAAGGGTCAAGGGCCCCAGGAGGCAGAAACTTCTGCCCATTCCCTGACTCATTTGGGTCAGGCAGTGCTTACCAAGAGCTGAGAAAGCTCATTAAGATGAGGAACTACAGGAGAGATGTTGGCTTTAGAGCAAGGACTGCAGCATGGGAAAATGGCCCCTGCAGCCCATGTTTTGTGAGAGATGGTTTCTTTTTCTTTTCTGTTCTTTTTTTTTTTTTTTTTTTTCCCTGAATTAATAAAATGAGCCTGAGGGAAGAGCCTGAAAAAGATTTTGGCATGATGCTAGTCCTTCCTGGTTTGGGGAAACAAGCCAATAGCCTTACAGGCAGCTGACTCTTTAATCACATATTTAGTACCTTGGAGAAAAATATTCCGAGGTGGCTAAGTGACCTCTAGAACCAAAATCCATTTGAAATGTTATTCAGAGATTTAGGAACCAGGGCACCCTGCAAAGCCCATCATCTTAGGCCTTCTAAGGGCTCTGAGTTTTAAAGGTGTTTTGGTCCCTAAATGTTTTTTTTAATTTCTGGTCCTATGCCATTTTGTAACTCAGATTTTGGCTTCTGCATGACTTTGTCATGTTTGAAAATATTAACCTTGATTTTCTATGCCCAAAGCTCCAGCTGGGCTCAGTTGGTTTCACAGGTATTCAGACCCCTTAATGACCTTTCAAAGTGCGTAACTATGGATTTAAGTAGTTGAATGTATACTTCTCTGTCCAAGCTTAGGTCAAAGTATGAACATAATGAATGAAAACAAAATATGTTATTTCTTTGCTCAGTGAACGCTTTTGAAGCACAAATCCAGACTGCCTCTGCAGAAAATAGGATGTTCCCTTCTGCAGCTTATTCCACCATTAATGAGAAGGTCTATCTCAGATTGACAGGGACTACTCAATGGTCCACACACTTCTGATAATGCTTTAAAGGGCTTCAGAAATATGGGCAATGTGATCACCAGAAAAAGTTGGGAAACCAAGCTGAGAGTGTAACCGTGTGCTGTTGTTCCTAACCTGATACCCCTACTACTTGTAATCACCTTTCCTTTAGAAATCATGCTTTCAGAAGAAAATGAGAAACTACTGAATGCAGTTTACCAACTTATCCCAGAGTGAAGTTTGATCTCACAAGAGAAGGTTGGCCGAGACTACACCTGGTGACTTTGTTCTTGCTGTAGCTGTGGGAGCAGGGCTTGTTTCGAGGCTGTGGGGTGGTGGCAGCAGTTGACTGTTTGTTTAATTTGATGAAAAAATGGCCACATTTTGACTTTTCTCTTTGTTCAGTGGAATTTAAAAGTCGGAAAGATTGCAAAAGGTAATAGCTTTCATATATGTTGATGGGACCTAAAACTGTGATGCTAATATGTCCATGAGTGCCACTTCAAAATACGTAAAGGGCCCTATGTGTAAAAGCCAGCTAAGTTATAGAAAATGTTAAAGGGAAGTCTTTGTACTCTTTTTTAAACCTCGAGCTCAGCAGTTTAAGTTCTGACTTAAAGTAGAAATACAAATCACTCATACATTGCTTTTGGTTCCTAATTTAAAAATTTTCCTGATTACCATAAAGTGCTAGAAATTAAAACACTTTGTTTTTCATCAATAAAAACACTGGGAAAAGTGGAAAGTTATGTGAAATCTCTAATAAGAGACTTTGTTAGAGGGTTTCTTTTCAGCAAAAGTAACAAAGTTATCTGCTAGAGGAATTCTATGTTGGGACAAAAGGAAGCTGAAATGACAAAGCATGTAGTGCCACCACAGAAATTTGGAGCATGTTTTTTTTAAAAAGGGAATTTCTCTGGACTTTTATAACTTCAAAGCCAGGGATCCATTTAATCACAGGAGCAGAAAATCTAATGCACTGGTAGCTGTCTGTTTTTTAGATTTATTTAGTTTGCATTTACACTTGAAATTGCTTGAAAGCATGAAACAGAAAATTGCGTTGCAAAAACCATGTCTTCAGTGACTAGCACTCGTAAGAAAATTAGACAAGTTCTGACCACAGCTCCAAACTACTAATGTGTGTGGCAGAGGAGAGGGGAGAAGGAAGCAGACAGGCAGCTACTGATTCAGACAGAGCCCAAAATTCCAGCACAATTAAGAAAGAGCAGGAGTGGTGGCAGAGAAGAAAGCTAACTGTGCTGGGTGCGTTGAGATGGGGCAATATCAGGTTATCATATTGTAGTTAAGCCAGGAGCCACTGCTGCCAGAAAAACCAAACCTAGCTTGCTCCTTGGCTGAAAACTTAAATATCAACACCCTTTAATTATGCATAAAAAGATATACAAAGCTAGCAGCTTTAAAGTACTCTTATTAATTGCACCAAATGTTAGTGAAAGATTGAATTATTCATAGTTATAGTTCTCAGGGGTTTCTTGATTAAGGAAAATAAGGAGAATTTGATGTGAATATCTCGTTTCACATAGCTTTCTCAGTTTGCCTAATCCAAGAAACAGGGATATATTTTACATGTCAGATCTGCAGAAAATGCGTGTATCTGCTAGTTCCTTAGCAACCTTCTGGGATATGCCTGCATCTACTCCCATAAACCCTGCATATCGGAAATCATCTCCAGTGGGTTTCCAGGGATCAGTGGATTTTGCCACGCTAATAATACCATTCATGTGCAGTTAGAGGAAAGAATTTTATTTACTTACAGGATTATTGCTGTGTTTTGGGGGTTTTTGAAATGTGTCTCTAGGAAAAGAATATGTAAACTCATTTCATTAAAAGCCCTCTATGTGAATGAAGAGGGCTGTAAGCTGTGCTGGCTATATATAGATATATTTTTTAATAACTGGAAACAAATAATGCTCATTCAGAAGTGCAGTTGTACTCGTCACAGCCCTGGTCCTCTTTTTTTGCTGGAGGTAGTAAGTAAAATTATGCAAAACTTCCAGATAGGAAGATTTTAAAAGAACAATATATCGTTATAGTTTGTGCATTTTCCTCTTCAAAAAGAGAAACCTTCACATTTCAGTTATCCTGACAGCACATGTGCCTTAGATTTACCACTGCGATGTAATTTATGAGCAATCTGAACCTTATCAAACAACCCAGTGCTTTGCTAAATTGCTTATGTTAACAGACAGTAGCCAAGGGAGGGCTCAGCTGAGTGATTTTTACTCATGCAAGTAGTGGACGCTAGCTGGAGCAGGGAGTAAAGGTCCCTTGCCTGCGACAGACTTTTCGGGATTCAAACGAGGCTCAAAATTTTCGCTGCAATCAGGAGGAGTATGTGGGTCTGATCCAGTAGCTCACGTAGCACATGTGAAAATCTTCACCGAACGCAGCTGAAGGGCTTCTGTTCAGCTGCTCCTGCATCTGCGCTTTGTTGGTGCTGTTTTGACACGGGATGCATTCTGGTACTGTTGTTTAGTGTATGCAACACACTTTCAGGAATAAGAGCTTCATGACTCTGGATGGGGTTAGGCCAATTTGTGGCAAGGGAAAATGTCGTCTATTAACGTTAATAAACAGCTGGAAAAATCCTGTCTTTTAAAGTCACTGAAGGCTTTATTGTTGTCTTCACAGAGTCAAATTCACACCAGATATTTTTATGTTTATTAAGGATGAGAAGAAAAGCATATTTATGGTCAACTTTGTCTTACAAGCAAATGGCAAGTCATAGTACTTTAAGTCACATTTGAGTATATTAAGACCTAGAAAAAGTGAGCAAAAGTCAGATAGGTCAGGTATATAGATAACTGACAACTTATCTAATTTTTGATGTGATGAACGCTCTAGCTGTCCTTACACATTTGCATAATATGGGTGTAATTGTATTCTCACTTTCCTTATTGCAAATTAATAGCATGTTTAATAACATGTAAATATGAACTGTAAATGTAAGTAGCTTTTAAATATGATAAAAATAATAGTTCACCTTTTGTGTGTTTGTTCCTATACAAAATAAAGAAAGATTTATTGCAGGGTTGCCTACTTCCCCAACACAATAGATGGTATTTCTGTGGCTAGGATCACAAGACGTGCCTGAGAGGAGAGGAATCTCCTGATGTGGTCTATAAACAAGAGATGACAAAAATTTCCAGCAGGGTTACCATTTCCTCATACGAAGATGCTGGGCTGGGCATGAAGGTGGGTCCCCAGGCAACCTAATCATTGCAGCGTCTGACAGCTCACTTCAACCAGATCTGCAGTCCTGTTCATCCTATTCTCCACCTGAGCAGTTTCTTGATCACCTTTAGTGTTTAATGTAGCAACTGCTTCAGAGGGTGAATCTTCTTAAAAGAAATGAAGTCACAAATAACTGATATAGATAGGCTTGGGCAGCAAAGGGCAAATATGAAGCATGCAAGAATTTTCATGAGCTTTGATATGTGGTTTGATTGTGTTCATGGTGGGGTCTGCTGTCCCCCATGGCATCCTTTTCCCTTGCACTGCCACTGAGGACTTCCCTAGCCAGGTAAGAGTGTCTTTCCATTTAGCGCTGTGCTAGTTGGCCCTACATTGACTCCTTTGGCATGTCTGCACTGTGCAACGACGTGGTGCACAGGTGTTGGGATTAAACCTGCCCTGAGCTGCTACGGCCACACTGTGCATTATTGCAGTGTCACGCGGGGATACTGGCTTGAGTCCCATCAACAGTATATTGCAATAGTGTTATTCCATGACCGAGAGTCCCATCAACAGTATATTGCAATAGTGTTATTCCATGACCGAGCTGTCCACATTTCTTCAGGGGAGATCTCTGCCCTATATTTTCCATGGCAGATTTGGTCTTCGTTATTCACACGTTTCTTATTTTTGATCATTTCAGCACATATAACTCCATTTTAGTTGTGATACAATTACACCTTGATGGGACATGCTAAATGCCTCAAAAATTTGAAAAAGTCCCAGTTTGAAAGAAGATAAGAAGAACTTTTAAAAGACACTTCAATACTTGTGCCACATGCAGAAAATGAGACCAATTGTAAGTTTTTAGGTATAAGAACATATTTTTCTGCTCATAGACTACCCAGCATGGCTAACTCCTGGCCCACGACTCTCTCCAGTCCTACTTTAGAACAAATAATAGCAACAATAAAAGCAATAGCTTATTACTATGTGTGTATTTACTGACATTCTGAAATATCATGGTATCAATATACAATTATTTTCCCAAAGACAAATTCAGGCGAGCTATTATTCTACTGTCAATGTCAAAGTAGCAGATAAAGGATGGAGACAATCACTAGCAAAACCTGAGCTCCACACCAGTACCCAGAACAGCACAGAAGTTAGCCAGAAGTGTGGCTGGCAATCCTAATACTGTTAAGTAGACTATTTGAATTAGAGTTTCTCCTGACTGCGGTTTCACATTTTCTGCAATGTTGCGTTCAGACCAGAAAAGAATCTTATTATGGAATTACTGTTTCTAGCGAGACCCTGTAGCTCATTGCCTCCACAGATCATGTGGTTTCAGGATAGATACCCTCAGAAGTGGGTTTCAGCTAAGTGGAGACATCCTGTGTGCTCTCATAGAAGTCAACCACAGTCTTGCACTGCTGCATCGGGGGAATTGATATAGGATTGATTGACCAGCTTTGCCCTGAATAGGGATAATCATTTGCTTCTTAAATTTCCATTCAGTGCTTTGGCAAGCAGAAAGCCTGCACTAGTGCCAAATCTGTAATTACTTTACTAACAGCGATGACATGTATGCCTGTTCTGCATGATCCTATTTTGTTGCTTCTGCTGTTGTCTACGAACAACTCAGTACTTCAGATAATAGGAACCTCATCCCTGCATCTGTCCCTCAGCAGGGTGAGCTTTAACCTAGGCTTCAAGTAGGTTTTAAAGAGGAAGGGGAAAAATACATCGAAGCAACAAAAAGGAAAAATACATGAGCAGGTACTGACTTTGTAGATACTGCAGAAAAAAGCACAGCATGTGCTGTCTCAAGGATAATAAAGGCCACATTGCTGTAGTGGGCTCTGCTCGTGCATGAGGACCATTGCAAGGTGGAGGCCGTATTTGCTGTGAAAAGCTGTCACAGTGCCTCAGTACACTCTTAATACATATGGATTGTGCCATTATGCCACATTATGGATTATGGATTGTGCATAGTAATCATCAGTCCATAAGGGTCTGGCTTCTGCCATCACATTCTCTATTCTATTCTATTCTATTCTATTCTATTCTATTCTATTCTATTCTACTCTATTCTATTCTTCACCACTGAAGCACTTAATAAATAGCTAAGATAGCTAAAACTTAATGACAGTTTATTCTTTTTTGCTGTCTCATAGGGAGAGAATACATGTGAAACATGTGATTTTATTTTAAGATTTCATTTTTTTCTTTTGTGTCCTTGTTTTATAAATCTGCATGGAATTAATTCATCATCTCTGGACTGAGGATCTTCAAATGAGGACTCCAACCTTTTTTGTATGTTTGATTACAATGTTCTTGCAATTAACAGAACTCCTTCATAATCTAATTCAGCTCACTGCTTTATTCTAATTTCTTGACAGGTTGGCTTCACTGTTTGTGCATGTGTGTGTACATCTACACAGGCACATGCATGTATACTTAATGGATCAAGTTAGCAAAAATAGTCATTCTCATGTAGAAAAAAAGTCTACAAAAAAAGACCTGTAGGTGCCATGTGTAAGTTATTTAAAATTCACTCTGTGTTTATCTTGAATATTTTCTTACCCGCTTTCTTTGGTAGAATACACATTTTTAAATGACCAAGCAGGGAATATATGCCCATTTTTCTAAAACTTTTTTTGCCTTCTGTGCAGCAGCAGCTGCCTGCCATGTTATTGTTTTTTGTCGCTAGCAGGCTTCTTGGGTGTGCGCCAAAGATTTCATGTGGGGAGTGGGACGATTTGCATCTGAATGGTGAATGGCAAGGCTGGGCGTGGGTACACTCAGCCACACCAGGTGAGGTAGAACAGCCGCTTCCAGCTCACCTGGAGTAATTAATTCAATAAAAAGTTAATTACAATGAAAGGGAAAAACAAACTTCCATATAACAGATGGCAAATTTTTAGTGTGATGGAAACTAAAAGGATTTTTTTTTAAATACCATTATGGTGTGCCCTAAATGGTACAGAAAATTATCTCCTCTTGGTATATACTTAAGCAATTGCATATGTTGCTTCTGTATATTGGCTCTGCTGTGCTTTTTGATACATATTCCTTCCACATATTTGTGAGTGTTTAATCATAAAACATTTCATCAACACATAGTTTTCCTGGCAGATTATGTTTGTGGCTTGGTTCCTGGAGGAGTTGCAAGTCCTCTGTGTCCATCAGTCACTGGTCTTCTAGAAACTTTTGAACCTGGGAGTCAGGACGTCAGCCAAATTGCAGAGAGGAGCAGATGCCTTATGAAAACTGAGGCTGGGTAGCAAAGAAAAACCCTGTCGGCTCTTCTGCCCAGAAAAAGCCATGGCAAGTTTAGCCCTTTCCCAAAGCATTTGGCTGGCCCAGCAGAGAACCAGAGACTGGCTGGACAGCCAGCCAGCAAGTAAGTAGCTGGGCAGTTTACACAGAGGACAGTCCACATGCACCATTTGTTTAGCTGATAAAGTTGAGTGATGATACAGAAAAGGGGAAAGAAAAATATCCTGATGATGGGCATAAAACTCTATGCCTTAATAGGGCTGGGCACGCATGTTAATGGTAGTGGTCTGTCCTGTGCGTACATATTTCAAGATAAAAAAAGTAATAGTGATCTGAGCATGATGCAAATGGTATGGAATAAGGCTTGGAATGTCCTGGTTTGAGGTAAAACAGAACCAATTTTCTTTTCAGTAATTTTACTTTTCAGCAATTTTACTTTTCAACTAAGCCTCTTCTAACTAACTGAAGTCTCTGAAATTAATGGTGTATTTTCAGACAGTATCAGCTTCTAGCAGAGATAAGGCCTGACGGTTACAGTTAATACCAAGGAATGGTATATACAGAGAGCGTCCTGCTTATACTTATTGCTGTAACACCCAAGGGCAGCTCACTTTGTTATTTTCCCCGTTGGAGGGTCGGAAGCAGAAAAGTGTAGTGGGGTGGCACCTGTGGGGAGAAGCGGACAGGACAGGGGACCCAAAACTGACCAACGGGGTATATTCCATCCCATCTGCCTCATGCTCAGTATAAAAGCTGAGGGATCAAAGGGTCAGCCCTCTTTCTTCAATGGCCAGCATCCCAAGGGGACTCTGTCCCTCTGTCTGCCTTTGATCCCAATCCGTGTCTTCCTGAACCCAGATCTGGATCCAGTTTCTGTCCATTGCTGAGACCCATCTAGCACTTTCCCAGTGCCTGCCGGTGACGTGATCGTCATCCTTGGAGCTCTATATGGTTTTGTATATATTTCATTGTTTTCTTATTAATATTATCTTTCTCTTATTATTATTTTATTATAAATATTTAAATTAAGTAGTTTAGTTTCTTTTCATCTCAAAAGTCTCTCTCTCTCATCCTTCTCTCTGGGAAGGGAGAGGTTGGGGAGAACATCTGTTGTTCACTTTAGTGACCAGCCCAGCCCAGACCATGACAGATTCAGAAAAGGTAAGGGGCAGAGCTGGGTTTTTAGTGGCCAGGTGTGTAGTGGAGATAGCCCTGAGAAACGGGGTTTCAATGCTTGTAGAATAAACTTTTTCTTCATAAAGAGAATTTTTGGGTACATAATAGAATTTAATAGTAGTAGAATCATGTTAGGAAGATTAAAGTCAAGGTGCCTTGCTATTGCGCAAGCTAGCAACATGTTTTTAATGATAAGCTGTTCAAACTTTCAGAAATGAGAAATGTGTATGAATGCATATCTTGGAGAGATCCTGGTTTTTAAAAGATATTGAGTCCCCATGAGAAAGCTGAGGTATTGACCTCCTTTCCTCCTAAAATAGCGCTTTAGCACTCAGTACCAACTGTTACAATTGGTCCATGATTTAAAGTATTTAAAAATAAAACTATTGTGCAGGCTGAAATTTTTTTCCAAAGCTTACCTAGTCATTCCTAGTGCATTTTTGTATTACTGTCCTTTCACTGATTTAAGTAGGAGGTTAGGTTCTTTTCAGAAAGCCTGATGATATCAGACTAAAGAAAAATATGTTGTTGAGCAGGCAGAAGAATTAAACTATTGCTGCCCTCAGTGATGGGTGTGATCCTACATCAGTTTGACGCTTTCCATTGAGCTAATGCATACAGAATATTTGATCAAAATTGAAGGTTTCCAGCTGGAAGAACTCTATTCAAAATATTGCCAAAATATTGCATCATTTTTAGGACTGGACCCCCGATAGTAGGCTTAGGCAATTCTGGTCCTATTGTCAGCAGGCAGACTTGGTGTCTTCTATTGCATAAGGGAAAAAAGGAAGGGAGGGGATGATTTATTCTACAAGATAGTGACTTCCCCACACACTCCCACCCCATCTGCAGGTAATTAAAAGTTGCTACTATAGTTTATCACACTGATAGTGAAGACAGGCTTCCGCCACAGAGCTGGGTGGCAGTGCTGGCAGCAGATGGCACAGTCCAGGTGTATTTAACACCTTCCTGGGGATCCTTCTTGCCCCGGCCTCGCTGCGGCTCCAACCACCTCTGACAGCATGAAGACCCTGTACCAGCTGTCAGATGAGATGCTCTTCTGTCTAAGAAATAGCAAATGTAGAGACATATTATAGCAAAAACACATGTTGTGGCTTTGCTGCAAACTACATGTTAAATGATTTTGACGTGAACGTTTTACTGCTACACACAATGAGAAAATTGGTGACATTCTGAGTCTGCTCTCTCTGATGCAGATCTTCTATTCTCCACAGAAGATGGCCGTCAAGAAAACCTCACACAGTGAGGTTTTATGTGCTCCATAACAGTCTTTCTGTTTGCTGCTATCCTGCACTAAATTTAATGAACATTGTTTGGTTTTCTGCTGGAGCAAATAAAATCTGCCAGTATTTTAACTTGAGCTTGTTTTATATGCCGCAGTTAACATTTCTCAAGCCTCTGTGTCTGACACTATATTTGGAAGCTCACATCATAATTATAGGTGGGGCTGTAGGGCTCCTTATTATTTAGGCTACTCAGTGCATGGGATGGCCCTATTTTGGGCCTGAATCAAGGTTGTGTAATGAAGGAGACAGTTTTCTGAGGGACCCTTGCTCGATGGCATGTCTGCTAGGTCTGAAAGATGTAGGTGCACAGGGCAGGGGATTGCAGGTGGAAGAGATTACTTTCATAGTAAAGGCACTTAAACATTGCCCAGATCCATGGGACTCCTTCTCTGCCCTTACCATCAGATTATCATATGCCTTCAGGCAAGTTGTTTTCAGGGATGATTTCTGATTGTGGTATCTTGCTTCTTTTGTCTATCCAAGATGAGAGGTTAGAACAAGGTCAGAAGAAATATGTCATGCTTAGAGATGTACATGGCAGTGCTCTGCACTTGAAAAGATCTATAAAAAACAGTGGCATCTCAGATTGGGCACCCAGAATGAAGCTGCACTTTAGATCTCAATCTTCTCGTGTTCCTCTTCCTCATTTGTAAAACAGAGATAACCAATTGCTATCTCACGAGGATATTGTGGGGAAAAAAAAAAAAAAAAACCAAGCAAAAAAACAAACGCATTGATACCCATAAAGCACTAGGGTACAATAATGATGAAGGCACAGGAAAGATTGTGAAAAAAATATTTGAAGATCTAGAGTGCCAACTGTAGAGTTGGGGACCACACACAGAGTAATAAGGGGAAAGAGCATTGCAAAGTCACTCATTAAATGCGCACCATCCAGTCTGCTCTGGATAAGGTGAAATTCACTTGACAATAATAGTCTTTAATTACTCACATGCTGTTGTAACACACACAAACAGTGTGGCTGAATTAGATCCACAGAGAAAATCTGAACTTTGTAATTTTTGAATGCTTGATTTTGCAACCCAAGTAATACTATTCTGGTAGAGGGAGAGGGAGGGAGATAGGGCTGTTTGTAATAAAATGTAGATTCTTATAATCATCTGTATGGTTTCTAGTCTCTATTTGTTCCCTCTGTAATACTCATAGGATTATAAGGGGACGAAAGACAGAGAAAATAGCCTCTTGGTCATCTAAAATACTGTAAAAGGGAAAGAAGTTATACCCAAATCCTACATTTTTAATATGATATGAACACATTTTAGAAAAACCCCCAGGATCCCTTGAACAGTATCATTAGACATTTGGTATGAGCCATTATATTTATTTTATTATGAGTAATTATTTGTGCTACAGAACTACCTTGAGGCAGTGACCAAAAGCTGGTCTCTATTCAACAGGGCACCATGCAGGTATACAACAGAGGACAATCCTTGCTCCAGAGGACCTTTGAACTAAATAATGCATATTCTGGGTTGGTAGAAAAGCAGCTGCTCAAATGGCTGTCATAACCCTGTGCTGTGGGGACAATGAGATGACTAATTCAGTGCATATATCTACACAATCCAGTGACATGCAGCCCTGTTGGGCTACCTCAAACACCAGCACAACCACGCTATCGAGGTTCTTAGCCAGAGTTAATAACCAGAGCTTCCCAGATCCAGCTCAGCTGTGTAGGCAAAACTGAGCAGGGGTCATCAGGAGGCAACAGGGATGGGGAAGGGCAAGTAGCAGAGCCAGGATGGACAACCCTAGGGAACGAGGATTGCTGCTTTTATATCAGCCTATGGCATGTGGGGTAGGTTGGGAAGAGTGAAGAAAGTAACAGTTGCTACTGGGACGGTGGTCTTGGTGTCCTGCAAATCGCATGCATCCTCATTGCACTCACTGGTGGCAGCAGCAGTCTAGGTCTTCACTGACTGAGAGAACAGGCTAAGTAGGCAGCTACTGTGCTGGCTGCAACAGCCTGCTGCCTTACACAGCTATGTGCTTCGCTGTTGCAGCAGGGCCAGGAGGAAACAGTCCAAGCAGAGCACTGTTATTTCATACTTGAGCTGGGCTCTTCAGCACTTGCTATCCAAGTAAATCTGCTAAGCAATGTACAGCAAGGCCACAGCTGAAATACCAGCTGTACCTCAGCATCCCTAAACCAACTCTTTTCACCTGTGTAGCCCAAAGATCTGCTCAGTAAAACCTGCCTCATGGCCTTCTTCATTCAAAGGGACAGTTCTTGGTTAAGTATTCCCTACAGTGGGGATTTTGCAAGCTGAAGCTGCTTCCCACGGACCTAACTGAGGTATTTAGTCCTTTCTTTCTATTTTGTTTTTATTAAGCTGCTTTACCCGACAATCTTATCAGTGTTCATGAAACTTTAACTGTAATGCATTTGTTTCTGCCTAAATGCTTTTTTGCAAAATGCTATTTTGTTTCTGCTGCTTGAAATTATATTTAACAGTATCCAAGCTAAATTTATGCACACACATTTAAAGAAGGAGCCCTAGATATAATGCATTTTTAACCATGTGAAATATATTAGTAATGGTACTTACAGAAAGAAAAGAAAAATGATTTTGCCTTGCATTAGTTCCATCTTTGCAGTATGCAGATAAGTACCATACCTTTGACAGTGTAACTACATTAGGTTTGCCTCAACGCTAACAGTCAGCAAGCCTAGTGCAAACCAGCCATAACAGGTGTTGTGTGTGAGAGATGCTATTCTAGCAGGAGCTCCGCACGCTTTTCAGCGTATCATCTTCCACAGCTCATAATCGTCCATGTGAAGGTAGAAGAGACAGAGCACAGTGAGCATCACGCTGACTGTAACACTTGAGGAGTGGGGTATTGTTACCATTAACAGAAGTCATGAGGGGAGAAGGGAATATTAAAACAGGGACTTCGCCTTGCCCTGTCCCCACATCCAGGATTGTCTGAGGAAAGGAGAGTGTGCTCATTTGTTCTCCCCACCCCCCAACGTGTGTTTTATGTGTTAGAATGGAGGCAGCTCAAGGCAGAAATGTATCTAAAGCTGACTGAGAAAAAATGTTAAGGAAACAAAGACTTAGAGTGTCATAACAGTAACGGTAATGTGAAAGGATGTAGTAACCTCTCAAACAGAAGACTATTATTAAATGTAAACCAACCAGCAATCAGGTGTGGGGCTGGCAGACTTCTTTACTTAGCTAAAAATAAGCAAGCTGTTGTTTTTAGTTTTTTCCTACTGGATTTAAAGAATTTGGTAACACAGATAGAAAAATGAAGCATTGTGCTGGCAAAATGAATGATGTTTTGCATGGCACTTGTGTGCTGGCAGTCAGGATGCCCGGCTGCCGGGCTGGTGTCTGCCTGTGGAGGACTCAGCCAAGCCAAGTACCTTCCCAGCTGCCGTGGGGAGCCTGCACGGCCATGTACCCCACTCACACATGCAGCCACCCTTGCACACAGCTGGGTCTCACTGTTCAGGAGAGACCGTGGAAGACTGGAGTGACAGCAGAGAGGTTTGGGGACTGTGGGTGAAGAGGGAGGCCTGGGGGCTGTTGCCTTCTTCACTGGGGGCCTCAGGGATATTGCTGTAGATCTGACCAAAGTCCAAGCTGTCTGCTCACACAGTCCCTAAACTCCCTGGATGCTTTACTTTATCCTAACTGTCTCCAGATGCTGACAGATCACGCTTTGCTCATTGCTAGAAATGCCTCAGCCTTCCTGGCAAGCCTACACCTAACCCCACCAGGAAGTCAGGAATTATACATTTTGCTAGTCAAGTCCCCCCAGGGGCCAGCCCGGTAGGTGTCTGTGAAACAGGTACAGGATGCAGTCCTGTGAGCAAGGTCAGCAGCTGAGAACCATCCTTCCTCAGCCAGTGCCCTGGGATGTCATCTTTGGCCCAAGGGTCTTCAACAGCATGTCTGTGGAGGAACGCATGCTTGACAGGAGGGAGGTGAGGCCCCTCGCTCCCCTGTGCCTGCCAACGTTGGCACCAGGCTGCTGGCATAGGCTCCCAGGAGCAGGGTGTGCAAGCTCATGTGCCCTCGGGCAGTGGAAGGAAGCGAAGCAAGGTCTCCTGCATCCTGGATGAGGGGTTTGGTGATAATTGTGGGTTGTGAAAAGGAAAACTTGAACCCTGCTCTGTTTCCGATTGAGGCATGAGCTGTGCATGCTCAGCAGAAAGAGCCATGTGCTGGGGGACAGGAGCCAGAGGAGAGGGGACTGCTGTTGGAGAACCAGAACAGGAGGAGAGATCTAACTCCCACCTCTGTCCCCAGCACTTCTTGCTGGGCTGAGTCTTTTGAGTGCAATCTCGCCTTCCATGTGCTTTTGTTTTCATTGCCATCAGAGGGCTGGAGAACCTCTCCTATGAGGACAGGCTGAGAGAGTTGAGGTTGTTCAGCGTGGAGAAGAGAAGGCTCCAGGGAGACCTTATTGTGGCCTTTCAGTACCTAAAGGGGGCCTACAGGAGAGCTGGGGAGGGGCTTTATGCAAGGACATGTAGTGATAGGATGAGGGGGGATGGCTTCAAACTGGAAGAAGGTAGATTTAGATTAGATATTAGGAAGAAATTTTTCACTTTGAGGGTGGTAAGGCACTGGAACAGGTTGCCTGGAGAAGTTGTGGAAGCTCCATCCCTGGAGGTGTTTAAGGGCAGGCTGGATGGGGCTTTGAGCCACCCGGTCTACTGGAAGGTGTCCCTGCTTATGGTAGGGGTGTTGGAACTCGATGATCTTCAAGGTCTCTGCCGACCTAAACCATTCTATGATTCTGGGGCACCTGAAATGAAGGAAAAGGTGGAAGAACAATTTATACTGTCTAATTGAAAGCATTTCACTTAGCTCTGAATAAGCCTCTGTGAGATACTTCTTAAATATCTGAACTTGACTAAGGAAACTCCTGAGTACTACTATACACCATGCGGGGAGCCCAGGTGACTCACGAGGACTAGACTTGTCCCTGGCTCCAGGCTTCCACACGTGAGCTGCTGTTCCTGGACCACACTTTTGGGCATCTTGGTTCTTTTTTTGGATCTAATACTTATTTAACCTATTTCAGTTCACAGTGCATACAACATGGGTAACTGTGTGTGTTCCTGTCCCCGGGGAGTCTTAGTAGAGTAAGTACAATTAGGGTTGTGGGGCACATGGGTCCTGTGGAAAGAGGTGGTAGAGTGCAGACACCACAGACAGAGCCACATGTTTCTGGCCTTTTCTCTCAGAAAATACTACTTCTACTTAACATCAGACAATATAGTTCACCAAGCAGATACTTTCCCCCTGAGAAACTGTAAAACTACAAAAATAGCCATCAAAAATATAAGGTCCAGATTGAGGAAAAACACTTGCCAGTGACAGACAGGAGCAACTTTGCATGCCTAAGTAGAGCAAGTTGAGATCCAGACCTTACTTTGAAAGATTTCTTGTATGAGAGAGTGTTTTTAAAATCCACTGAGTCCAATTTGTCACTGTTTCAAAGAGAAGAAGCTGGATTCCAGCACATTTTATCAATAAAAGATCACATGTAGTCAGCAGTATGATTTTTTTTTTTTTATTGCTTTACATCATCTCTGGGGAAAGTATTTACCTCAAGAAATATTTTGCCAGATGATGAGTAGTACTTGTACTTATTTTGGTTGTGTCCAAGCCATAACTTTGCCTCATTTGCATATACCAAGTAAATGGTTTAATTAATTTTGCATTGTGCTTACTGACTAGTTTTAATTAGCAGTTAAATCAGTTCAGTTAACGAAAAAATGTAGGTGTTTACATGAATGCAAATCATGATGGGTTCTCAGGGCTTGATTCGCAAAACAGTTCCACACCATTGGTGCTGAATTTCTGCAGGCTTTATTCAGGAATTGCATGCTTCTCCCCATCCCAACAACAAAGTGTAGGGCTTTATGATTCATTAACTGTCCCAGGCTTTCTTTTTCTCTCTCCTTCTTTGCTGATGTGGACAATGAGGAATGGAGGCAGATCGAGTGGGGCTTCAGAGCTTCCTTCTTAGGGCATGCACTCAATACTCATGCAAGAAGGGACAAGAAAGTGTCTTTGGATTAGTGTGTGCAACTGTGTCTCCCTCCAGTGTCCAATTCCAGCCATTATTGCAGTTTGCATTATTTTTAGGCACTTATTTTTCTGTTGGCTGGGTGTTTGCTTACATCTGGCCAGGGTGGAAGTCATGAAAAATGGATTTTATGAGAAGCAACTTCTGCATTCCACTGGCAGCCAGACTCTGGTAATATAGGCATAATACTGTGAATGTGATATGCATTCTTATTTCCTTTGTCATTGGTCTTGTGTACATTGAGTGGAATTTATCTTGAGAAGCCCTCCTTCTGGTGATGTTGGTACAGATGGCAATGGCTACTTGATTGACTTCATTTGAATGAGAGGTGCAGAACAAATCAAGAATGGTATGACCTTACCTCCACACAAAATTCATGTGCAAACTAAAAGAAAATCTCCTGATTATTGGTATAAAAGCTGTCATCTGCCTGTGCTTAAACATCTATGTTTGCCCGGTCTCATGTGTGTCATTATGTTGAGCTCTTCCCCACAGGGAGTAATAAAGTCTCTGTGCTGCATCCAGTCTTAAAGACAAGTTACAATACATGAGGATAAATTTGTCCTGAGACTACAGTTACCTTACTCAGCTTTCCCAATAACCTTACCCAAAAGGGAAGATCAGAGACAAGAAGATAATTGGTGAGATCATCAAGAAATGACTTCATAAACCCAGGCCTTTCATTTGAAGGAAGCTGGCAACCTGCCCTCTTAGAAGGTGGTGTTATTCCACTAGTAACTACAGATCAAAGTCAACAGGGGTAATTATTTGAGGAGTTAAGTAGGTAATCAGTTTGGGAAACAAAAAAAAAAAAAACCACCACCCCCCTCGTCCTTGGAGCCTGAAGAAAAATTAGCTGGAATGCGTTCTGTCTGTAGTTTTGTTCTAAAATTAAACTTAATTTCATAAATGTAATTTTATAAGCTATTCATCAGATGTCTCGTTGAGGGACCCTGTGCCAAGCGCATGTGACACAACTGTCTTCCCAAGCCTCGGACAGGGAATAACTCTTACACGTTGTTCCCTGTGCTTTACCTGTCCCATGGAAGTAGAGCCCAGTCCCATCCTCATTCATGGGCTCTCTGCCTGCAAATCCCAAAACAACAGATTAAATTTTTTTGTTAATGATTCCAGTCTCCAGTGCTGCCCATACAACACTCTTTTGTAGTGCTTACACTCAAAAAGCCGTGAAGAGAAAATGAGGTCATACAAAGGAAACCTGTTTCTCTGCAATTTTGAGAAAACACGTCTTGCTCGTCCCGTAAACTCAACAATGTGGCTGTGTTTGGGATGCAGGTGAGTGCTCGACCAGCCAGTAGGCTCCCCTTCTGATATGTCCTCCCCCTGTTAACTGCTTCTTCCTTTAACTCCATCCTGTTAAAGGTTCCCCTACATCAGGCATTTACACTAATCAACAGGTGTCATAAGGCAGCAATGCCTACTCAGTGCACAGCCCACTGCTCTCAGAGCCCACTTCACGCTGGTCTTGAAACATCAGGAGTGTCAAGTCATTAAAAAAGCAAATTCATCCTTCATCCAAAAATTAAAAGCTACGGCGCCTAATTCTGGTCTTGGTTGGTTTCAGTGGTATGAGAGAAGAAATGTTGTCCGTTAACTCTTATTTTTTAATGATTTTCTATTTATTTAATTGTTGATGCAAGTGTCATGTGGATATATGAGGAAAGTGTTGTTCCTTTATCTCTCCAGAATATAAATAGATGCTTTTTGGAGCTGTTGCTTTTTGAAATCGTGATCTCACACGGAGATTTGTAAAGAGCCTTGTACTGCATAGTTGCATCTCCAAGCAGAAAAATATCACCTGGTACTTGGATTTTTCTGGTGTTACAATGCAAGCTTGTTGTCTAGACTATATCACATGAGGGCACTGCATAGCATCATTTACAACGATGCAGGAAGTTGAAAAGAAAGGCTCAATCAACTTCCAAAGCTAGCAGATCTTTAATAGGCCAGCCTTTCATTAAGTGAATTCCTAAATGTTGACCAAATTCTTTCAGATGTAGGCAGCTAATGGTTCAGGATGCATGTGATGCACTTGTCATTACAGAGACGTTGATAAAAATCCTTGAAGCTGCTTTTTTCCCAGCAGTTCACATGAGTAGAGGGGAGGAAAAAAAAAAGAGACTTCTCTTCAGTGGTTTCTTTCATGTCACAAGAAGGAGGGTCATGTGTTTTAGTTTAACTGATACATTCCAATAAAATGATTTTCAAAGGGACAGGACAAATAATGGGTATTTTACATATGGTGGCTGGTGCACATCAGATGGAGCTAATTTTCTCATACACAATATATTTGTTATTTTGCAAGCTGGTTATAATTCATTTAAAGTCTCTTTTTATTTAATTTTACCTAATAAACTAATATAATGGCCCAGTGAAGCCTTTATGGCCAGTAAAATTTTGATGAATTATTTTAGTCGCCGTTTTCATTAGGATATCAAAAAATACATGTCATTCTCCCTCACAATTCTTATTCAATTGAGAAAAAAAAATTAATCTGAAAAGCAAGTCCTCCAATCTAGGCCACATTATATTTTTGTATATCTAGATATCAAGACAACAGCTAGAAGAGACTGGTATCTCACTTATTTTATGCAAGACATTTAAACTTGTTTACATAGTTGCTTGCAAATAATTCTCTATTATGCATATACTTTTGTCCCTGACAGAAAAATATGCTGCCGCATTAAACCAGTGTATTTTAGACTTGACATTTGCATAGGCTGATAAAGTTGTCTTTCCTTTACAGAGTCTCTTAAAATGAGGTCCTCCTTGCTGTCTAGTCACTAGAGATTTTCATTAGTGTCCTGACACTTTGTCTCTCAAGTTAGTGCATTTATCACCTTCCTTGTCTTCTGAACGGTGATATGACATCTTTGCCTCTCAACAGTGTGACAAAATGACAAATGAAGCATCCAGCTGGCCTTTGTATATCAGGGGATTGGGGAGGAGGAGGGAAGAAGGATGCAAATAAAAAAACCCCAAAACAACAGCAAGAAAAAAAAGTTCGGCATTCTGCTGCTTAATTATCAGCCAGAGCAGAGAAGCTTAATAGTCCAGCAATGGGTGGAAGGAGCTTCTCAGTATCACAGGAAACAGTATGCAATTAGTCAGGGTCAGGATGCCCAAGATCAGATTTGCTTAAGGCTAAAGAGAGCCAGAGCAAGGCTATGGCAGTGTCACAGTCTGCAGCCCAGTTGTCTCCCTGCGGCAGGATGCCTTTTGCTTCAGTTTCTAATTAAACAACCAGGCAACCAAGTGTGTCCACTCCTGGCTTACTTGTGTGTGACTTGTTTTGCCTTTAAAGACCTGGAGTGCTTGGGAGGGTATTTACTAAAGCAGAGGATTAAACTACAAATATAATTATTAGAAATGGTGGATACAACAAACAGTTGTCATTATAATGAGAAATCCTGAGTTGATCTCCTTAAAAAAAAAAAAAAAAAAAAAAAAAAAAAAAGGAGAAATCCAGCTTTTTAGTTTCACTATTCTAGAATTATTATAAGTGTCTCTGGCTGTGGCGAGTAACAGGAGCCTGGGGAGCGAAGGTGACAGTGGGGCACGCACAGAGTGATGCTGCCTCTGGCACGGTCTTCCAGGCCTGAAAACCTTCCCTTCCTGAGCTGGGTGTTGTATTTCTGTCTTTGTGTTTAAGATGTCCCAATGGACCTTTCCTTCACGAGTATGTCTAAGGATGTTTTGAACTCACTTATACTTTTGACACCTCCAGCATCCCATTGATAAAACCGTGTCTCATGAGAACTAGCACTTTCTTTCATTTGTTTTAAACCTGCTGCCTGTTGCTTTCAGCTGTGGTGCCTTCTTTTTAGGTTATGGAAAATAACATCCACACACATATTATACATATAACATAAGAGGAAAATAATCCATATTCATTTTCTTCATGACATTCATGATTTTATGAACTTCAAGCACACTCTAGCGTTTTAGGTGTGTCTTTCACAGGTAAAGTGTCCCAGGTTGTTTAGTCTCTATGCATAAGGAAGAAATTTCATACTTCTTATCATCTCCACTGCTGCACTCTGTACTCTCCCAACTCTCCTACATCACTTCTGAGATGTCAGGTATCTAGAAGCAGATGCAGTATTGGACACGGCACAGTTATAAAGTGACATATGGTTTTCCCATATGCATTATTTTGGACTTATCACCAAGGTATCCCATCTGCCATATTTTTACCCAGTCAGTCAATACCATGATATCCTTCTGCAGCTGTTCACAGTCAGTTTGATGACCACAGATCATTTTGTATCAACACCGAACTTAGTCACCTCATTGTTGACCCTGTCTTCCAAATAATTCGTAACTAGGTTGAACAACAGATGTTCTAGAATAAGTTCAGTCGGATCCTGATATGTCCCACTCTTTCTTGTCCCACATAATGTGTTCATACTACTGAAATCCAATGCTTTTTCTCTACTGATAAAACAAAATTAAATAATTTACTATAGAATATGTGAACTGCTCATCATTGTCACAATGGTCTAATTTGCAAGTTGCTAGCCTTCAAACTATTCTGTTAAATATTTGATATTTATTATCCTGTGCTGTGTCTAAGCTTTCCCCAGTCCACATCTTTTGACTGGTGATGACAGTTCTACTCATAGTATGTTTGATGTCTGCTATCCATCTGGTTCTTCCAGAGCAACTCTTCTCGATTCCAAGAGGGATCGGGTGGTACAATAACGCTCAGTATATTTTCCTAATCCATTAATATCAGGCGATATTCCTGGTGACTAGTTTCTTCCATGCCAAGCTCCAGCGTGCATCTCCCATATGTTCATTTTCTGCTATTTTATTCTCACAGAAAAATTCAGAATCAGAAGACTTTTGGCTTTAGGCTAAAGCAAGACAAATTCCAACTACATGTGGCACTATGCAAAACTCAATGAAGATTAGTTGATTTGGGGGAGAAGGCGGCAATGGAGGTGTTGAGAAGGAACTCATCGAAACACCTTCCCATTTGATATTAAAGGAAATAACAGCATTCTGAAGTACCCTAATGACTCCAGAAGAAAAAATGGTATGTTATCTGGATATTTCCTGGAGACCAGTTTGTGGCACAGATGGCAGAGAGTACTGCCCTTCCTTCACACCTATGGATCTCAGAATAGGTGGAAATGCAAATCTGCATTTCTTGAGCACAAGCAGAGGCGACATAACCTTTTTAGGCTGTAGCCGCTACCGTGTCTCAGCCTTAGGGCTGGTTTGTGCTTCTGTTCACTCCTGATACTTTGCACTGGTCTTTAGTACATATTTGGTTATCTGATAATATTTTCCTCTGTACAAGAACAGTGATCATCTTCATAATGGGGAGCATCATATTTTGAAACATATTTATATTTGGGTTTAAAACCCACAGTCTCAAAGTATAATCCAGAAGATGGTTATGTGATAGATTACCCCTGACAGGATTTAGGAAAATGTCACGTATCAGACACACAGGCCAATAGTATGTAACAGGACTGCTGCCTCTGGCAACTTAATTCTAGCAGATTTCTAATCACGTGTATTTCAGGATGATAAGAGGCTTGCACAAATTCTTTTATAGCTTTTGAGGGCTCCTCCAGACCAGAATGAAAGGCACAGTTGGTTGTATTCCATATTTGAGGAACTCTTTATACCAGCAATCCTAAAATTTGCTAAGTTGACCCTTTTATACTGTAGAGATTACTAGGCAGATATAACAGATTTTTTTCTGATGTGAGGGTTTCACAGATTTAACAAATTAGATGCCACTGTATCCTTGCCCTCTTTTTTTCCCCTCCGTATTGACACACTGTTTTGTGACCACACTTTTGCAACCAACACATTTGTGCTCCCCATGTTTATTCTTCTTGCCTTCATAACCTATTGGCAGAAAATATGGTTCTTGGGATCTGATGGAGTTTTGATTGCCTTTCCTCCAAGGTAACACTAGGAAAAACAAAGTGAGAAAAGCTTCCCTATTTAAAACTGATGCTTCATGCTGCTGTTTCTTCTCATTTTCTTTGGTTTGTCTCTTGATGTCAAACACATACTATGCACCAGAAGGAAAGGAGAGGATGAAAGAAAGAGTAGAAATCCCATTCTACGTGGAAGGTCTGTACTCACCTTCTAAAGAGAACGGTACGATTCAACAGCTCCTTGCTTTGCCAGCTTTACAAATGCTTCCAAACCCTTGCCAGCAGAGTGTTAACTTATCTTTCTTTTTTCTTTTTTTTTTTTTTTTTTTTTTTTTTTTTTTTTTTAAGTGCAGCTTTGCAGACAAGCTCAAGGGTTGCAGAATTGTTTATAAGCTCTTAGGGCTTGGCCTGTGAGCAACATCCTTGCCCAAACTTGCTGGTGAGCTGAACAGCTTAACTCAGCTCTCAAAGAAAAAGATATAAGCCATTGTAGGAGCCCATAGCATGATTATTTATTGGAAAACCTTTAGCCTGGATTCCTTCCAATATGTGGCTTTCCGATGTGCTGTATGTGGGCTTGGTCCTGTCCGTGTGGAAAACAGAGGCCAAACTTCTGCTGTGCTTGTTGGCATGTGTTGCTTGCATTACTGAAAGCAATATCTGCAATTTGCTTAGTCTGAGGTTCAGAACACAGGGTCCACCAGCTCAAGCTACTGGTCAACCATGGTCATTATCACATTTCTGGCAGTAACTGCTAGCAGATGCTTCAGAAACAAAAAAGGCAAACAACATAATGCATCTGGCCAAACGGGAAGTAGCACCCAATAGGAAGGAAAATTATTTTCTGACATTTGTTTTGATCAATGTGTGCCTTGAAACAAACAAGGCAATTGTCTTGTGTTAAAGAATAGCTACATCTATGGTTTTCGTGGAGGAGCTTGATATACTTTCCTGGAAGATAAAAATCATCAGATAATCAGAAAGAGAAACATTTCAGAAAGGGAGCATGAGATATGGTGCGTTCTTTAAAATTCACTTCAGTGACTGATGAGAATTCAGTAGGGAAAATATGTGTTTTGAATTTAAAAAATAATGTTGATTTTATTTTTTAGGGGGGGAAAAAAAGCAAACACATTTTTCATTTTGCCACAGTAGTTTCCGACCAGAGGTTGAGTTTCATCATATGTTGCCATGTGATGTTCCACGAACGTAGCCATAAGTACCAGGCAAGCATGTGATTACTTCTATTGACCTGCATGTCATAGTGCATGAATGGCTGCTCTGTTTGCAATGGGTCTTCAGATCAGGCTTGGATGCATTACCTAATTGACTGTCTGCTTGTGCCCTTCTCTTTGGGCCCACTGTACTTCTTGTACTCTCCCCCTCAGCCCATACTCCTTCCTCAGATCTTTGTTTAGGAGGGAATGAATACGAAGTTGCTCTTTGTCTCATTAACCAAACTGTCTGGGTTTCTTGGCTGGCTTCTTGTTATATGGCAGTTTTGATTAGACCGTATGCATTTGGTGACTACAAATACACTAGGTCCTCTGTGGAGCAAATAGACAACATTTTTGGCTGTGGTTTAATTGGTGAGTCCAAGGAATTGGGACTGGCGTTTTGCTTTATTGAACTGACTTTGAAAATATGTGACCCTGTTCCTAGTCACAGAATAGTTTTCACATGCCCAAAAGTGCAGGCTTCAGTATCTTCGTCACTCATGTACTTCAGTCTCAGTAGGGCAGGACCACTTGGAAAAGCACAGGATATAACTAGTTCTTCATCTTTAGTCCTCTTTTGCTGAATCTGCTTCCTTGGTATTTTTCTTACTATGTTACAGTCTGTCTACCTGCTACAGTTGTACACCTTGTCCTTTACGCAGCCCTGTAAAGAGTGGGCATGCGGTAACAACTTTCAGCCCCGTTATAGACCTGGGGCTGAGAGGTTCTTCAGTTTTTTGTTGTGCATACAGTCATGATCTCAGTGTTCAAACATGTCTTTAGGGATAGAAAAATAATAGAGAATGTGAAGGCATTTTTAGATGAAAGAGGGTCTTCGTGTTCCCTTCACTAGTAAAATTAATTGCCCTTTTTCTAACGGTTTTATGCATAAATAAAAGTTTCTATAGAAGGGTAATACATTTCATTTGATCAGTATCTCCTAAAATATTTCACCTGCTTATGTTGTTTTAAATAGAAATTATATATAAACCATATAAACATGATGTTGCTCATGTTCTTAGGCTTTACAGCTACAACAGTATTGCTACCCATATGTAATGCAACACCAGGGTACATCTTTTCATAAATCAAAGGCAGTAGCCCACTACCAGTGAAGTAATCGACCTGGCTTTGTTGGTGAAAAGGAGGCTTCAGCAGATCATTCAGGAGCTTTGCACTGTGTATCGCTGTCTAAATGAGTGTAGGCACCTGCTATGCCAATATCCCCTAGAGTCCCCCACCGGAGAGCACAGGGAGGATGTTCTTACCTGTGAAAAAGGGCACTAAACCATAGAAGTTGCTTTGCAATTCAAGCCATTTGTAAGCAGAATTGAGAAACTGGTAATACTAACAGCCCAATTTTGGCATTTTTTCTTAAACAAATTATGTATCTGAAATTGTTGTTAGTACTCTGCCAGCTCTGTGTAGAGGGGATGCTGCATCAACACAAAGAACACCACGTACTGTTACGATAAGACTCAGCAGGCAGAAACATGTTTTAGTGAGCCTGATTCACCCGCACAGTCAAGATGCCTCCCTCCTTTAAAAACAAAAAACCAACACACAAACCAAACCTACTTAAAAAAAGAAAGAGGAAAAAAAAAAAAAAGGAAGCTATATTAGGCAGAAAGGTGTTTGGGTTTTTTTTTTTCTTTTGCCTCAAGAACTTAAAAAAAAAAAAAGGGGAACTCTTCCAGGATACTGGAAATTTGAAGTGGACTGGTTTCTCCTCTCACCCTTTCACAGTGTAGTACTGTAAGCATTACACAATAAAAACAATTAGAGAGCAAGGCTTACTCATGCTAAATTCCTGGATCCTGTGAAGTCAGTGACAAAACTTCCACCAACACTGAATGCTCTGAGTTTTTACTCAAGCAGAATTGTCATTGAAACTCAAGATTTGCCAGAGGATAGACTTAGCGCGATTCAGAGGTTGGTCCTGGACTAGGAAGGTTGCTACCCCAAGTGTGTAGTTTTCTGCAGCTCTCCTGTGACTATTTTGCACATATGGATGAAATATAACTCTTAGAAAGAATACGTCTCTGCATTTCTTACTTACCTATGAACCCTGTGGGTCAAGCGCTAAGTGTCATACAAACTATAGCTATAAATAGAGAGGAAAGTGTCCTTAAGAGAAACAGTCTTTTCCCTCCCTTATTCCCAGCTGAGTGCTTCTGGGATTCGTGCCTTTTTTTTTGTGTGTTGGTCCCCCCCTCCCCCCCCCTCCTCGAATAGCTGATAGTTTTCTTGATTGGGGTGGAAGGGAACAGCCATTTTTTCTCCCTCGACCTTGTTCTGTGCTGCTTTCCACTCGGTGTGTTCACACTGATTTCACTGAAATGGTATGGACAGATCAGCACCCGGCCTCCATCTAGAGGGAGACTTCTCCGCGGATCGACCCCAACGTAACATGATGTTGGTAGGACAGAGAGTTCAGATCATAAGCACACATCTGTTTTCCTGTGATATCCCCCGCCCCCAACCCTCAGCTTGCTCTGTTCATAAAAGCATGGTTTATGAATTTGCCTGTTAAAAATATGGTCTGCTTTTCCAATGCACCGGTTTTGCTTTCTGATTCATATAGAAAATATGTTGTGACAGTGCAATATGTACTCAAGGTTATTCTTACTGGTAGTAAAAAGCAGATTATCTCTGAAAACATATGGAGTCCTGCACATATGCACATCTCCTGACGAACTGGAGGAGGCAAATGGAAACAAATGCAAGCAGCACTTCAGGAAAAAAGTAGCTACAAGTTGTTTCTAAACCATGCACAGCAAGAAAGAATACTGCTAGGCCAAAGAAGAGAAAAGTAGAAGGAAAGGCAAGATAAAAAATATCTTAGCACAGTGTATGTTGGCTCATACATAGTATCTTGTCTCAGTTAAAACTCCATTATGTGCTGAAAGATTCAAGAACATGTGGCATGGAGGAGCCTATGTCACACCCAAAACCCAAATGATGAATAAGGAAAATGGGAAAATATTCAAAGTGTCAAGCTTAGTTCAGCGAATAGATGTGCAAATTAAAACTCTGGCCTAGCAAACAGAATAAAGTAGACAAACAACAACAGATTTTTTTTTTTTTTTCCTCTACCATGTAACATAACCCTGGTTTCACCAAATGCCAAGGTGGGAGAAGATGCCTTGTGTGGAATGGCATTGCACAGACACCCTATGGTGGATCTTTCTAGTAATTTTTCTTGGATTAATGTCATTTGCGTTTTTTTCTGGTTTATAGGTAAAAGGTGAGATGACAAACCATCTCAGGGCAGTGGAGAAGGACCGTCAGTTACACTGAAAATTTAGTTGTTTTGACAATCATAAGAGAAAAGATAAAAATGGTGGTGTAAGGAGTCCAGGGGACCCCACCCCAAAAATTAGGAATCTAGTGAGTGATATCTTTCCTCCCAGCAAAGGTATTAAAGATCCCTTTTTAGAAGCACTTTGTAGAAGGAACATGACCATGCTGCAGCTGGGATGCTACCAATTGGACATAAAGAAACACATGTGCTGTACAAGAGACGTACTGCATGAAGTGAGTGTCTGAGAGTCTCTCCTGATGCTTTTAACACTTTTAGAAATTGCAGACGAGTATGAAGCCAGCAATATTTATATTTCCTTTGTCATCCTCACTGCTTTAATTGAGAACAAGCAAGACTGGGTATATCCAGAGTTATCTGCAAGGCTGAGCCAGAATTTATCTAACGGCTGTAGGACAGGTAATTTCCACCACTGCACAGAAATGGGAGTCAGAGATGGGAGTTAGGGTACCAGTACCTGTCCCCAGTATTTCTACAAAACTTTCGGGTGACTCTGTCAGGACTACTTCATGCCTGAGCCAAAGTCCACAGAAGCAAATCGCTGCATTCTTTTCAATGGGCTCTGAGTCAGGATAGGTCCTTTTGTGTCAGAACACCCTCTGCTAGAGCACACTGAGGTGCCAGGCAAGCCATGGCTAGTGCTGGGGCTGTAACTTCCATGTCTGTGGAGGTTTTGTAATGGAACTTGAGGGAACCCTTGCTACACTCTCAAGACAGTGGCCCCAAGGCAAGCTGCCCTACTGAGCCTTTATTTGAAACAGGGGCAGTGCTACTCTGCTATCCGCTGGGACATGGGGACGCATCTATTAAAGTCTGTGTGGTGCTCTGCTTCTGAGACATGGGGAACAACAGAGAAGTTAATAAATAAACACAATTAAAAAACAAATCAGGTCTCTCATGAATGCATTGTCTTCTCTCTTTGCTCAAATTCTTTACATTCCAAAATCATATTGGAAAATGGGAGGCAAATGCACAATAAATGCTGTGAGCTGCTTTTTGGACCATGCTGTTTCCATTTCTATGGCTATTTGAAAAGTGCATGAATGCAAAGCACTTTTAAACACTCTAAAAATCAATACAGAAGAAACAATAGAAGCACATTTATTCTTGTTTTATTCAATGTCAGTATTGCTGAGTTTTGCCTGACCAGATGTTGCAGAGTTTCAAATCTGTTCACCCATAGCTGTTAACAAAACCGTCCTTCTTTCACCAAAATTAAAAAAATATACACATTCATTTTAGAAGATGTCTTTCGTTGTTTCTTTTTTTATAAATGAAATAAAGATGCGATTTATCCATTAGTAGTGCTAATGCTCATTGTGATGTCTGTGAGGAATGGTCACAAGGCTTTATGTGTGTGCTGTTTGCACAGTATTTGCACAATTATTTACAATTCTGAATGCCCAGTTTAACTCAGTGATGCTGCTCCTGCAATTTCAGGGTTTTGGGTTTTTTTTTTGAAAGAACACATGTTCAAGATAAGTAACGATTTTTCAGATAGAGGCTGGAAAAGCTTAAGTCTTTCCTCTCTGTGTGGTGGTTTCCCTTCTCTTTCTTTTCCCGGACAGAACTGACAAGCAGGCATTGTCCCTCCAGTGAGCTCTGCAGTATTACTTTGACCCTAACCCATCAATCTGCCTCAATTGGATAATGATCTGTAATCACTTTCTTTCAGGGGAGTCTATAAATTTGCCAAGGCCCCATTCTTCTCTGAAGGCCTCCTTATGTTCACTCCCATTTGTGCAAATGCTCTCTCTTTTACAGCATTAAATAGCCATGCACATGGCCCTTTCTGTTCAGAGGCACCAGGCTGTTCACTGTTGATTTTCCATGGCTCTGCTCTCTAAAAGGAGGCAAAGCTCTACATGCCAGGACTCGGCAGGGTGCAGGACGAAGCCACACCACTTCAAGAGCAGCCGCTTTTCTCATTAAGACTGACCCATCATTAGGCTGCTTTGTGCTGGCCCTTGTAATCGATGAGAGGACTGTGTAGTGTGAAAAAGCTAATAAAGATGAGCATGAGGAGGTAGAGAAGGGGGCGGGGGGCAAAGACACTAACCCCTGTTAACAGGGAAGCCCTCCTTCCCCAAAGCTTAGCCACATGAGCGAGGGGCAAAGCTCAGGATGGCTGGCAGGGTGCAGACCCCTCTCAGTCATTTCTTTGATTATCTTGCACTTAATTCCCCGAGCATCCTTGTGCTGTCCTCTTTATTGGACCTAAGAAATAGATCAAGGATGAAAGAAAGCTCATATCCTCCTTCCTCAGCCGACTTCCTTCTTCTGATTAAAGAAGATCAAAGGCTGAAGAGCATCTAACTGAACTTGTGTGCAGTGCAAGGGAAGGTCCATGCATGTGCATGGAGCACTGAAAGGTGGGGTTTTTTTCATATCCTCATGAGAGTTTCTAAGGTGCTGAGAAAATCACAGAAGAGGTCGGAGAAGGTGAAAGATATTAAAGTTGCTAATGTGTCTGGGGAAGCACCAAGTGCCCTGTGTCATGTCAAATACACTCTGCAAGCACTGTAGGGAACAGAGGAAACTAACAAGAAAATAAGTGAGCTCTAACAAATGTGCAGAGTTGAGGGAGTGCTGGCCATGGGAGGGGGCAAAGATGATATTCTCTCTGCCTGTACCGCAGAGACAGACACACATCTCTACAAGTGCTGTGCAAATGGA